>NW_008825409.1:478492-491172 GCF_000699105.1 Pygoscelis adeliae | reverse complement strand
TTAGCAAGCTAGTATACTTTGATGAGTGAGTGAAAAGTAAAGATAAGCAGAACAATTACAAACTTAGCTTAGCTCTTCTGAGAGTGAAACTGGGGGAGTGACTTTTGTTTTGTTCTGGAAAAAAAACTGTCCATCTGCTAATATTGTACCACCCTCTCAGCTGAAAGTTCTCTTCATAGTGATAAATGGATCTAGAGATCTTTCACTACAGCGCAACAGGCGCCTTATACATTGATACTCAAATGTTTCACGCTATAGAAGGAAATTTTATTTCAGTTTTGGCCCAACTAAGTTTTCTCCAACTTGTCAAAACATTCATTATTTGTTTCAATACTCCCTGAATGTTTCTGTATTTCAATACTCTCTGAATGTTGCTATCTCAACAACAGTACTAATTCATGTAAGACTGCAGTGTTGTGTCAAACATTTTAGCAGTAACACCTACTTAGGCTTATGGTTATTAAATCAACCAAAAAACAACGGCTGTAAGCCAGCATGTGTGAGCAGGAATAAGTGGATGCACCAAACTGCTAAGGACCATTGCTTGAATTTTGACAGCTTTATAAAGAGCTGAACCCAAGGATCATGGAAGCCAGGAGTGGTAAAAAAGCATCTCACAATATGGAAAGGGCTCCTACCATATCAAGTCTTTCTTCCAAAACAAGCAAATCAAACATCTAGCTTTAGTTTTTCTCTTTATTGCTTGGTTAATAAACATCTTTGAGGCAAGCATCTAGAATGCTCTCATAAGAACAAAGCTTGTTTTCTCCCTTAAAACCTCACTAACTTGTTTTAAAACTAGAATCTTTAAAACAGGAAAATGTTAAGCTGTTCCTTCACAACTTTACTTTTTGATAAAAATTAAACCACACTTTGTCCTTTTTCAAAAGTCCTCAGCAAATTTGAAATGTTTTAAGATTTGCAAAAGTAAAAAAATATGCTTCATAAAAAAACCCAACCACTTACCAAAGCTCAAGGTAGTTGTGTTTTCCACGTCCCAATCTTGTCAAGTTTCTTGGTTCTTGAGTTTACTTCATCTGTGTTTATCAGAACAGAAATCAATTTTAGATGCTCTCTGTGCCTACGATAATATCTTAAGAAAACTTCCAGTATTTGCAGCTAGATAAATTATTTTACCTCATCAGTTTCCAGTGCAGTACCTTCCCCTCTGGCGTTTTGTCACCCTTTCATTTAGTTATGCAAATATGTAACCATTGCGTTTTCATCCCTCTGGTTCAAGAAATGTGAGGTATGCTAAACTATGGCTGCGCTAAGCAAAACAAGATACTATAAAGAAAAATACCCAGCACTGCCTATGGCACATCACAGAGCATACACTGTGCAGAAGCTGTAGCTCCAAGTTTCTGAGCTTGGCCCTACATACACACAGAAACTGTAACAGATCCTGAAAAAAATGTACATATTTTATTGGGAGCTGGGGCAATGGACAGAAGAGCACTTACAAATTTTAAGATAACATAAATGCCTAGTATTTTCCTTTCCCTAACCCCCCAATCTGGGAAAACTCCATACACTATCACTTTTGCTAGTCCTTTACTTCTATACACAATAATCCAAGTCTCAAAGTTACCAGATATATCTAATGCTTCCAAAACCTTAGAGATTCTTCAGTTAATTACTAATCCCATTAAAATACCTCTGGTAGGAAACCAATAATTTTAATAGGAAAGGTACATTCAATATTGTAAAACATTTGCAATATACAGTTTTTACAGCAAGTAATACACCATTGTAGATCTACAAAGATTATTTTTTTTAATACACTTGGCTCTTTACCACCTCACGATCCTCTTTAAATAAATATTTAACAAAAGCATCTTGCTTCTAACAATGGAAGTAAAATCACAGATAAAGAGAGTATCAGCCATGTTGCAGAAATGCTACAACAAAGCCCCTTTCACCCGCCAGTCTTGAGACAGCAAATCCTGCAATTCTTCTTCATCTTCGCTACCAATAGCCTCGTCCTCTCTCTCTTGAGCTGCTCTTAATCTCATGGCTTCCTTTAACTTCTCCTTCATCAGATCCTGACGGTTACGCAAAAGCTCAACACGGCGGTAACATTCACTGTTGAAAAGTAAACCACCTATTAATACTTGTGGCCTTTCCGCATTAATTGGATTTTCTACAGTGCTGGATTTTGCTTCTCCAACTTTGGATAAAAAAAAAGCTCCACAGCTTCCCATCAATTAAAAAAATAAGCTTTCAATATGCTAGTGCACCTTCTCTGTATTAATCAAGTGGAAACAGACCAGAGGCGAGGTGCGGTCAATTCTCTAGTAATGAGATCTAACCCAAATATTTCACAACTGCAATACCACCACAAATCATTTTAAAAAAAGCACAGAACCAATATCCACTTCCATACAAGAAGAGACGCCATTCTTTGCTCCACTTATGGTTTTCATATACGGTAGAAAGGTGAGATATCAATTGGCTATCAATTTTGATAACTTCATGATGGCATCTCTGAAAACAAAAAGGCAGCACAAGTGTTCCGATCCTTTATTGGCTTACTGTGTGCTATAACAGAACATTTTAAGTAAACATAATCCACGAGTTTCAGTTTTCCACTTACTTAAAAAGTTCTGTCCTTGAAACATGTTTTATAACAATTATTCTAGCCATTCTAACAGGGTATTTTGTTGAAAATGCCAAGTAGCATCAGCCTGATTTAAATACATCTTTGCTTCTTTCATTCCTGTTTGCTAGGAAGAGTCAACAAGGAAAGATTATTATCTGGATCCTGTTTCCCCTTGCATATCTGCAACACGATTACTTACAGGCAGGCACAGCTGAAGATTTGAAGGCTAAGGAAAACATGAACGTAACTGGAATTAATTTGATTTTGAATTTAATTCGAAATAGCCTGCATTTAAATGCACTCAGAAGACAAAGCTACAAAAACAGTCTTTAAAAATCTATTTGGAACTTTTATTTTGGGAAAAATTATTACGGTAACAAACTTGAAATTCTCTACAAATTTCTGAATTTGGTTCTACATACTATAGCATCCTAAGCTACTGGTAAAAGTGAATGCTCAAAGGCAGCCAGGTTTAGCTCAAGCCCTCTCCAAAATTACACGAACATTGTTAAAAGACATCCCTGTACTACCAAAGCTCAGTTTGATCCCAATGCTATTGTTATTATACGCTGATTATCTGTAGCATGTAAGTCTGGCCAGGTGGCTTAAGTGTTGCTTTAATTTTTAGTGTCTTCTTTTTGTTGCAAGGTTCATTAAAATCAGAATTCATCTTTTTTTTTTTTTCTCCAATCACTAGCATTGCCATAATCGCTGTTAATCAATGTGTGAAGCTACATGAGAATGGTAACCATCTGTTCTACTAAGCTGTATTTCAGGTTACTTAGAGTTTAAACTAATGCTTATCCAACCACTACACCTACCATTTCAACAAAACAACCCACTTCATGTAATGAAGTGCATCATTCAGCAAAACCTTTAAGTAAACTTTTATTAGAAACAAGAAGAGTTAGTCATAGAACAGGGCATTTTCAGTACAGCAAATGGATGGTCAAAACACAAATCTCGTTATCGAAATTTTAATTGCAGTGCAGAATATCAGACCTTGTTTTTTTAAAAGTGTTCACGTAAGTTCAACATCAATCAGAATTCACAGAGAAATACAAATTAAGACATCTGAGAGGGCGAAGGGGGACAGTTTGTTCAAAGAATTTGCTGTCTATTGCTTTATTTTGCCCATGCCTGCTTGCTGTATTTTCAGTAATTCTAGCGCATTCTCTCTTTGCAAGTAATTACGTAACTTTGCACCAAAATTCATGTTTTTATTAGGTATCATTCTGCAATTTGAGGGAGCCTGTCTTTCTCCTTCAAATATTTAGGTGATTAATGAAAGGTAGTATCACAGAAGATTAAAATTAAAAACGTTTTTATCACTCTAGTCAAATAGTGATCCATTACTGCTGGAGAACAGAAAGTTTGAGGAAAAATTGATCTACTTACATCTGTTCGTCAATTTCTCCAATCTGACGATCTAGTCGTCCCTCCTCATCCTCTTCTGCCACTATTGCTTCTGAAATCTAAACCAGAAAAGCGCTAAGAAAATTCACCTTCATCCTGAATTTCACTGTTGTTCCTTTTTGATGTCTGTGTCTTCCCTTCCTCCCCTCTACCTCAAGCCAGTGTCAATCTCCTATACATATACTCCCACCTTCACAAAAGACTCTGGAGGCAAATACAGAAAAAAACGGATCTGGTTTAATTTGAAATGGAAATGCTTTTTCCTAAAACTAAAAGTTAAAAGTAGTTTGGCTGCTTTGGGGTTAACCTTTTTAATTTTTCAATACGCTACTATTTGAAACTGAGCATAAACAAACTACACGCATCCAAAGTCTGAGGCTGAAATAGGAGCTATATCCCAATGCTTGGGACTATATTACACAAGCTTATTGAAAGTATTGGTTAAATATTCCCACTAGATCCCGAAGTGTTTCTAACCTGTTATTTTTTTCAGCATATACTTTCTCAAATCTGAATGTCTGGGAGATGCTATGCAATCAATGGTCCACGCATAACTGAGAAGATTCCTTCTAAGCTGAAGAATTATCTGAATGGCTAATGCTAGCAAAATGTATCTACCACTGCTTTTGTATGAACATTCGCTCTGTTTACAGTGCTGACCACTTTAAAATGAGCAATGATAAGTTTTTTTGCACCACTTTTCTTAGCAGTTGACATACGAGCAATTATTTACAATTAAAATTTAAAAAACTAGCAAATACTCTAGGGGAAGACTGAGAACACCAGGTATCTGTAATGAGTGTTTTGTATTGTACAAAAAGCACGGGAAGACTTTTCCATGCAATGCTAAACAGTAAAAAATGGAAGTACATAAAAATTAGGCCAACTTAGGTCTCACACACACAAAATCTTCTGTCACTTTCCCAAATTTTGGGGCTCCTTTCCAGAACATTTAAATCAACCATAAAACGCAGGTTACCTACACTTTATAGATCCTTTTTGAAAAAGACAGACAAACAGATGGTGTTGTGTTCTGCTTTTTTCAAGGTTAAAACATGAATATATCTCAGCTAAATAAGAGCCCACAATTATGTCCTGTTTGGATACAGAACACACCTCAGGATGCTGATCTGAGGTATATGCTATCTTATTTAAATACAATTTAACAAATGTAACTAGATATATATTGATGACTGGATCCTGATAGAAAGTTTTTTCAAATTAATTTCCCTTAAGCGGAAAACAGAAGGAACCCTTTGCTCATTTGTAAAGTGCATTTAACTACACACTGCATTGCAACAAACAACTGACAAATGCAGATGTCAGTCATTCTGCAGAGCTGCATGAAACTGTTGTTTTCCTTATTGTGTATAGTATTTAGAATCAATAAAAATAGATTCCATTACTTACCGTGTTGACCTGTCGCATTGCCTTTTGAAATTCATCCCATTCTTTGTCCATCTGATCCTTTGGAGCATCAACTTTTCGCACCTAAGGAACATGAAAAAACAGGCTTATTAACAATTTACATCAGTGACAATCTGGGGCACTGTAAAACACCTGGAGAAACAGGACAAATTATGCTGTGTTCTCCGAAAAGTCTGGTCAACGTAATTCCGTTTAAGTAATGTATATGAACAAGAGAGTGCAGCTGCACAATGGTTTTGGAGGAAAACATCTGACTCTACTCCTGGATTAAAACAACATCCTTGACTCTGGCATTAAAGAATAATTGACTAAGAATGGATAGTGTGGAATGTTTGGATTAAAAAAAGTGACTAAGTCTGTTAATTTGATGGTCTGTAATTTCACTATGTCAGGCGGTTAACTTCTAAATTCTTCTGTAAGCTGCCTGTTCAATCATATATAGTAGCTATCTCACAAGCCAAAAAGGAGTGAATTATTTGCCTTTGGCATAACATAAAATATCAAATGATTCAGTCACTAGTCTGACTGGTGTTAGATAGTCTGACTATGTTTCAAATCTAGTCTAATTTTGTTGGCTAACAGAAGGAATAGTACAGCTGCCTACCAATTTTAACGGCATGCAAAGCTTTTTCTTCTGTGGTAGACGGCATTAATTACTAAGACAAAAAGACTGAAAAAGCAAGTAGCTGTAAGAATGTGTCTAAGATCTACAACTGAGGTAATCAAAACCAGACTGTGCTTTTAATACAAGCAAATAAGCAAGATAATCTACCTGTGTAACCAAAACTTCCACAATTCAAGACTGTAAGATGTGGCATAACACATACGTTACATGACAGATTATGCCTGGCTCTGGACTGGGTGGAAATTATATAGCTGGGAGAACTAAGCAGTTTGAACAGAATAATTCATGAGATCATCTTTTTGCATTAGTTTTATTTTTCCTTTACTCATTCCTCTCTTTTGGTAACACATCAGTCATCATCATGGTAAAGACAACAGTTTGGTACGTTTTGTTCCTGAACGATTATACAAAATCCAGTAGTATGAATTAAGTTTATAGAATAAATTAGAAGCTTCCAAGCAAACTACGTACTGGGAAGTTATAGTCGTCATTTCATTTTTCTGTTCTGTGATTATTTCTATCATATGTGTATGTACTGTGTTATTACGCATTGTGGTTGTCTTTTGTAATTCATAATTATTTGTATTT
Organism: Pygoscelis adeliae; assembly: GCF_000699105.1. Taxonomy (NCBI): domain Eukaryota; kingdom Metazoa; phylum Chordata; class Aves; order Sphenisciformes; family Spheniscidae; genus Pygoscelis; species Pygoscelis adeliae. The sequence goes on along the minus strand of NW_008825409.1, from coordinate 484,513 downwards.
CTTACAATAAATTTAAAGACTAAAGATATTATTTTTCCTTGAAATATTTATCTAATCCAGAGTTTATGCGCTTTATAAATTCCTGATGTAAAGAACCAACATTTTTCAAGCCCACAATCTCCCTTCCAAAAAGCTCACTGTTAATTCTGAAAATAATTATTTGTGTATGATTCCAACACAGAATCACTGCAGCAATCACAACATAAGCAATGTCACAAACATTTTCCTTCCCCTGCATTTTAGCTAAACTTAGAAAGGGCTGATTAAAGAGAAGAGTACCTGCAAGCAATTCAAGGAAGAGCTTATTGGAACACGTATCCACTTGTAAATTTTATCAGCTGAGGCGATGACCAGAACAAAGATCACTAACCAGTGTCCTCACAGATACAAGCAGATTCTCCTTTGCCTGCTAGACATTCCCGCTTTCTACAAACTTCCCAACTCGTGGTGAAACCAAGTATTTGAAAAGTGTAGCATACCAATTAGTCATATGCAAAAAAAAAAAAAGTGCATTTTTTTCAGCTACATAACTCAATATCCAGAATGTCATTATTCAAAACTATTCACATATGCCAACATGTGGGCACGAGTGGTGCCAAAAGAATCTTGCCAGAGCAACTAAGACACACCTAAGCTTGTAATTGTGACAGTGGAACTAACTGAATGTAAAGAAGCATTATTTGGAAGGTCTCCAAATCAGAAGTCATGACTCAACTCAATGTAAATATACCAGCAGCCTTCCACAGTGTGAAAAATAGGGAAATATACTCAAGGAAAATACAAAAGACTTTGAGCCTACCACAGTATTATTTCAATAAAGCAAGCAGGAAAAGTCATCAAATCTGTGGTAAATTTTACAAAAAAAAAAAGCTTTGTATTTCAAATATCTGTTTATTTTGGTCGTCATTTGGTACTGTGCAAGTTGAAGGAAGTATGAATGATTTCGATCAAAATTCCAAGATTTTTAGTTGTGATTTTTTTGACAAACACATTGAATGTGCACCTTTCTTTTCTTTTCCAAGCATCAAAAAACCCCGTAACAGTAGAAGACAAGAGGGTTGAAAACCAAGACCACTGTTATAGTATGCCAGTACTAAAGATCACGGTATATGCAATAATCTACCTATTTTCATTCTAACAGGATGCATAGTATCAGTTGCATAGTAACTCTTAACACTTTTCAACAGGATCTCTCAAAGGACGTTAGAGAACTGTTTTTATATCCTCAATTCAGAGGCAGAATTGGATGTACAAATTCAGTGAAACGCTTCTCCCAGGGTGACTCAAAGAAATAAAAGTAACAGGTGGATTGTCCAAATCTCAGTCCGGCGTTTTAGCCAACAAATAACACTTCTTTAGTTTTCTTTAAGAGCCACAAAGGCACCACAATCAAAAATATGCTCTGAGAGATGATTTAACAAGCTCTTCTTGCCCCTCTCTGCCCCTTTTCATGTCTTCTAATTAATACAAACCAAAATAGTTCAGTCATTTTCTTATATTCTGGTATGACTAATTACCTGGAAAAGCATCTTCACTACTCAGAAAATCATTACAACTGGCAGAAAAAAATCCAGCAGCATCAAATGAGCAGATCACTTACTTTTGCATCCACTTCAGGATCATCAAAGAAACCTTCTGGCAAAGCTTCAGCGGTGTTTTCTTTCCTGAAATGTTTGATTACTATTATCCCGAGTTAACACTTTGCAACCTGCTTTATTGTAGAGTTAAAAATAGTCAAGAATAAAATCCATAATCTTTTATAAAAGGACCTAGAAATGAAGCAAGTTTTTTTTACGCCCCAAGTTTTACCTACAACCATCAAAAGACCAAACTGAAGAAGCAAGTTATCTAACTTACAAGGACTGCACAGACAGGTTTAAACCCCACAGGTCAAAACAAGAGCTTAGGCTTCTTAAATTATTCTTTCCAGTGTGTTGAGCACCCAAACATTTTAACAGCACAGTCTCTACTTTTGAAAGCCTAAACCACTGTCTAAGAAAGCGCCCAAGTGAGCTGAACCATTACTACAGAACAAGCAAATGGCTTTCTTTAAACAGTCAAAACCAGTGGTTGACACTAAGCTTCAGAAGTATCCTGTGTTAAAAATTGCAAATGGAGATGTTTAACAGACACCATATGGCATTACTCCATCTCTTATCCTGCCCTTAGGGTGCGAAATACCTGTCTGAAATAATGCTCGATGCTGATGTATATGCAAACTATTCCAAATACAAGTTACCAATATGATAGATTTTTAAGTGATCACAGTCCGTATTTCCGGGAAGGATAATGTTTACTTACAAGTCCCAAATTTATCAGTATTTGATTTGACTGCTTACCTTTCCACTATCTTTTCTTGTATCTCTGCTTTCTGTATGGTCCCTGAATGGGAAACTATAGGAGCAGCTGTAGTTTTGCTGTCAAAGAAGTCTACAAGAAAGGACAGAAGTCAATGAACAAAAAGAACTGTTCAAGCTTCTTTATAGTTCTGACTAGCCAGTAGACAGTAATTTCAATGAATACCTTACTGAATCAAGGGAAGAACAGCCAGACATTGTTTCACTTGACAGCCTCAAACAATTAGAACATAAAATCAATAAGCATGCTCAGAAAACACCACACAATAACAAACCAGCAGAGAATCTCCTTTCTCTACTTCCAATATAACACACCCTAACCAGCTAATAGCAATAATTAGAAAAATAAATTAAAACCCTTCCATCATCAGTTAAAACACAGCTTCTTCTTACTGAATCACTTACTATTTCAGGCATCATTACCTGCAGGCAGAGAATTAGCTATTACTTCTTGAGTTGGAGGTGGAATTTCAGTATTATGCACAACACAAGATTTGTTTGATTGATCTTGTTCCTCTTCATCATCATCATCATCATAATTTCCTGACAATAAACTGGGACCTGAACCCTTTGAAAGCTGTTTGTTTGCACTATCTTGCTCTGTTTCATCAAAAAAATCTGCTGGTAGCCTAGTAAAGAACACAAAACAGAACTATTTCAAACTTCACAAAAATCAGTTACAGTCTAGCATCCGAATCCTATTCAATCTGTGAGCAATACGATCTTTTAGATATTGTGCAATACCCTAAACTGCACAGCTACCGATGTAACCATTGTCTGAAGGCAGCACATACTTGTTCCTTTTTTTTTTTTTTTTAAGTTCCCCACAAATGCTCAGATTAATTCTGAAAACACATTTCAGATCCATTTTTGTGTTTGAATATTCAATATCAGAAACATTAATAAAAATATCCTGTAACAAAGTGCATTTGGAGGAATGGCAGCTTAGGTAACTCTATTTCCACATTCAAAGTTATTTGCGTCTGTATACCTGCTGCAAACACATTAAATACAAAAGTCATAGTTCAGCGGTCGTATTAATGTCACGTAAACGTTGATAACCTTCATGTATAAACACAGCTACTTATTTGGGGTATCTACTGCGGCTCAGAACTGCAGCTTAGAAGGGCCACACAGGTTCAGCAATGAGAAAACCCAGATTTGCTTAGAATACCTGCAGGCCTCCAAGCTAAACATTTTTCCAGGTTATATTTTAAAATCATCATACTGATTGGTTTAATAAAGAACAAACCACTCAACTGTTAATTTTGCACACTCAAAATTTCTACAAGGTAAGCATCTTCTAGCGTCAAGATAACAGCACGTAGTATCTATGCAGGATAATAATAATTTATCCTGTGAAGAAGTGTACAGGAGACCTCCAGGCCTTGTGTAACATCTACCGACCCCACAAAGATATCCAAATACCATCAAAAATCTTTAGTGGCAGTAAGATGCTTAACCCAATCCCCTGAAGTCAAATACACTCCTATATTTGTGAGAGTTCAACTGCAAGATATGCATTTACATGAATTTTAAGTGACAAAAACATCTTCACAAACATCTGTTGATGACATTAGTTAGTAGTTTTGTGAATAAATATCATTTAAATGTACATTTAAAATTTGTCTTAATTTCAGACTACCATCTCTTGTGCAGTATGCTAGCATTGAAGATTAGAGTGCATGCCACAATCTAGTTATTTTCATTCTAGCAAACTGCGTACTACCACCACATACTAATCTTTAAAAGTCTGATAGTGACAGTAGAATAATTCCTGTTTTGTCACAGACCCTAGAGTTAATACCATGATTTTCTCATCTGCACTGAGGAAGATGCTGCCATGTTCAGGAATATACACCCACATTAGAAAATGAGCAGAAGCAGGGATCTGCTGATTCTCTGAATCTTTACCCTTGGCTAGGAAGGAGAGATGAGGAAAAACAGGGTGAGAATGTAACGGCTGGTACAGTTACAAAAAGAACACATGTAATAAGATCTGCTTACCCAGACGTAGACGTATGTGGCTTTTCGTCCGTACCTGTGTAACAGCCAAGAGTCACTTCTTACAACCCATACTTTTAAAAAGATATCCCTCAAATAAAGTCTTACAACAGCAGCAAGTTCACAAATGTCCACTTTCATGTATTTCATATATTTACATGTCCAGTAACACCAAGGGAAAAAAATTAACTATCTTTCTTTTAGCATGAACTTTCATGCGTGATTTGTGGTAATCCAATGGCTTGATCCCACTGAAAAGGAATAACACCACTTCTGAGCAAGCGCGTCTACTGTTTAACTTATACTGTTTCTAGTTCTGTTTTGACCAAGCCCACAGCCCCATGACCTAATTGAACCCAATAACCCAGAAGAAAACTAGGTAAACTACCAAAAGTGCAGTTTTCTCCTGATCAGTGAACTCACAGAGAAAGAGCAAGACAAACTTTTTCCCTTTTCAGCAGCAACAGGCTGACATTAACTCAACAAAGTCTTGTGTATTCACACTCACTTCCATAGGAAAAAAACAAACCAAAAACATTCAAGATGTAAAATGGCTAGATTCTGGCAAGTGCTCGATAAGTATTTTTCTCTCCTTACCTTTTACCCTCTTCAATTCTGTATTTTCTGTGTCAACAGTTTTCCTCTTGACGGGATGAGATGATGTACTAGCAGCTGAACCTGTTGCTGTCTGCTTTGTGCCTTTTAATTCTGCAACTCTCTGTAAAGAAGTACAAAATTCAGCAGGCTTTCCTAGCAGGAACTTCTGGATTGCAGCTTCAAGTACAGCTCTTTTAGAATAATTTATTAAAATGAGCTATTATCTTTCTATAACAAGATCACTGAAATAGACATCACGGATACAGAAACCAAGACCAATGTTTCTGTCAGTCTCTTGAATGATGTGACATGGGGGGAGAGGAATTGACACTTGCACAAGGGAGACTGTATGAGTGAGAAAGGAAAGACTACGACCAGTGACATTTACAGTAGTAAAACACTGGAGGAAAGAGCAGGAAGGCTGGCCTCATCTGGAATATTAAGTGCTTTAAGATTAAAACACAGCAGTAGTATTAAAGACACGTCACTGTGCCTTGCCACAACGATCTACCCAGAATGCAGGTAATGAACTAGGAACCCCCTCAGTTCTTTTGGTCTTTTCCTCAGTACTTGCAAAATGAAATGCAATCTCTCAGTTTCCGTTAAGCAGCAGCAGAATTTGAAAGAATAAAAAAAAACCCCCACACTTAAGGTTGCATCCAAGTTACAAGCTCCCTGAAATTGTTTTACAAATGCTTTATCTTCACTGCTAAATTATAAACAAAACGTGTTTTCTTAACGACACGTAAGCTGTCGCTTGCTAACACACACGTAACAAAGTAAACCCGAGGAGGGTTTCCAAGTCCAACGAGGGAAAGCTGCAGACAAGTGACAGTTAAAAGTCGTCGCCAACGCGGGAACAGCTTCATCTTAGGGGTACCTCCCTTGAAAGGCACGGGACGATTCTCTCAAGTGCGGGCCTTTCAACGCGGACGCAGGTTTTAAGAAAACAAAACTAGGAAACAATCGGGCTCGTTTTTACACCGCTGTCTCCTGGCAGATACTTAACTGCTAGCCATTAGCGTTCACCTCAAAAAGCAGCAAACCCCTAGCCTCCGTTAAC
>NW_008825409.1:457827-477727 GCF_000699105.1 Pygoscelis adeliae | reverse complement strand
AGCAGAAAAAAAACCACCTCAACACTGGAGCGGAATTACATTGCTCCGGCTTTATCAGTTTTTTCCGTCGTCAAGCCTTTGGAGCACCATCAGAACTAGAGAGGCGCCGTAAGCCAGCTGTAGGCCACGCCTCTGAATAAATTCCCTAAAAAGTGCCCCAAAACCACCCAAAATAAGTAAAAAAAAAAAAAAACCCACAACAACAGAAACAGCCCCCACTCCATCCCACCCACCCAGACCCAGAAACCCTCAGTGTGCAACACAACTGTGAAAAGTGCTCTTAAAAACCCCTAGCTTTCCTTTACGCCTGAGCTTTCTGCCAATCCCGGTAACATTTCAGGCTTCGATTCACTGTCCCCTTTCGGGGGGCCTGCTACGGCCCGCTGCTGCGCCCAAACGCTCCCTGCGCGCCTGCACAGGGCACGCGGCAACATGAGAGCGGCACACACTTCCCCCACTAGAATACAGCCCACCTACAGCACGTCTACAGCATTTGGTAACCGCATCATGACCACGGACAGCAGAGGACTTTCCGTATTTTATTTTTCATTTATGAAATACAATAAGTTAACTAAAAAAAAAAAAATCTAGCCCCAAGTTCCACGGTGTCAAGTACTCCACTCCAAACCACAAGCGACCGTTACACGCCAGGAAAGCGTCACTCCGGGTTTACAGCGACATTGCCTTCAGGACTTGGTCACAGAGGACGCCACTACAAGCAGTGTATTTTACGCTGTTCCCAGAGAGCAAGCCGTCCCACGGCTCCAGGCTCCGCAGCTCCCTGAGCATCGGGTTTGGTTCGTCTCACACCACAGCTTATAGGGAGCTGGGGGAGAAAGGGGGAGCAGGGAAGCGTGTGATTCGATTTCTATTTTCACTAAAGGCAAACTTTTGTGGTAAGACGTTTTACCCGGACGGCAAATCCCAGGTGTGGAAACACAGCCAGAGCAGTACAGCAACTGGAGGAAGACGATGGGGTAAGTGTAACTAAGGCAAAAAGGGAGTCACTTCTCTTTTGACATGATCAGGGCAGACAGTTGGGGTGGGGAAATGATTCAGTAGCACAATAGGTATCACAGTACACCTAGACTACAGAATCAGTGAGAATATCTTAAGCTTGACTGAGATCTACGTTTACCTTTACAAATTCTGACGAATATTTAAAACCTCCTCTTCCTTCCCCTTCCTCCCACAACTGTAGTCTGCTGCACTTTTCAAAAGCACACAAGTTTGCTTTTACTGAAATTTAAGGCTATTATGAAAAAATGAAGTGTAGGGCTTCTTTTTCAAAACTAAGTATAAAAGTCAATCCACTCTAGAAGGTCTTAGAGAACTCTAAATACAACCATCCGTTTTCCAAAACGAATCAACTCATTTTTGTATTTGGAAGACAAAAAATTTTATACTGCAGAAGTTTGTCTTCATACACATACTTTTGTCCTAGAAACCGAACACTCTGGTACCAGGAGTTACAACTGTAAGGTACCTTCAGCTCAGGACACACACCCTTTGCTGAATCCAGACGTGCTGGTGGGAGAGGTTCATCATCACTCTCTTTGCCTCAAAGTACCAGATTATCAGAAGGTCTACTATGGAACATCCTAAAGTTAATCCACCTGGCTTTGAGACAGGCTGAGGATGTACTCACACAAGCACACCTCAAGAAGCAGCAGTTTCTGGGAAGGAGTGCTGGGAAGACGATGTCTGCCTATAGCCTCAGTGCTCTCGCCCAAGAGAGAAAAATACGAAGGAGGAGCAGAGACAGACACAGTCCTAGCCATGACCACAGCTCCCAGTTTTCTTCATGGGCACAAGAGGATACTTTGCTTATTCTACATGCACCTGTGAAAGTTCAGTGCATTAGAGGACTTAACATTTGAGAGGGTGAGGATCCTTTCCATCACAGGAAAGTGGATAATTTTGCATCCCCTAAATTAGGCAACAGTGTTGCTGGTGGTTTAAGAGTCAGCTGAACCTGGTCCAGCAGCAGCACGAAACTAGGTAGGGCGTCACAAAAATGGCTACAAGCAACTCTTCTTCCTCCTAACCTTAAAGTGCTGGGAAAATGCAGCATGACCAGATTAGTAGCCTAGGAAAAAAATATCCACGGTGCTACCAAACATACAATTTCCTAACATGACAGACAAGCTTCCTAGGAATTTAGACCTTAAAAAAATCCTCCAGAGATGCTGAGAAGAGAGTTACATATAGAAAAAATACAACCTTGAAGAAACTGGTTAACAGTAAAAAATACTCCAGTCTTGGTATGGTCAAAAGGCATTTTTAGAATAAAAGTGACCCTTTCTAATGCAGGGATATCACTTCATTTGTCCAATGGCATTTTTCACTAAAGAAATGCTCCTCCAATTACAAACATCAAAGATAACACTTTAATAATAATACTTTAGGTATTATTTAAGGTTTATAACTTACTAGAAGTTAATTTCTTTTTTAACAGACATTTCCTATTTTTATCTTGAAAGGACAGCTAATCTTAAAGCAGTCACATATGGATGAAGACTCACTACCTAAGGGTCATTTCTAAACACCCTCCGTCCGACTAATTTGAGACGAAAGAGCTTTTCTTTCCCCACAGAAACAGGCTCCTTACCAGTCAATACTTCACCAGCCACTGCGTAGATGACTGACCTACCCACCAGAAGCATCCGTGAAAAAGCAAATCCCACTATAGGTACGTTAGCTACGGGCTCTGACCAACAACTGCAAAGTTGGCTGCACCTGCTGACAGTTACTATCTCCTGGCAAAAGCTTATTTTTCACCTAACAGAGAAGGCTAAGCATGGCATGTATCTGACTGCGAGAATCAGTCATAATCCTCAGTCAGATGGCATTGCTAAAATAAAGTTCTGTCACTTTGTAACATGTTATAAAAATTCACTGATTACCTTAACAGACTAGAAATAATCACGGCAGTTTTCCAGTAAATACAGCATCATGAATTCAGTCAAATCAGAAAAAAAGTATAAAAAAACCTTTCAAAATAGCTCTTTAGTTATACTTTGCTTGAACTGAACCCTTGGCATATAAGCAGCATGAGTAATCTCGTTTAATTTCCCACCGTAAGTCAAGACAGAACACAAACAATAAAAATAAGAATAATCTATAAAAACCACAGTACATCAGAAATCTATGTAAAAAAACATATGTCTGTATCAAGGAGCTCAATAACAACTTAAAGCACCACTCAAAATTAAGTACCATACATGTTACAGTACATGCCATTTATTATGACAATTTAAGGCTAAAATAGGAACGACTCCCTTATAGTCAAGCTTTCTTATATTTATAAATGTATACAAACATTAAGTAGATACAAATGCGTAGGGTTTTTTTTATTGCTCTGAACTGTCTACTACAATGTTCGACTTTCCCAGATGTCGTCTCAGTTTGCCTTTTTCAATCAAGCTGAAGTCCTACAATTGCAACTTATGGCACTTGTAAGATTATAGACCTTCTTTGATTTGAGCTGTAAATAAATTCAAAGACACATCAGAAAATTGCCCATCACTGCAAACTTTGTAGCTTAGTTAACTAAACATTCGCCATAAAATACATAACAATTCACCACGAAGATTATTTCTGCAATTCTTCAGGAAGGATTTTCTTTTCAAAATAATAGGTCTAACCAAGCGGCAAACAAGACAACCAGCAAGAAAGGATTGACTAGTACCAGTCTAACAGACTGGGCTTAAAAAAAAAAAAAAAAGAAAAAAGCTGAATACGTGCTCCAAAACAAAGAGCAAACTTTTCTTCTTGCTCATAGAGCAATTATGTTTCCTAATTACGTAGGGCAATGCCTCATTCTGCCAGTGCCAAATTCTTTGACTGTAGCTTGTCCATTTCTTGACCAATATTTCCTTCAATGGTATCACACTGGGCAAGAAAAACCTGAGAATAAGAAACGAACAAATGTTATTTGGGATGCAATTATAGCAATGGTAGATGCTTCTTAAGAACAGAAACTGCAGTTTCCATCATGAATTTGAAGAAGCCAACTCAACAACCACCTTCCACAGTTCAGTTTTAATACTAGCTTGTTCACAATTTTGTTTACCCAGAATCCAACAGAAGCATGGTATCTGATAAGGCAACAACGCGGCTGCCCATCCTCACCAGTCCTGCTGCTGAAGTACTGTGAGTTGATCCAAAGTCCATAAACAACAATAAGGATCGTAAAGGTTCAGACAAGTTAGTGCTTCAGTTTGGAACATGACTTTTAAACTCCTTTCTAAAACACATACATCTGTAGCTGAGGGTGGAAGCGACAAACCTACTCAGTCAAATCTAAAACAAGCTTTCATTAAACCAAGGCCACTTCTATTTCTCAGGACTACAGGGCAACATGAACCCTCATCTTTATCAGTAAGTAGCTGGTGTGCCTCAAAAGACAGAAGGCTCCTTTCCAAAAAGGAGCACAGCACCTTACGCTTTCTTAGAACCTGCCTGCAAGTTCTTACAAGTATAGTAACCCATACACAGCAATTAAGAGCCAGCAGCTACTGGTCACTTTGCTTGTGCTGTACACAGCACAACACACCAGCACTTTAAGCCAATAAATTCTTTTAGGCCAATTCCAATGTATGCGAGTACATTGCAGTTTCTGAGCAGACTCTCCCATTACCTATACATGTCTTGCACTCAGTTTTGCTATGTCTGCACTAGACTTTAACAGTCAAACCAGATATTTAATGTTATTTACATTACAATGACATTAAGAAACCTCCTTCCCTCTAGAGCAGCAAACTGTTGTGCCAGGTGAATGTTTCTCAACCATCACACTGTTTTGAATCATGTGTCTTCAACCAATCCCTTGAGCTGGCATCAACTCACTTCTGTAAGGACTTGAGGGATGAAAAAGTCAAGGTGGTAAGAATTGCAGTTGCTGGCTGCAAGTGCTTTGTATCTGTCTCCCCATTCTGGAAGATAATGTGATTGCCAGCAACAGAAGGTAGTTAATAGCTCCCCCCTCGCTTTCAGGAATACTTAAGAGTAATAAGCATAACTTGCCATCATTTTCTTGCTCTGGAAAAACAAATTGTTGTTGACTGCTCTGGTCTGAAACCCCTTAGATTCTTCTGCAGTCCTCAAAGGGTTCATAACCTACAGTTGCAGAACACTGTGCCTATAAAAGCACAACAATAATTCTGATCTCTGCTCAACAGTCTGTTTTATGCTTTAACAGCAGTTCTTATACAAAGCCCCACTTATTTCTGCAATAACTTCACCCAAGAGCGGAGCTCTGGTAGCTTGCCATGAGGGTTATAGCCATACCTCTATTACAAACTTTTGCTGCTTTGGTTAGGCACATGGAATCAAGAGCATGTTCAGAGCCCCATATAACATAGCTATGCCAGCAGCCATCTTCATTTCAATTTGCATTATCTGAACTTACCTCTGTAGCAGAGTACAAAGGACTTCGTCCCTAAAGCTATAACAAAAAACATTTCTACTACGAAGTACTTCTTGCTAAGGCTTCCTCCAAAAATAGATGGCTATTTTAAAAAATTTGGGAAACATTTATAGGAAGTATTTAATAAGGTTACAGTAAAAGACAGAACATTCCAACTCCATATATGAATGCAAGGTACTTTCACAAATAATTTTCAGGAGTCTAACCTGCGACTGAAGCTAGCATAATACAAACAAAAACAATAATACGAGTAGCATTACCATTCATTTATGGAAGTTTGGCTTTTGGGAGAGGAGGGAGGAAGGACGAATTCCAGTATTTAGTAACAAACCTTCAGTTCAAGGTCTCTAAGGAAACAATGCCTAGGAATTTGTAAGCGTCATACAATGGCAAAGCAATTAAAAAATCCACCCCCAGCACAGCTGCTCTTCTGTACAGATTTTACTTTAGGGACTCTCCACAGAAAGTTGGTACATTGCAATAGAAGCTACATTTTCCAAAGAACACCTCTAGCAAGGTCCAGCAGGAGTTACAGTCGACTGCATCTTTGTGTCCAGACCTCCTCATTCATTACTCCAGCCCACCGACATAGGGGAAAGGAGGAATCATCCCGTTTTCTTTACAAGTTATCAGAATTACTTTACATCATCAGGCAGCCATAAGGCCAACCACTACTGTAAATTACAAACACTATCTGAAGACAGCATGAACTATGAAAATCTGTATTTTTGTATAATGTTTTATAAAGCTATTAAATACCTCCTAAAGGGAGGTCATAAGAAATACCAATGTAAGAACAAACACTGAAAAAATCTAAGCTCTAAACAGCTCTCATTTTCACAAACTCTTGGTATACAAGTATCCAGCATTAATGGAAAACAAAAAAATAAAAATACTCACCTGAACCCTTTTCACCAACCCCTTCTTTTTCAGTTTGCAATCACTGAAATTCTCTGGCAGATTCTGCAGTAAAATAAACAAACAAGTTGATGCAGCTTAATGTTGAAATTAACATATTAAACTCAAAGCAGAAACTGAACGTATCAAAGAATCCTCTTAACAGGCATCCTGAAAATGCCATGCCCACTCAGTAACGATGATTACACATGAAAGAATTTAAAAGAAAAAGTCATAAGTTCAATTAGTCTGGGGTACAGCCTGCTGATTACGAAGAACTGAGCTACCAAATTTACCACCTGTCTTTAGGTAACATACAGCAGTAACTGCATACACTGCTTTTGTCTACTGTGGCGTATGTTAACTGTTCTGCTGAGCTTCAACTTCAGATTTTTTCAGAGACTGTAAGATGAATTAATTTCTTACGAACACATTAACTCAATCACTTGCCATCGTTAAAACATATCATCAGTAATGCAGGCATTGCCACTCTGTTTAAGCTGTACCCCTGATCTTCTCTGCAACCTACTCACGGAAGGGAAGAGATGTGAAGTGTTACATGCTGACAGCTTTTAATTTAATTCAAACTGCATCATCTTCCACACTCCTACCACTCAATGTATTCGTGTATGTCATCTTAGCAAATGCTATATGCTTTGTCCTTTTGGAGCAGTGTGAAATTGGAGTGTTGGTGGGGAATGGTGCTCAGGTTTATGACTTTTTTTGAAACAGGTAGAACAGATGATTATCATCATATAAAGTTTATGTCAACATTCTTAGAAACGTTATGCTCTCACTGTTGAAAATGCATAAAAATCTTGGAGTTTCTCACTGGTATGTATACCTTTTATTTTCCGCTCTAACTCCATATAAAGAATAGAGGTTTCCCTATACTACCCTCTGTTTTGTTTCAGCTAAAATGCAAGCCCCACTGGGAGGTTTAGACACAAAATCAATTAAAAAAAAAAAAGATGCTCTCTTCTTTTAGTGTCCAGCCAAACATACATGGTCATAAATATAGGAGTCTTGCACATAACCTAACATAGGAGTTAAAAATACACAAGACTCCACACTAAAAAACAGTCCATCATGGGAAGTGAAACTATAGGCATCACTGAGATCCTAGGAAGTTCAGGGATCACACTGCTCCCGTATTTGCGTAGTAATTAGCACACTGTAAGTGATATCAGACAAAGAAATAATAATCACCAGGCTTAGCACTCGTTCCCAGCACCACGGGTGAAGAGAAAATGGGCAGGCAACAGAGCAAGCTGGGATATGTTCTTACATTTTACTGCTACATAAACTTCTAGTTTAAAATACCTCTCACTCTTTCTACGCTCAGCTGGAAGATGGAATGCACAATGCTGCTTCTTGTCTCCTAGGAGACTATGAAAGTTGGAAGTGGGAGTAACTACTACTACACTGACCTCTTCCCAGGGTCATTTTTTTTGGTTTATTTTGTTAGTTTGCTTTTGGAAGATGAGCAAGAGAAAGAATCTTCTGTTCCTGTAGTTCCAGCTTCCATTTCTGTTGCTCCAGTACCAGTTTTCCCAAACAGCAGCATTGTTAAGCTGTATAAAACTCATATCAAATTTTAATACTTCCCTTCAACATCAGAAAAGGTATCTCCCTTGCAGAAACCTTTTACGTCAGACTGCACCTCCTGAAACAGAACCAGAATCTGGACATATTTCTTTCAGGTGGAAAAATGACCATCAGCATCAGAGGCACAAGAAAGTATGTGGATTAAGGGAGATACCTTTCCAAATGCAAACTGGTGCAGTGTTAGCTTGCAAACAGGGACAGAAATACCTAAAAACTAAAAGTTATGTCGTTTTTTTGTTTGTTTTGGGTTTTTTAATTGATGTTAGTCCTCTTAATACCAAAAACACCCTTCAGTTTGTCCAAAGATGCATTCCATCACCTATCTATCCTTCCCGACTCCTCTTATTTTGTGAGAAAGAGGAGGAGAAGTAGCTGTCACACACAATGTAAATCCTCCTACAGGAGCCTGTTCTACGCCTGTCACTTTCTTCATTTATGTAATGTCACCGTACATCCTTGGATTTACAGCACAGGATAGGTTCAGAAGCTGTTACTCCATTTTCAACAGTGGTCTGCCTAAAATGAAAATTCCTTTCTTACAAACGGCACATGTCCATTTTCCAAAGCACAGCTTTTTCAGCTGTTCATTTTGGAAGCTACTTTACTTTTTACAAAATGTATTTTCTAGTACTGTGTACTGCAATAAGCCCTTGCTCACTGTAGCATGCTAAACCCACATGTCTCCTCCCAATAAGCAGGACACTGTGAAAAGATTGTATTACATGCTTTTCTTTCAGAAACTGAATGCTCCAAAGACATTACAAAACAATTGAGAAGTTAGTTTAAAGCTGTGGGTGAATTCTCTTCAAACACCGGTTCTAGTTCACAAATAAAAAAGGCTGCCTTCAGAGTATTTATAGTTGTCAGCGGGGAAAAAAAAATTAAAAATATTATAAAGTTATATGAAGTATTCTAAGGGATCTGAGACACAGGACCCTGCAACCACACGAGAAAACATTCTAATTTTCCCTTGGTTTTCAACAACACAATTCACTTTTTAAAATTAACAAAATATGACTCCCTATGTTAAATGTTTCTTGTATCTGATGCATACTATTTTGACTTCATATATGTAATAGCCTGAAAGAAGAAAGATGGGTTAGGCCTAATTATTAATGGCTGATCCTTACCAGAAGATGAAGATGTTATCTCATTGTCACAGAAATTCTTTTATGACTTGAAGTTTCCCATGACTTTTCATTTCATAAAAATCAATTTAGAAATTAAATTATGCACTAGCTCAGTTACACTGCCCATCTCCTTTTGCTGAGTACTTATTTCAGGCTGTACTTTCTGAAAGAGATTCTGGCCTATGCAGGTATTCCTACCGATCTGAAATAACAAATTAAACAATTTTCTATCATCAGAATAGGCCTAAGTTAACTTTCAATAACAGACAGGGAACGCCAGCTAGGCTTACCACACAAAGTCTGTTTCTAAAACAGATATTGGTAACTGGAGGAAACTTTGAAATCTGAGTGTAGAGAGGACATTCAGTCTATTTCTATTTTTGACAACATTTTTCAAAACTGCTCTTTTTAATTACATCTGTGTGTGCAAACTCCTACGTTTTCTTGCACACCTTCATAGCTGTTTTTTGGGTTTTTTTTTAAATCACACCCTGTAATCCCCTTGGCAGAGATACGGAATTGGAAGGCCTAAATGTACTAACTTATCAAGCTACTTAAAAGGTGTTTTGCAATCAAATTAGTAAAGTTTACAAATCTTAACATCAAATTAATTCTCACAGTCTCTCTGTTTTACCTTAGTCAGCTTACGTCTCCTCTCCAGGAATACGTTGTCCAACTATTCAGGGTTTAACAGGTGAAGCTGGCAATAAACCTTAAGTCACAATAACATTTCAATATTTAATTAAAATCAAATTTAATTAAAGAAGGAGTAGCTTAAGCCTAGGCAGTGCTTATGCAAAACTCTTGCCAAATCTACATTTTGGTGCTACCATTGCTTGCAGAGCAGTAGTTTGCATGAGTATATGGCTTTCTACTGCATAGCATATTATTTTTACAGCAGGTCTCCTCTTTGCATTGCACTCTTCTCTGTGACAAAACCCTGCTCAAGTCTCACAGTCCTTGGTCTGTATGGTCTTAAACTTTCAAAAGTGATGCAGTGCTGGCTTCACCCCAGGAACTTCTGTAGAACTCCTGGGCACAGGTTCTTTATCCTCCCTGCCCCCCATCCACCCAGAAACAGAGCCCGAGTCCCCCTGTTACCAGTGGCTATCTCCCAGCCCACACACCCGAATTCAGAGTTGCTTAATCACATCTCTTCAAGAGTTCTCACCCTGCAGATACACTGACAAGATGCACTGCAGACACACACACGTTACATCCTCAAAGACTCATCTTTTGTATGCCCAACACTCTTGCTTTACACAAGAAATCCTTAAAACCAATCACCGTTTACATAGTAATAAATTCATGCGTGTGCGCTTTCCCGCCTCTAGATCCTCTCTATTCTTGAGTGTTCTTTTTACTATGAACCCAGCATCCCTCTCTCCTGAGCACTGCTTCTTACGAAATACAGGACTCTTCTCATTTCTCTTCCCCTCTCCCAGCTGATCTCCTAATAAAACCACCTCCCTTTGCCACAGAACATCACCTTCAGCTCTGCGCAAGTTCCGTTTGTTTTGGAAGTGCTTCCAATAACGATTTTTAAGCTTAGTGTTACCACCACATCTTTGTTCTCCTCTTTGGTTATTTCTTATTTCCCAAACCATAGACCCCAGTAAGTAATATCTGATGCCTGAACCCACTTTATATCAGTGCAGTCTAATAAACAGAACAAATGCTAGTCAAATTTATTATTTATGACTATCTTATCAGAACCAAAGGGACACCATTCTTAAAACAGGCAATCTCCCACACTAGCAGTCACTAGCAATAATAGCTAGAAACATTTTTGGTTTGTTATCAAATTGCTTAAGAAAATCACTGTGCTACACATGGCACCAGTGCTAATCAGTTGCAAACAAGGATTTTTTGCCGACACCCCATCCATCTAACAGGAAGCTTCTTCAGTAGTTTGTTTTCAAAATCCAAAACAACATATAGTATTTTAGTGTCTAGTTTTTACTGACTACCAGCCCTTTGCTTTTTCTAACTTATTGTTAAATAAATTGGTAAATTAGCACATTATGTTGACACAGTCTTTTTATCTAAGTAGACAGCTGAGCAATTTCTTTAAAAGCAGCTATTAAATGGCAGCATTTGTCAACGGGTTTTCTGAATGCAGAAGTGGTAACTAAGGGCTCTACCCTCACTGAGGCATGATAGTATTTTCATGCTCCTTGTGCTTTAGAAAAAAGCTTTGATTTTATGTTTGTCATTCTTGCTAAGAAATTTAAGAATTATAATAAGAAATGTTTATCAAATGTTTATTTATCTAGATAAATTCAAAGGTTTAGCAATAAGTTCTCATCTTATTTTAAGTGGCAAAACTTCCCATAAGCCTGGGAAATGTTTGTTACAGGCACAATGATGTTTTTTTCAGAATACTTCTTTCTTTTAATCCTTGAAATGTTAATTTGGTATTGATTTACCAGATGACAAGTATAGCAGGGACAAGGAGACAGTGAAAAAAGTTTCATCAGAACAGTACAGCAATTTAAGCAAGTTTTACAGAGGAATTCTAACCAAAAAAAATCCTCAAGAAAGGAGGATGGGCCACCAGAACATAATTATGAGTCAGTAACTTTATCAATGTCCTCAGTACTGATACATGCAATTTGACAGATGATTTTGTTGTGAATTCATGTAAACAAAATCAGTGACTGGTATCTCAGAAGATAAAGCTTTTTTTTCAGTTGTTAGAACAATCTGTTCTCTGCAATATTGTCTTTCTAGATTACAAATCTGCCATTTAGTAAGAAATCATCATGAGAACAAAGTAATCTCTCAGATTGCAATATCAGTGACAGACTTCATGTAAATAAGAGCCGGCTCACAAGAAGTAGATAGGGTCATGACTGTGGATTTAAATCTTCCTACTGATCTCAGAAAAGCTTTCCTTTTTTTTCTTGAAAAAGCCTTTCAGTTATTTAAAAAACTGTGCCAGCTGATCAAGCCAAGGATTTTCTGTGTTCTACTCACTGAGGTTTGTAATAAGTAGTGTACTTTGACTTTTACTCCCGAACCAAATGTTTTAACTGCTGAAATAAATGGCATTTCTGGCGATGCGCACACACAAATCTTCAACTGTTGAACATGACTCAATTTGTATTCCTCCTGAAGAAAACATCAAAGATCTGTGGCTTATGGGAATGGCTGACTGTGTCACAACATTCAAAAATTTGTAAGATGTTCTTAGGATCCCTCCACCCTTCCTGCTGTGGGAGCAGTAGCTATTTAAACACATTTAATGTTAAAATGTTTAAGTTACAGCTGCTCTACCCAAAAGCATCCCTTCAAGACCTTCCTTTCACACCTCTGGCAGTAACAACACTGTATTTTTTCTCTCCCACCCCAGTACCGTATGACTACTGATCTACTTCTCCACTTCCTAAATCACTTCTTTTAAATTCATAGTTGTTGAACACATGGAGTCTAGTAAAAAGGAGTATTAGTTTCAAACTCGGCTCCTCTAATTAATGAGCTTGTCTGCTAACAGTAAGAGGGTGACACCCCTAGAATAGACAGAAAACAATATGCAGGCTTCCTCACCCTTAGCTCTCTATAACCATACAAATCTCATTTTGTACCAAGCTAGATGTTTCTGATTGATCCAAACAACATATGACAGCCAAGACACTTTAAAGAGTCTTCACAACAATTCTGCCAAAGAAACAAACTGGAACATTTATAGTGTGAGCTTGCTGTATGTTTCACTTCTACAATGCATCCATTCTTCTGTCTTAGCAGAAAACAGCTCACTCAGCTGCTTTTTTTTGCCCTTACCTTTTTTAACATGCTGTTGATTGAATCAATAGCACGTCTAATACTGAATACTGTATAAAACAATTCTGAGATACAGATAAAATGCTTTCTGGAAGCTTTACGCTTTTCTGCTTTGCATTTCTATTTACCACTTTTTACTTCAGTGAAACCCATTTATTGATCATACACATACCTCATTACCATTCTGTGTTGCTACCTCTGTATGCTGCACAACTACAGTACAGCTAAGTAATACCTCAGGAAGCTGGTGGCCTGTTCATCTGACCTGGTATAATACAAGTACACTGAACAGCTACATTTTATGTAAAGGTTCCACCCAACTACGCGTATCTCATCTGCAAGATTTCACAGAAGTTTCACAGAAGTTCAGTTTTCATGACAAAAACCACAGCCGCCTTTTGTTTACTAAAACAAATAAATACGGACTTTGGTATGTGTAACATAACTTCAATCACTGGTAATAAAAACCCTCACTTATTTCTTGCTTTAAAAACATGAGGCTCATCAATGTCATAGGCTCTTATACAACAAAGTAACAAACAACTATTACAGATATTACAAGATACTAATTATAATTAGTTTTAGCTCTGGCTGCTCCACTTCCACAAGAGACAAAACTGAGGCCCAGGTACTCCATTATTTCCTAAATCTAAGCATGAAGTCACGAGGTTATACAAGTCTTCTAAAATCTTGTACTAAACCTAAAAGTCCCTTGTCCAGTACTATTTAGAGTATTTTGGATAAGGACATAGATAATAGCACGCTTTCTGTTTAAGCCATGCAAAAAGTACCAGAATGAAAAGTAAACTTGGGAAACTCAGTTTGGATTAATTAGGAAGCAGTGAAAAGGTTTTCTCGAAGCTGCTTGCTGGGTTCCAGAATTGTACACCAGCATACAAGTACTGACTTTTTTCTAAATAGGACTTAGTATCATAAATTGAAGAGATCAGAAATAAGCTTTAATTCCGTCCAAATTAAACAGTTGTCACCTTATTGCTATTTTCATGATAACACATAGTAATCTGCCACTTCAAACAGGGAATCAGTTACACGAAGCCTGTATGTTTAACAGCATTCAAGAACTGTCAGCAAAATATTTTCCTCTATATGAGGCAGAAAAGAGAAATTTTAAAACTTTAAAATACTTAGTATATTACAATTTAAAAAAAAGAAGTATTTAAGAACTGTTGGCTATAACAAACAGCAAAGGCTAATTTACCATTAAAGGTGCACAATACGAAAGGAGGAAATAAGTTAATGAGCTCCCCACCATTCCTAGGAACACATCCATATTGTACAGCATTTGATGATGGCCAATTCAAATTATTACTCTATGATTTAGTCTGCTGCTGAACTTTTTCAAAGCGTCCATCAATTAAACTACATTTGGTTCACCAATTATAGGCATTTGCATGGAATCTTTCTGAAACAATCCCATAAAGGGTCACT
Organism: Pygoscelis adeliae; assembly: GCF_000699105.1. Lineage (NCBI taxonomy): Eukaryota > Metazoa > Chordata > Aves > Sphenisciformes > Spheniscidae > Pygoscelis > Pygoscelis adeliae. The sequence continues at coordinate 463,429 of NW_008825409.1, read as the reverse complement.
GTGCAAAGGAGTAGACCCAAAGACATCACTACCACAGAAAACGAGCATTTTTCCTTCAGAGCAGGATAGTATGATCGTGATATGCAACGTAATTATATAATGAAGTTTACAGAGAATGACCAGCAGACAGAGAAACATTATAAGGAAATACCCTAGTTGCCATGATTCTCTATTTATCTCTGCACAAGTCCCTTATTCTCACCTAGCTCTCATGTGTCTACTACATGATACAGGAAGATATATATTATACTCTTGAAATACGCCGTAAGGTTATGATCCATTAATGACTGTGAAGCACTTGGATATACCCCAGTACATTCCAAAGAAAGAATCCAGTCCTCCATATGCAGGCATCTCAAATAAAAGTACTGTCAGTTCACATAAGACTGACCAGAAAATTCTTCAGTCTTCAGGATCTCCTTGTTCTTATGCAATACAGAATACAAAGTGTATCTGATTTTTTTTTCCAGACCTTTACTGTTACCATGAAGTTTAACATGAAAGTTTGCCAAGACAAACTAAAAGGGTAAAACTTGAGTAAAGGATACCCATTTCATGTAGTCTTAACAGGCTGCTGCCCCAAATGAAGCTCTTCTGTAGAATGGGGATGCATACACAGGCATTAATGTCACCATTTAGAAATAAATGCTGCCAAGTAGTCTTTTGGAGACATACAGGGGCAAGAGCTGGATATTAAAGAAAAAATGAGCAAATCAATTAACTAATTTTCAAAGCCAAAATAAATTTGTTAGTACTTTAAAATATCAAATCACAAGAAAGATATATTTTTAACAGTAAGTTTCTGTTGGGATTTGACCCTCTTCTGTGGTTATTTACTTACAATGGCATCAATCTGTTCCAGGATCTTCATGAACTGCTCCGCAGTTCCTTTTATCCGCTTGTCCAGCTGTTTTAGCGCTTCTGCTTGGAGATCCTTTGCTAAAAATCCCTGAGGAGGAAAAAGAGGGAAGGAAAGACAAAGTTATTCCATACCCCACAGAATACTCAGCTCAGAAAATCTGCCAATCCATCACAGCAGAAAACATCTTTTACTACTTCTGTAGTTTCAAGTATGATAGGGACTCCAATCTCAATCTGTATTCTATCGATCCTTGAAATGCTAAATGTAAGATCTGCTAGGTTTACTTAAAAGTTTAAACAAGTAACAGTCATTCTCCTTTGGACTTTGCAAGAACTCGTTATGTTTTTCTAGATCTAAAGAATACAATTTATTCAATATGCAACAGTATTTACCTTTTTCCAAACAGTGCCATGTCTCCATTTTGCAAACTCGTAAATAGCATTTGAAATTCAGTAAGAATTTTACAGGCCCCTTGGACAGTTACGAGGAGCTGCCTATTACTGACTACACAAAACCTTTAAACGGTATTTTTTTGAAATACATATACCTACAAAACTTTTGCAAAGATATAAAATGATACAAAAGCAGCATACCTTCTGGATACTTGTGAACTCCTTATTAACTTCCTCTAACTTATTAGCTATTTGCTCCACTGACTTCTCCAAATCTTTTAACTTCTTTAATTCAGCCTCCTCTTCTGGACTATTCTGTGTATTCAAAAGTACAACATTCACAACTATGGAACAAACAGAGTTGCTATGCAATTAAAAAGCAGCAACAGTGGCGATACAGACATAAAGGCTTTTGCCGATTTAAGATACATACCACACTGTGGTTGTTCTTTCCATATTTTATTACCTATCAAATAAGCTTCTTCCAAAGCCTAATTACAGATACGGTCGAAGTGGCAATGTATATAAACACATTAAATGAGATTAATTTGAAGGGAGAAAGGAAAAGTGCAAACAATTTTTTTTTTTTGATAGCTTAGCATCTTTAAAGTAGAGGTAACATTTATATCATGAGATATTACCTTGTCCTCTACTTGGCAAAGCCAGCCACAAGTCACTTCACTAGAAATAACCCAGCAAACTCAGTAGCTACGCAAACTCAGTAGCTACAGCTTTTTTTTTTTTTTTTTTTTTTTTTTTTTTTTTTTTTTTTTTTTTTTTTTTTTTTTTTTTTTTTTTTTTTTTTAAACCAGAAAAATAAGATGGTCAGATAAGGTCATCAGTGCACAGAAGGTTCATGAGCACTGACAAGCAACGGATTAGGCAGCACTTTGTCAATAACGTAAGGGAGAAGTCAGTCAATAATGTAATTTCAGAAATGTACAAACTGCAGAGTTATTTGCAGTACAACATGAGATTGAACTCAACTTTGTGGGTAGGTATACAAGATTAGGTTTATGCTGTAACCTGTTTCTGTGTTCAGCAGCTGAGTCGCTGACAAAAACAACAATAATTTAAGGAAGGAAAAAAAAAAGTCTGAAGGCAACACTTACCCTTTTCCCAATCAACATGACTTTGCAACCATTTTTAACACCAAGTGCTGACAACGGTTGTTCCAATTCTTTCAGAGACTTCCCTAAATGGAAAACGAGAGAGGAAAAAAAAACAGTTAAAATATAGTTCGTGGCATAAGAATGTCTTTTTGAAGACATTCAAAACATGGACACCTCAAAGTGACTAAAATGAAAGGTATCATCTATAAGAAACAGTGAGAGATTATAAGTTACCTTTGTATATCAGTTTCTGAAAAGGAACTGGAACTCCAGTGACTTGTTCAATAAGCACAGCCATGTCTTGTAGTGTAGGTTCACCATCTTCTTGTGGAGAAGCAACCCGAATACTGTGTTTTTCATTACCTAACAAAAAACAGAGTAACAGTAATACTTATTGTTGCTTAGAAAATATTACAGGGAATCCATTTCTAGAATTTATTTCCATTAATGCAGAAAGTTCTCAAATCACTGATTCTCATGTACAATCATAATTTTCAATCAAAGGATTCTATCGCATTTCCTTCCTCTTGGAGTGACTTACCTCAGCTCAAAATTTTGTTTTACATTCTAATAACCTGAAGAGTTGGATCAGGCATATTCTACTGGCACAATGTTCCTGCTAAATACTATTCCCCACCTCTTTTTAAGAGTGTAGATGACATCCCACAGGCTAAAGCATAAAAGCCCACACCTTCGTGATGTATTCCATTTCCTACTTGTTGGAACTTTTAATGGCATGAGTCTTGGGGAATCTGAGACAATTTATCATTTTCTTTGCTCCCTGCTCCTCATACATGAGAAGCAAGCAATCAATGTCTACCCTGCCTCCCCTCTACCAGCCACCTGAGAGAATTCTCACAGTCCAAAATTATTTCTCCCCATAATACTGCTGATATGCAGCCTTAACCACTTTGAGAAGTCTCAGCCTACATGTCACCTTCCATTTATGGAGCATCCTATTCAGACTCTCTAAGATTACTTGCATGCAAACAGCAGGGAGTTCTTAGAAAAAAGGAGTATGTCTATTAATCTCTGCTTTGCAATAGACCCTTTCTATAACCCTCTGCTCCCACACACTTAAGGCCTGTCAATCTGAAAGCACCCACAGGAATCAGCGACCACTGGCTGCAAGGGAAATCAAGACAGGCATTTTTTACTTTGCAGGAAGAGAGAACACCTTAACAAATACCAGAAAGAAAATTATTCTCATGCCACTAATCTGAAGTGCATGCATCTTTTACAAAGTAGAGTGCTAGAAATATCGATTTTAAAATGTTCCAGCCTCCCACAGTCACATGACAAGTGACACTGTGGCCGCAAAAACTTGCAAGCTCCAACAATATTTCTTAATTCCAAAATGGTTTTGAGCTCAAAATCACATTATACAAATTCTCCCCCAAGCATTTTCCAGAAACAGACCTTCTTCCCAATTTGTTTTGGAAAAAAAAATGAACAAAAAATTTAGGTCCTAACCTCAATATATTTCAAAAGGTTGTTTTGATATATACAACTGCTTTGTGTAAGGGCTGTGCCTGTCAGCAGTTGAGAGAAAAAACAACCAGACAGCAAATGGGGAAGAGAAGTTTGCCCAGCAATAGAAACAGTTTTAATAGCAAATTATGAGTACCACTTTGGGCAGACTGTAACAAAAATTTTACTGTAAATCCACAGCAGAGTGAAATCACCCTGAGAAATACCTCATGGGTTAGAGCCGGTATCGTAGCTTATCAGTTTGCTTCAGTAAATGACAATATTAATTTAAAGTAACCACTAGTGCAGAATTCCGAAATCTTTTTTAAAAAAAAGCCTAAATACTTTTAAGACCCAGCTCAATTCAATTTCTTGCAGATTGTCAAGTGATACATGTGGGTTTACTACCATTCTCTTTCTTAACCCTTATTTCCATCTTTCCCCGCTTTCACTCACGCATGCAAAACTTGAATACAAACGTTTGTGCTAAGTAGTAAACCAGCATCTGACAGCAACAGGTGTAAATCAGACAGCTGAAGTCCAAGATGAAGGATGCCTTCTATTTGCTATTTATTAATGACAAAGTAATTACCAGATAAGAAAACAACTGGGAAGACAAAAACATTCTCAGATAAGACGACTGTTGGCAAACAGCAAGATGCTGGAATTACAAATACGTTAATGTCATTAAGTTATTGTCATCTTTGCAAATGAAAACCCCTCAGCTCTCTGAAGCCATCAATGAGCACATGAATCATAAAGATTCAAACAGATTATTCCACAAAATTCCTCACCAAAGACCCTTAGATAAAACTGCCTGCTGATAAAGGAAACACTTTCACAAAATGATGTATCAAATACAACAGTAACAGTTTGAAAACACGAATGAGCAAGCAGAAATAAACAATAAGCTCTAAAGGTAGAAAGAACATCACCAACATAGTGCAAAAGGAACAGGAGCAGAATTTGTTTTTCAGTAATTAAAAAATAATCCATAAAAGATTCACAAGTTTTGTTAACAAAAATCAGCTGACGAATACCTCGCCGATTTAATACCTTACTAGCCTTCTCATTCCTTCTACTGCCTCACCTAGGTCCACTTCATTAAAATTTAACCATGGTATTTCCCATCTTAATTTTAAGAACTGTTTAGTCCAGGCTGTTTTTACCACTTTGCAGTAACTTTTTACATTTATTTGCAAACCTAACCGCATCTTCCCTTCCACCTTCTTCTCCCTCCTCCTATTTCTCTTCTGGAGGAAAAAAAGCTCAGCCGTGTCAGCTGGCCTTTGAGTAACCCATCTCACCAGGTCAGCACCCAACTGTCGTACTGAAGAAACCACCACTTTCTGTTGCAACCTTGCACCTCACGAACCACAAACATTCAAGCTTATTCGACAAACGAGACGAGAGCCCATCGGGTAGCACCTGCTTATAACATACAGTACTGACTTCAGTGATTTATTTCATCTAAATGAAGACTGCTACCATAAAAGCGACCTCTGCTCTGTGCTCTCTGGCAAGGACAGCCTTGTCACCCGTTCCAACCATCATCCTTACGGTAGGTCTATCCCCGTGCGGCGAGTTCGATCACCTTGTTGATACGGAAAAAGCTATTTCTTCTCCCTTCTGCTAGATCAGCTTAAGCGATCCAGCTAGAGAGAGACAGTGGGAAGATGTGGCCAGTAGAGGAGCGAAACCTTACGGACGCAGCCGGCACCGAGGCCGGGCTAAGCGGAGGGTGAGCCGTGCCCCCCCCGAGGCCG
>NW_008825409.1:445929-456859 GCF_000699105.1 Pygoscelis adeliae | reverse complement strand
GCGGGCCCCGGCCCGGCGGCGGGCGCCATAACTCCCGCCGTTTTTCTTTGGCCGTTCTTGCTAGGGGCTTTCACCGCTGCTCCCAGCGGCGCCCGGCGGGGAGAGATGGGGCCAAAGCGAGCCCGGGGCAAACGCCACGCCGCGCGAGGCAGCGCGAGATGCTTTTGGGATCAGAAGCAGGCTTCACCTCTGGCGGAGGCTGTGCTCGAGCAGCGCAGGACACCGACACGGACAGGGGGCAGGTTAAGGCCAAATCAACTACCAGAAACACCACACAACAGGACCAGCTAATCTACACGATTTTATGTCTCCATAGAATACATAGAGTTAAGGACAACCCTATTTATTACAGCTTTGAAGAAGGTTGCAAGTACAGTAGCATAAAAGTCTCAAGACTGCAGCAGTTTAAAAATTGCTTTCAATTCTTTTATCAAATAAGCATAGCAATAAGGGAGCTATTTTACAGAGAGTAAGCGGCAAGGTACAGTCTTAGTTTCAAGAAAGAGAAACATAATACAAAGTCAAAATAAACCAGCTATCAACAGCCACCACTACTCTTCACGTATTACTTTGTCCATAAGACACGGAAATCAAAACCTATTGGAAGCAGTCAGTCCATCGAAGGGAATTGTGCCGAATTTTCCATTAATAGAAAAGTCAGTAGTAGAACAACTTTCTTCAAAGAAAGAACACCACCAGCCACTGGTACTGCTTTCTAGGATGTAGTGATATTAAGGTTACACTGGAAGGAGAAGTTCTCCAGGATTAAAAAAAAAAAATTCTTAATTTGATTTGTAAAGTATAGTTCATGATATCCATTGTGCTTCTGAAACATTTATGTTGCAGGGATCTTTGGCAATCCAAATTCATCCACCAGTACACCATCCTGTAAGGAAGAAAAAGAAGCAACAGGTTAACAACTCTGCGCCAACCAGAACGTTTCACAAAAGTTTCCTTACAATTTCTATAGAGTGACACATCTGTAACGGTCACTGTGTGACAGCAGGGATCGAAGTAAGAGCACCAGTGTTATTCCTCACTATGAAGCCCCAAAGCAAACATACAGAAGACTTTCTTATGTTTTTAAGAATAACTAACTGCTAGGAGCTGTAATGGTACACTTAAATTCTACTTGCAGTCTGACAATGTTAGACAGGAGTTACAAAATGCCATTTTAGCTCTTTAAAATATAATAAAGAGCATTCAGTACACTGTATTCTCTGATATATAGCATCCAAAATACATAAAATATTAGGCACATTTTTTGTTCAAAATATTAAGGATTCCACGTATCAAGCATCCAACACAGATGTGATTAATCCCAAACACAAAAAAAAAAATATGTATTTTGCTTTTAAAGAGGAAAGGACTCACTTTGTTTTTTGTGTCAGTAGGAGTGACCTCTGGGATTGCTGGGGCGGATGCGGCTTCATCTAAGTAGGAGTTGTCTTCATCAGCTAAAAGCTCATCACCTAACGCATCCAGTTCTGAAATTGAATTATGTTGGTTGAAAAATTATGCAAGGAATTCCTTTTGCAAAACAAAAGTTGCTCTTACAGAGAAACAGGATTCATAATGATTGTTTACATTCATACTCATTTAGCATTACTTAGTCATCAGTCGGGAATATACACACACACACACAGAATAGAGAGAACCTTCTTTCCTTCGTTGTAGCATTCTATTAGTGTATCTCTCCAGTTTGTCTCATGCTCTTGTTACTGCTCTTAAAGGAAATGCAGCTTTTATGTTTAAAAAGTCATTAAAACTTTTTTTTAAAATACTTAAAGTATTTGACTAATGAAATTAAAAAATCATCGTACGACTGTATGATGATTTTTTACATTCAGCAATGCAAAAATCATCCTCCACCTTTCTAACCTGCTTCCAAGTCGTCTTCATCAATCTCTGGTGTTCCATAGCTACGACTCAGTGCCTCCTGGACTTCATTGGCTTCTTCCATCATATCCTCTAACTGATCTTGTATGTCCTGAAGCAAGAAAGAATTTCAACTGGTCCATATTTAATAGTTTTAGTTAAATTTATCAGAGCTTAATCAAATTCAGTTTAATTAAATTCCAACATACGAGGCACTCAAATTTTTTAATGCATAAACCATTTTTTGAAGCAGCATTAATACAAGTCAAGACACAGGCATTCAGTACTATAGCATGGCCTTAACTACTATTAAAATCATAATAAATGTATGAGGCAGAAAAAGAGGAACCTTGAAACAACATCTCTGCAAAATCCTTTTGTTTTAAGTATTCTCCAGGGTAGATTGAAAACCTTTAATAAGTTCCCCAGAGTCCAGCATTATCGTGAAAAGCAGGAGAGTATGAAATCTAGAGAAACTAAATCTACTGTCTGGAGAATAAGCACTAACCTGAGATGTGCCACAGCAAAATTTAGAAGATACTTAGCATACCTGTTGGCACTGTACTTGGGTACAAGCAAGGAGACAATACTTGCCTAAAGGTTTACAATGCAGGCCATATATAAAAACAGCATAGGAAAGAGAACTTAAAGGAATTCAGCACTGGCATTTAAGAGTTTAAGTGCAGCATACTTTAAATTATATTTAGAGATCTTGTGGAGGTTTTTTAATGCCTTTTCTGAAGACGGGGCCAGGCCTTGCAGACCTCTTGAAATTAAATTGGTTGGTTGGTTGGGTTTTGGTGGGGGTTTTTTTTCATCGGTTTTCTGTTTGGGTTTTGTTTGTTTTTTTGTTTTTTTTTTTTTTTTAATCAGGCACGGCTGGACCTGCCGCCTCGCCGGTAGCGCTCTCCAGACCTGGAACGGCTCCTGTGGGTGGGGGGGCGGGGGGGGGGGGGGGGGGGGGGGGCAGGGGGGAGAGGACAAAAAAACAACCACAGCACGAAGTATTCACCAACATTTATGCTGAAGTGCAGAGGAAAGGAAGGGAGAGATTAAAGATTAGCCCAGCAAGGAAACAACGATCAGTGCAATAAGGCCAACAACTGATTGAGCTGTACCAGAGAAATGCGGAAGGAATTCTGATGGTGGTCCCATAAAAAAAGGGAGGCAAACTCACGTGAACTAAACTAGTCAGCTTACCTTTAAGTTACATAGTCCAGTTGTCACTATTTCAGTACATTGTTTCTGTTCTTTAATAATTTAAACCATAGAAACTCACCTCAATTTGATCAATTTTGACTTGCTTGTAAGCTTTCTTCATTTCTTTCACCCCCAGTTTCATTGCATCAACCTAGAATAGAGTCAAACAACGTGTTTGTATCTGATGTAGCATACACAAATTAAACAAATGTGAGATTAATATACTGGTACCGTTGTCTTTGTATCCTTCAGCGCCTGAATAGTGTAATTAGCTTGTTCCATATTAAAAGACTGCTGTGATAGATTATCCCTCTGTTGTTCGTACCTGTTAAAAACAATGCAAATAATGGCTTTAAAACACCACGCTATTTATTGCCACAAAAATTCTTAATTTAAAAAAAAATGAAAAATCAGCAGCAGTCTAAAGATAGGAACAGATTTATTTTTACTAATTTATTATAAACAATCACAGAACAGCTTCATAAAAATCTGGCCATTATGCATTTCTGTGTATTTAAAGCTGACAAAGCTACTCCCGAACTAAGCTGTTTTAACTGACAGCGATACCATATTTGTATAGACTTACACAGTAGGTGAAGATATAGCAAAAGCTTTAATCGCTGTAAGCTAGAGATGCATGCCATTGCTCACTAATGCTGTAAGCAGAATGGAAGAGATGCAGGTGATCCAAACCACAATGGCTCTGCACTGGAGCTTTGCAGGGCAGGGAGGAGGGGGAGGATATGGTAGCGAAAGGAAACTGTTAAGGCTAACCAAAAAGAAAAAGGAGACTTTAAAAATCAAGAAATCATCCTTCTCAAAGCTAAACTTGTGTCCAATCAAGAATGTAAAATATGTCAAGTTAAACATAAAAATGAACGAGTCCTTCTTCAAACATCCAAGGCAAGAGGTCCTGCAAGACAAGGATGATCCAAATACAAAACAGCTTCTGGACAAGGAATGACTAAATATATTACTGTTCAACAAGATGGGAAAGAGATGACTGAGGGATACGATGATAGCCTATTATGAGGAGCCCACTGACTGTAACTAGGGGAACAACTATCAAGTAAGATTAGCAGGCAGCATAGTCAAAAAAAGGAAAAAAAAAAACACCCAAACCCAAGCAGTCCTCCTTGCAACACCTAACTAAACTACTGCGTTCCTCACTGTAGGGTATTTTGGATGGTAAGAGTTCACAAATACTTAACAAGTAATTGAGCAAGTCTGTAGAGGTACAATTCATCTGAGGGATATGAAATGCAAGATGACACGAGCTTTGGCTCAGATAGCATCTAAGAGATTTGCAGTTCAGGGACTATAAGATATTCCAGTGAAGCACCCCTGAACGCTTGCCATGTTCTGACATTCTTTCCTTTGTATTTGTTGCTGGATGCTCTTCAAGACAGTATACTAGACTAGACCAGACCACAGGATCATCTGTCCTGTCCATTCTGGGTTTTCTTGCATAGACACAGTTACCCGAAAAGGTGTCCGCAGAGAACACGCACATTTCCAGTAAACCAGACCAAGATCATCAAGTACACAATTTATAGTAATCAAATAATAATATAAAATGAGGCACTCACTCAGAAAGTTTAGGAGCCAAGCATAGCTTTAATAATGAGCAGATTTAGGTCACCTTGTCCCAACCCAAGTTTATATATCCACATACAAATAAGGCACAAGTGTGCTGACACAAAATCTGTAAGGAGATGCTTATGAAAGGCTGGCTAGCTTGTTCAGCATTTTTCTTTAAAGAATGCTCAGAAGCAAGAGTACTGGAAAGAGAAATGGAAGTGTGCCACTCCTCCTAAAGAAAACAGGCTTTCATTAATCCCAAACTGAGAAAGGTTTAAACTCACATTCGCTTCTGCTTTAACACTCTCAATGCTTTCTGCTTTACTGTATTCTGAAAGACACAATATCGTTACATTAGGAAAAATATTTGACTTTAGGTTTAAACAGTATAGTCAAGAGTAATGTATCGCATTTAAGTTTTCCAAAGGATTCCTCAGTTACTAGTGCAAAGAGTTTAACAATAGTCACATTCAGCGTTTGTTCTGCATTAATGATAAACCAAATTGGCTTGTATGAAAAGCTTCTAATAGAAAATACTTTCAAAATTTCTGGCTTTTTTTTTTTTTTGATAAGCAGAATACAAAGTCAAACTTAGTCCACCAGAACCATCTTTCATCAACACATTTTAACGGTCAGCATCAAATAATACTGCAAAAGGTACTTTAACAATACTGTTTATATTAGACATGTTTATTATTAGATCCATTTTTGAAAGGGGATGAACACATAAAATGTGTTTTCCTACTCCCTGTCTGCATAGTGCAGACCTTTTTATTTTGGCTGATGAACAAAACAGCCTCTCTACCAGACTTAATTCAGGTAACAGAAGGAAGAAGGGAAACAAGTTACTTCTGATCGAGGAATTTACATTACACTTTGGAAGAAATAAAAACCAATGAAAACACTGTTCAAGGATGCATGTCTAAGAGATGCTTCATAATAAAAATAATCCTGCCGGATCTTGTGTCTCATCAGTAGGGCAAGATGCAATTCTAAGAACCTGATGAACTGGCTAAATCACCCCACTACATGACAAGAAGTGTGAGTCACATCCTCTCATGCCTAAATCCCACAGAAGATTCTTACCTTTGCAGGCCCCTCTCTCATCTTCTTCATTTGATCCTTGTACTTCACTAGTTCTGCATCGAGCCTAGCGATTTTCTTGTCAATTGACTCAGCTCTGCTATCCACCTTTAATACATGACGGGGAAAACAAACAAAAAAACATTCATTAAGGTTTTATTCAGGTATTGGACAATAAAAAGAACAGCCTCAGTTTTATTATGCTTCTAACTGAATTGTTTCTTCGCTCAGCGGTTTTATAAACAGTTTAAAGTTTGTAGAGAATCTAAAACCAGAATCAAGTGAAACACCCTCCACAAGGAGCACAATAAACATTCTGAGGTTGCAGGAAGCTCTGCCATTGTAACACATTCTCATCATTTTGAGATGCTCCCTTGCACACCCACTCAAGTCACAGTCTCTATTCAGGAATTTCTGATAACACACAGTGCCAGGGTCTGAACTGGAACAGAAAAAGAAAAACATAAGCGTACCGTGCTGGCAGATAAGGGCGCAATACAAAAGGGACAGGGACACGATCAGCAAGGCTAGAGGTTTATTTTTGGTGGGCAGAGAACGTTAATCCTTCAGAATGATACCTGGATTACGGGTTATGTTTTAAAAGCCCAGACTTAACCATTTTTTCAAAGGTGCCTAACTTCTTTGTCAGAGAGACACTTCTCCCACCACTTCCCGCAAAGGGAGCGAGGACTCAGCAGTTCCACCTGGTAGCTACTCTGAATTCTTACTGTGCTTTTGCTCCAAATCCCAATAGTAGCCGCACAGCTCAGAAAGAGACCTCCAGCAGTCAACCCTAGCAGCCCTGGTGCAAAGCATATCACAGGGCTGTCATTATGGAAATATTTTAACCCTTCTGCATAAGAGGGTTAAAGATGATAATTACATTACCAAGCATGGGTATACATTCTAACAGCATACACAAATTCATAAAAAACAAATAAAGCCTCCTCAACATGAACCAACCATCACTGCATTTCTCTGGAAACTACAAAATGAAGTTTATTAACTTCTCATTCCAAGGAGCCTCTCTAGGGAGTAGAACATAATGACGTTCCAAATATAGCGTGAGACCAATCAGTGCAAATTTACAATTCTGACTTGCTAATAGTGTGGCTAAACATGTATAATTATGCGGATTTTCATTTTGGTGTCTCAATGATCCTTTTAAAATCTCTGCTCTTTGACAGCAACGTGCATTCGCCAGAGGCATGCTGAGCAGAACATTTGATAGGAACACTCCACACAAGACACTGAAGTGTCCGGGCACAGCTGGCATCGAAAAAAATCATATTAAGCCTTCTATTATGCCAAATATTTTACTAATAGCAAGAAAAAGAGATATTTGCAATTTTAAAACTCTTGTAGGTTCAAAGTGTAGCACCTCCTCAAGATCTTCATCAGCTAAATGCATCTTTGAGGTCAGCCTCCTTCACAGGGGAAAAACAGTTATTTGGTTTGTTTATATAATGATTCTTTTAGGCGGTATTAGCAGGTAATGGAGACGGATCCTCCTACGTTGATAAACTACATACAAATTTCACACACTGACATTACACAGGACCTCAGCTTTTAAAAATGAGAATGGACAGAAGAGGGGAGAATGGATCTAATTTATCCAAAAGAAAACTAGACTGTGTATTAGGACTTGAAGAGCTGCTTTCTATTATTTACAAATAAGACATACCGAGGTACATTTCATTGCTACAGAAGGGTCCCAGTCTGAACAAAAGAAAGTGATTGTGGTATCCCAAATCCCTATTAAGCAAAATCACAGCTTATTTCAATTAAAAAAAACAAAAACAAAAAAAAAGAACATCACACATAAGACTGAATTTTAACATTGTTGTCACAACTATTAGCCTTTTGTTCCTATGTTTCCTACTTACTACCCTGAAAAACCATAAATTCGGAGTGTTTTTTCAAAGCAGAAAAAGTAAAAACAATACCAATGCCACAGTTCCTGATGCATCCTTCCTCCTACCGGCCTCATGACAGCTTTGAGTCATCTGACTGTGCTCAGCCAGCAAGAATAAAAAAATATCTGCCACTTAGTGCAACGTCGAGGCAAGCACGGCAGGCGCGGCAAGGGAGCAAGCAGAAACTGCAAGGGAGAGTGGGAACATACCCATGGGGAGACCACAGGGCACCACACATCCAGCCGGCGAACTCGATAGTAACCACCCATTGAAGAAAAGTAGGGAGAAGTGCTTCCTGGGCTTCAGTAAACACTTACATGAGTGATCCGCAGAACCAGCTCTTTAAATGCAAACATCTTGAATTGTTTAGATATCTTAAGGTGACGCCTGTTCTCTTACCACAGGAAAAAAAAGCATATTGTGTGCTGATCTTACTGGGTTCAGTCATACTACTTCTGCATACACAGAAAAGAACATCCAAAGCATAGGCATAATTACTGCCTGAGAGTTGTCTACATCTTTAATAAATGCTAACTATGAACATTAATCATTGCTCGCCAGACACAGTGATTCCTAACTGCCATTTAATGGCTAATTACCATTGAAGAAACATGGTAAGAGATTTTACAAAGCAATTTGACACTTTCAAAAGGTACAATGAAATGCGTCTAAGATTGAAAACAACACAGAAGTGACGTTACTTGAGTCTCCAAACTGTTGAATTTAACAAGGAAAAGAAACAGTCCAAGTTTTTCAAAATCTCACACAACTCTCTTCAATAATAATTCACATGCAATTTAAGAAAAAAAATCTAATGATATCTCTAGTTCTTTAGCAGGACCTGTACTAGAGACTTCACTATTGTGAAAATGAACTGAAAACACAGAAAGTCTTTCACAAACCAGGTAGATTGTAAATTGTAAATTGGCACAAGTTAATTCACAAACTTTGAACTTCTAAAAGGAAGTGTGTTTCTCCCCACGCTTACTAGCATACAGAAGTGTCCTAAATTTTAGTTCCATCTGCAGAAACTGAAAGTTGTCAAAACAGGGCAAAAAGCTAACATGGAGCTCAGTAATGATAACAATCATCTTCCTCACGCCGAAGAGCTGTGCTTGGAACCAGCCCTTCATTTCTCAACAGCTGACCAGCACAGGCTCTTCATTTCCTATCGTAAAAACTACCCTGTAACTCATCATTGGTTGCCAAGTCACCACATATGTGAAATAAACCTGAAACTCTGCTTTTCAGTTAACCTGCTGTCTTGTATAGACAATTTTTCAGATAACGTAATTACAAACAACCAGGAGAGGATCAAAACTGCATGCAGCTCCTGGTGGGTGGTGGCGACGACCACCTTTTTGGGAAAAAATCCTAAATTCCCGGTGTTGCCAGTCAAAGCAGCTGTTTAAATTACACTTTTATGTACCCCAAAAATCCACTGGGATTGAGCAAGCTTCTAGTGGAGGACAACCTACTGGCATATCTAAATCTGGCCGGTTTTGTTATGATATGCCTCGACATTAGAAAACGCACATTAACTTGGAACTGTCAAAATCAGCCCTCAAAAATCTAACTGACTAATATGGATTGGTTGCTAATTGGTTGCTGTGAGGAAGAGGTTACCTGATCCTCCGCTTATAGCGCTGAAATAGCAAATCTAAGTATTAATAACAGTATCCCAGATGGATTTTGGAGTTCTAGCCATCCACCAAAGCATTCACTGGTAACAATGGGAAAGTTCATCCTGATTTTTGAGCATATGCTTTTTTTACTGTTCCAACTAGAAGTACTCGGAGCTATGTTTGGGTCCAATACTGCTAAAAAGCAATGCAGATTCTTCGCCAATAAAATAACACACTGGGAAGAACACTAACTATGACCACTTAGAATCATAGAATCATTAAGGTTGGAAGAGACCTCCAAGATCATCGAGTCCAACCGCTAGGACTTCTCTCCTTGTTCCAGCCACTGGCATACGCAAGAGCCTGACGTGCATGGGTTTGTGTGGGTAGCACTGACAAATACTAGGCACTTAACTTAAAGAGTCTCTTCACTGGGTAGCAAAATAAACCTTCTGGGAGGAAAACAATGATTTTCCACAGAAACTTTTTGTTGTCGGGTTCCGGGGACAATGTTTGGTTACCCTCCATTTACACCACAACCACTACTGACCTTTCACCTGACTCTGTTAACCGCTCAGACAAATAGTCAAGACCTCTGTGTTCTTTCTCACCTTTTAAAATTAGTTTACAACAGAAGGAGCTGTAGAAACGTACCACGGTTTTCTTCGCAAACTTAAAAGCAAAAAAAAAAAAAAAGACTATGAAATGGCAAGATTGGCCTTCTTAAAACCTTTCCTTAACCTTCTTTTCAGACAACAGGCCAAGGTTACAACAGCTGTGAAGCGTTCTACCACGTGTTTCCTCTGCACTTCTTTCCCGGTCTGGGGCTTAACTGTCCACCCGCACACATCTTCGCTGCCGACCCCACGGCCAGCTCGTCTGTAGCAGGCGTAACAATCTTCACCAGAAGGCGAGATCTGCCCTCCCACCTTCTCTGCTGGACAGGGGGACTGGTCCCCTCGCTCCTGTCCCTGCCCTCCCACAGCTTGGCGTGGCAGGAGTTAGGCAGCGCAAGCGGTGCAGTGGAGTCCGCGGATGGAAATACTGGAAGTACCCACGAGGATGATAAGTATCTAGGACTTCTAAAATCATCGTTTGTACAATTGGATAAATCAGGGGGGAAAAAACTCAGTGAGTAATTGGTCAATACAAGCACCAGAGAAGGTGATAAAAATATGAGAACAAATTTTATTCTTTTGTACGGTAAGTCCTTGTTACTTTGACAGGGAACTGGCTATGTTTTTTACATGAAACTATCTTATGCAGATAAGCTTTTACCTTAAAAATGTGTACCCGTTAGGCCTCACAGGCGCAGGGGGTGCATCTGCTTACGGGATGCGCTCCTGCGCACAGGCAACAAACGCAGGCATGGCTGTATACGCGTACAAGCGCGCGTGCCAGCGTACACGCACGCCGACGCACAGGTGCACACTAAAATACACGCCTGCGTGTATACAAACAGACAGCACCCAGGCACCGGCACACAGCTATGCTCGTGCAAGTATATACACACACGGACACGCGCACGCTGTCATACGCAGACAGCGTGCCCACCCAGAGCTGTGTTTCCACACCCGGACACGCAGACGCACACCTATGCACGGGTGCACACACCTATGCACGGGTGCACGCACCTCCCGCAGGCTG
>NW_008825409.1:431237-445135 GCF_000699105.1 Pygoscelis adeliae | reverse complement strand
GCCCCGCCCCGCGCGCCCCGCGGCGGGGAGCCCGGCGCGGGCGGGGAAACGGAAGCGTGCACGCGGTATTTGTTTTATGTCGTTTATTTGTTACGTTAAGAACACCTTCTGTTTTTAATCTTCTAAAGCAGTCACTGAGGGCCCAACATCTCTTTAGGCTTCACCCACTGATCAAACTGGTCCGAGGTAAGGAATCCCAGCTTGAGGGCCGCTTCTTTTAACGTTGTCCCCTCCTTGTGCGCCGTTTTGGCAATCTTGGCTGCCTTGTCGTATCCTGTAACAAAACGCGAGGAACAAGCTGGGCGCTGGCCGTTTCAGAACGTCTGCTAGAGGTGCGGAAAACCCAGGGAGGGCGCCTGGCCCCCGGGGAACTGCTGCGCTGGACACCGCCACTAATGTTGAAGGTTATCTGAAGTTCTACGGAACCTTTCTATGTTTGGTTGTGAAATAACCACCTACAAGAACATCTTGATTTGAAGAAGTTAGCCTCGATGTTAGCGTTACGTACGGGCTGCCGTGCTATTTGTTATCCGAGGCTGTGTTGCTTGAAGTCCTTATTCTCTGGGCCGTAACCAGAGCCCCGAGGTTCTATTGTATATGGGATGAGTTATGTGACAGCCTGACAAGGTAGATGGATACCTGGCTAACTTGGCAACACAACTTACTTTTAAGGTATCCTGAAGTGAACTGCCTTCATTATAATACTAAAAACCACACCCACAGGTCAAGAAGGCCCTTGCCCAGGTGAAGACCCTTCCCCTGCGCAAGCGTAGTAACAGAAGAGAACGACACAGCAGATATTATAACTATATGCAAATCACTAACCAATCATTGTAACCGGGCGTGCACTACCTTGTAATTTTTGTGTATAAATGTAACGGTGAAGTCGGCACCGGTGTGCTTGATTTGTGGAAATTCCACCTGGCACCCGGCGCCGCAGTAAAGGCGGCCTGCTGTCTAGAACTCCAGATTGAGCCCGAGAGAGTTTTTCATCTGCCGACTTACGGTAACACTACTGCTTGACTCTACTTGCAGCGAGTGGGCACCTAACGTTTACACCAACTCCTTACTTAAAGTGAAGGTAAAGTCTGTTATCCTGGTCTTAATGCATTTAGATCGAAGTTTTATGTGACTTTCTCCTTTTAAAAGAAAAAAAAAAAATCCCGTAATCTTTCACTTTTCATTAGTAGCGGTCCGATCAGGACAACAGGTACACAAATTCTCCCAATCTCCCTTTTTTTTTTCCCCCCGACTCTCATCAGAATTATTTTTATAATGCGCTGGTATGGCCACTGCAAGGAGGACACACCTTCGTCACCAGTAATTCTAGTCGGTGACATTAAAGTAAATTAACTTTTGGCCTGAGCCGTGACTTGGTCTCCTAAACATTGTGACAGTACAACGAATGTGTGCAAAATAATGTTACCGCAAAATGTTTCAGTATAATGTTGTGAGAAGTTTCTGAGCCTTAAACCTACCTATATGCGGATTAAGTGCTGTTACCAACATCAGAGATTCACTCATCAGTTTGTTGATCCTGTCTGTATTGGCTTGGATTCCAACTACACAGTTGTCGGTGAAAGAAACGCAAACATCTCCAAGAAGTCTTGCAGAGTTTAAAACATTTTTAATCTAACAAAAAAGAAAGCAATACCAACTATTACATTCAGACATTAGTAGTTGCACAGTCTGGCACACTTGTTCCTCAGCAGTGCCCCCCCCACCCCCACCCCCAGCAATATCCACTGCTTTAACGGGCCGTTAGTAGAAAAGGAGTACAGTAAATAATACACCCCCCTCCTTCTGCAGGGTGAGCTCAGCCACTCCTGTTCAAAGGAATTTGCGAGAAGCACTCGACAGGAGAGGAACTCTTGCACTAAGACCACAGTGTGTATAATCATTTTGTTATAACAGCTCACAAATAACCAAGTAAAAAATATATGAAGGCATTTGATTCGTTGTCATTTTCCCCCTCGGGTACCGATCAAGAGAAGACATCTAAAAACATGAAGTACAATAATGTCTGGCATTAGTCTTCTACTTTGACAATCCATAACATGCCACTCTTTTTTTTTTTTTTTTTTTTGGAGAGGTGTCTGCTTCTATCAAAATTTATCCCCTGCCAGGCACACCTCTTGGCTGTTCAATAGGATTTTTTTTTTTTTTCTTTTTCAAAACCAGGTGCTGTATGCTTAGAAGAAGTTTGTTCGGATGGAGGGGAAAAAAGCAGTGCCCTAAACAGACACAGTAAGGAAGAGACAAATACCGATTTTATTATAAGATTTCATTTTCTTTTCAATCATTTCTTACTAGCATAATAAAAAAAAAGCAGTATCAGTCAGTACAGGCTGTGTAGAAAAATAACGTATGACATGCCGCTTCCTTTGTGCCTCTTATTTCTAACAAGATGACAAAATCTCAAAAACTTTTTTATCTCTATTTAATATTAGGATCTTCTCCACAAGTCACCTGCATTCTTTTTAAACTATCATCCCTACGCTAACAGCTATACTATTCATTCAACATCTTACACACAGTATGTATCTTGGTGTATCCTGCTCACACTGTAGAAGGCAGCCATTATTTTAAATACTGAAGTCTAACCATTTACAATTTTACACCACTCACTTGCCAAAAGCATGTAATCCTTTAGTATTCAGCAGTAACAGAAATTAGTAGCAGATAGTTGCTAAAGAAAAAAATCCTCGTTTTTAGCTAAAATACCAAATTCTCTTCAGCTTTGGACAAAATTTTGTCCCTGTGTTCCTCTCTCCCTGCTTCCTTAGAGTGACGATAAGCACACATTTTTAAGATAAAAGCTTATCTGCATAAGATAGTTTCATGTAAAAAACATAGCCAGTTCCCTGTCAAAGTAACAAGGACTTACCGTACAAAAGAATAAAATTTGTTCTCGTATTTTTATCACCTTCTCTGGTGCTTGTATTGACCAATTATTCACTGAGTTTTTTCCCCGATTTATCCAATTGTACAAACGATGATTTTAGAAGTCCTAGATACTTAAAACTTTATGAACTTACCATCATGGGCTTAAAAACGTTCAGTTCGAAGTGTCCATTGCTACCTCCTACAGTAACAGCAACATGGTTTCCCATAACTTGGGCTGCCACCATGGTTACAGCTTCACACTGGGTAGGGTTCACTTTTCCTGGTTGTGGAAGGGAGAGAAAAAGGTTACCAAAGAAGAAGAAAAAATAAAAATTAAAAAAAGTCAGTACCTCCCTCATTTACCAAATCACATTCAACAGAAGATGTTTTGTAAGAGGTAACATGTCTTACTCATCTGTATCTGTGCACCACAGAAAAGAAGTAATTTCCATAAATGATACTAAATTCACTCTACTATTCCAGTAATTCAGCTAGGATTTTTAAAGCAGCTATGGCTGCTTTAGCAAGCTACCAAGACTTTGAGAGCTGGGTAAAATGTGCGTGAGCTAAGCAGCTGTTAACTACCACAGTTCTTAAGAGATTATAACCTGTCTTTATTCATGTAAGTAGGCATTTCTGGTAAATCATTACCAAATCTCAGTCAACTTAAGAAAAGTATTACTAATTTGTTAGAATTACTTGGTAATAAAATTAATACACTGTTCACTTTATCAGGAGAAAAAAAACAACCAAACAAATTAGAGTGGCCTCCTAACAAGAAAGTTTTATGGTTGCTTTCATTTCTAGAAATAATCCTAATAAGAGCATTCATTATTTGCTTTTTTGAAAGCCAGATATGCTCACGACCTGTTTCTTTGGTAATTTATCATACAGGAAGAATACGCTTAGAATAGTTTCGGATGTACAATATTCCCATACACATACTTTTTTTATGAGAGAGGCAAGGAGTGATTACTAATACTATTCCTTCCTTTCTTACCCTCCCATACACTGGGATCATTGCAGAAGAGAGTACCTGAGTACACAACGCGTATCACGCTAAGTAGTAATTCATAGATTAGATCATTCAAAGCTTGTTTCAGAAAAGTCTTTACACAAAAATTGTAGAAATCTTGCAATTCTAAAAGAAGGGTTTGAGAAGCATGCTTGTATTAATAAAGTCATATTATATGTTTACAGATACTACTCTCCGCCAAGTACTTCCCAACAAACAGCTGTGCGAGTATGTTTATGAACATAAAGTTTGGTAAAATATGGCAGAAGAGGAAAACTGACAGAGGTGTTGAATCATGGACTTACTGACATTTGTTTGGCAAATATCTGTTAAGAGCTAGTGGTCCAAAACAAAAGAAACAGGCAATTTTTCTCTGTATGTTTTCTCTGTACCTGGCATGATGCTGCTTCCTGGTTCATTTTCAGGCAGGATGAGTTCTCCTAGTCCAGAGCGTGGTCCAGAACCCAGGAAACGAATATCATTAGCTATTTTCATCAGACTACATGCCACTGTGTTCATAGCTCCACTGAGTTCAACTAGAGCATCATGAGCCGCAAGAGCTTCAAACTTATTTGGAGCAGTGACAAAAGGCAAACCTACAGGGAGGGCAGGAAATATTAAACCAGTGAGGCACTTCCTTGCAGGCATAAACCAGATAATCAAACACATAATTAGCTTAATAAACAATAATTAAAAAAATATTAACAACACTGTAAGATCATCTCTCTTCTCTAGACCTTTCCTCACAAACATATTTCTTAAACAGACTAAATTCAATACAAAAGACACAATAGAAGTCACTAAAATACAGAAGAATATGAAATTTGCCCATCTGCCCACAACAAAGGTACAAATGTCAAGCTTTCATTCTGTGCTGCATACTAAGCATTGCTTTGCACCACAGTACTTTGTGAATGTCAAGAATCTCTTACAAGTTAGCCCAAACTTACATATTTCTTCCATTAAATCAAGTTAGATTCTTTAGATCGTTGGTTGCCAGGATGCGTTCTCCCATTTATGAAAGTAGAGGGGTTTGCAGCACAGTGCAGACATTAGGATAAATAAAAAGTAATCACAATGGAATTGGCTGCTTAAAGAAAAAAGATGCATCCAAGTATCAACACTGGAAGGGAACAACAAACCGGACAGAACATGTGAAAGCTGATTCAGACTTGGGAGGATGCCTGAAAGTGCTGCCAACAGCAAGAGCGCAGGAGCAATGGAAGCAACAGCTCTGTTTACGTTAATTAAATGCCTGAGATTTAAGGCTAGGTTCCACGATGAAAAACATTTCTTCAGGGTTTTGCCCTAGAAGAAAAGTCTCAGCAGAATTTTATTAGTGGTAATGGACATCACTAAGGACTGACGGTGGGCTGGACTTCTGCCCCACGAAACTACTGGTCTGAGCTTACATTACCAGTTCAAACAAGAGCAGCATAACCCCCATCATTTCTAGTGTTCTGCAGTTCCTGCCAAACACCAGATCCCACCCAATTTGCATGGGCTTCTGAATTGCATAGCTGCATTCTCCGTTGCAGAGATCATTCCAAACTTTCCCTTTTGCCCTTGCCAATAAACTTCCCCTGTAAGAACATCTGGAACTTCAATAGTCTGCCCTACTTGTTTTAAACTCGTACAACCTGCCCATATGGTACACCTAACGAGTGTTAAGATGGGAGAGCTTCCTAGCACCTCCGATGGCTTCTTCAAGCACCAAAACAAGGCCTGTACTGCTTCTCAGCAGCTGTTGCTCATGACAAGTTACTTCTTCCCTCTCAGGGTACAAGAAAGTCTTGACCCTCTACAGGACAGTGAATAATAGATCCATTAAAACAAAAATACTGTTGATAAGCAGTTTCAGATTTTACAGCAAATTTAAATGACAGACCATTGTCATTTGGGGGCACCAAAATGCCCCCAAAATGAAGTACACATTCATTTTGGGGGCATTTTAAAAAATGATACTGTGACACAGAAGATCTGGTTTACAGCCCAAAAAACTCAATGGCTTTGTAAATTAAGTTTTAAGATCTATAAAGACAGCATCAAAAAAATCAAAAAAGCTAACTTTTACTCTTTCACATGAAAAAACATAGTGGCTTCGGGAGGGTTTTTTCCCCTTCTTTTGTGCCAAGTCACTGCAGATTAAGGGAGCCAGAGGAGCAAAGATCAAGACAGGAGCATTATAGCTGGGCTAATAGAAGCTTGAAACTGTATCCATCTCCAATAAGCCTTGCTCAGAAAAACACGGTAATTTCAGTCACTTTCAATGCACTGAGTATAATTATAAAAATACATTGCATGAAAAATCCTAAGTATAAGGCATATAACATATGGCATTAACAGAAAGCTCCATGTTAAAATATAAATAACAATTTGAGCTTACAAGAAGTATGGAAACTGAAAGATTTTGTTTGAATTTGACTGTATGTTACATAGCCTGCTTTACTGATTAACTCCGAAATATCATTCCTCACCTGTCAGTTCAGCCACTTTAGCAGCAACTTTCTCAGCAAAGCCAATTCTTGTGTTTAATCCTGTACCAACTGCAGTCCCGCCAGCTGCCAGCTGATACACTCTTGGCATGGTTGACTCAATCCTAGTCACACCGTATTTAATTTGTTGCACATAGCCACTAAATTCCTTTGAAAGAAAGGAGGACAAAATAAAGGAACAAAGACAACAACCAAGAATAAGCATCTAGAATTATTTAGACTTTTAACATGATTGCACTAGTTTCTTTAAAAACCTGAAGGCACTGAACTTTACCCAAATGCTGAATCTTAGCGTGTCTTCATTAAGAGGGAAAGTTTACATATATATTAGAAGACTGCTCTCGCACTACAATTACACATAAAAACAACCTACATATATAAAAATGTATACACAATACATCTTTCTCTTGCCTTTTATCTCAGTTGTGTACTTAGCAGGATCTGAATCCAAGGTAAATCAGCTCTCAGATCAAACTAATGTTCTCAAGGTACAATTAGAGAAACGGATCTTGGGCTTTGTTCACTTAATTTTAGTTAGTAAAAACCCCACCTGTGCATTCTTGCAAAAAATCCACAAATTTTACATGGATTTTTATCAATTCAGTTTAAGTTAATTCATTACCAAATTAACATAATATATTGTCAAGAATGGCTTATGATAACTAAGATTTGCTATCTCATATATATATATATGATCATATATAAAAGATTTTCATTCAAAATACTTACTAGTTTTGTGTGTTGGCAAAACCTCATTTATGTAAGCTTACAGATTACAGACTACCTACCTTCTTCCTTCCAATGTCAGTGTAACAGAAATATCACTTTGTGTTATTTGGTAATGGAACATCTTTTAAAAATCACTTATATCTTACTACTGTTAGAAGTAAAACAAACATGGAAAAAAAATAAGAAAATTTATGATGCAGTTATTAGAGTACAGCATCCAGCAAACCCCAATAAAGATGAAAATGCTCTTGACTGAGATTCAGCCAGTTTCCTATAATTTCTGTTGAACTATCAACTTAATTTCGGCATCCTCAAGTTTGCCTCAGTTTCCTCCAATATATTTACAAGAATTTTTCAAGCAAATGCATAATTTGGCTTTTTTTTTACCTGTCCAAGCGTAAGTGGAACAGCATCTTGTGTATGAGTGCGCCCTATTTTTATGATTTGGGAAAACTCTTTCGATTTTGCTTCAAGTGCATTCTGTAGCTTCTTTAGTCCAGGTAACAACACCTCATTAACCTCCTGGGCAGCAGCAATATGCATTGCCGTTGGGAAAGTGTCATTTGAACTCTGTGAAGGAAGTTCAAGAAATTTATTTACAAGCTTTTCTCACCATTGTTGCAGTAAGATGTACAGGTATGGCTTCATTCTCTTTATTTTATAAACAAGAAGAAACTAAACTAAGAGTAAGCAACTTAGGAATGTTTCACAAGTCAATCTGCAGGAATGATCAAATCTTCCAAATTCCAGTCCAGTACCTTATTGAAAAAGTCAACTTTTTATAACTGTACCCACAGAAAGTTAACTTGAGTAGATTGTTCCAACAACATTGGGACAAAAAAAGAAAGAGACTTACTATAGTAGTTATGAGACAGGTAACAAATGGATGGATGATTTTAAAAGAATTGTAGGTGACTTTAAAACACCTACATGTTGCTTTGATAATGTTAAAACCGTAGTTAACAGGATATTGAGTAAGCACAAAAGATCAGAAAGGGATACAACCAAATCAGTGGCTTAAACTTCAGTTAATCTGAAGGAAACATTAAGAGTGAAGCATAATAAAAAGGTCTACCACGATCCTTGGGGAAAAATTACCCATTACGGTACTTTAGCCATTTTATTATTCTTTCTACACGCTTTATGTAACGCATTATGGAGATAACAGTTATAAGTATCCAACCTTTAGAAACTGGATCTATATTTAACTTCTTTAAGACTGTTTCAGTAGCAGTGGTTGTCACCAGGCCACCTCTGCCCACTACATCATGTGTGAATTCATCTGTCGAATGAGTTCAAAATTTTTAATCTAAAAAGCTCATACTGTCACTGACCAACATTTTAAAGTTCATTTATACTGAAAAACCTGGAAAATTGTTGCCAAAGCTGTACACAAAACTCCTTTTTTTAAAAAAACAAAAATCTAAACAGTGGCTGTAAGAGAATTCAAAATTCACAATTCAAAAAAAAAACAACCTTTTGACATTAGAAGAAGTATAATACAAGTATAACGACCTGGCTTTTGTTAACATGATCATTCGGATGTACTGGGTTTTTGCTCCCCAGTTTGCCCCCCATTATCTCAATGGCTCTATTGCTGATGACTTCATTGACATTCATATTGGTTTGAGTTCCAGACCCAGTCTGCCACACCACCAATGGAAAGTGATCATTTAATTTTCCTTCGGCTACCTAGAATGGAAGAAGAGAAAAGCTGCTCTACTGTCACAAAAAAAATTAAAAAGCATAAACCTCAGAATTTTATAGCTATAATTCAAATAATGTTCTCCGTTATATTTGTAAATCTACATATAACAATTGTGAATTTATACCAGAATAGTTAAGTTTGATGTAATACCAGATATTAAAAGGGAAGAAAACTTTTGCTATGCTTTTTGAAGATGCTGAATTCTGAAACACAGAGAAACACATAATTTGGTTTCATGTTCTACAGTCATAGAAAGAAAAGATTTTTAAAAGGTCTTTTAGGTTATATCTTCTGTTTCCCAAACAAAGCAGATGATTTTATAAGTCCAAAAACATCCCTCCCTTCCCAAATTTTAAAACAATTTGGATTCTAATCTTCCTGGGTAGGACTAGAAGTAATACGTGCTGGTTCTCCCTTCCACAGTTATTTGCTCAGCTTAGTAAGATCTCCCAGGGAAGGAAAATATCTTAAGTAGTTTCTCAATCAGAGCATGTAAGGTGCTTCAGGGCACTGATTCAGTGTCGTGTGTCTCCTTGGGTCATGACCATCCTTTGGGTGTCAGAAACGGCAGTTTCCGGACAGCGTTTATCTGTTTACAAACTCCTCCTCAGCATGGGTGCGCTGCTTTCTCCTAGGAAATCAAGCTCAACAGCTGCACAGTTTCATCATGACCACTGATCACAACTATTCAACAATTTGAATTAGAGGCATTCAGAAGTCCATTCCTTATGGCAAAGAGTTCCCCAGAAGAGGTGTTTTTGCCAAAGGCCATCTGTCATGCACATGCAGTACATGATATTTGTATGATCGGACTCTGAAATTTCTCCAGAAATAAATTTCATACAGGGAAGTTCCAGACTTCTTACACCTTTAGACATTAGATTTGCATCAATACAACGAGCCGGCAGATGGTTGCTAGTATCAGACACCTTCTTTCTGTAAGGCATGCTTTCCCTAATACTGCCCTGGACCTACATGGCTTTAAATTGAGAGGTGCCTAAAAAGGACTCGTGACTGTCTTTACCGCACCTCAACTGTAACTGAATGTGTTACACATATAAACAAGTAAGAGAATCACATGGACTTAAAAAGATTCATATGTATTGACTTGCTAACGACCCACGAGAACAAGGTCCTGATCAGCCAAAAAAGACTATACCAACTTACATCTTCTGTAGGTAGGATATGACAACTACTCTCTCAAATCAAAACAGAACAACAGGTACAAATAATCTCCTGTTTGATCTACATTTTTTGGAGCCTGTTGAACTTTACGTGCATTTAGAGATTTTTCTAAACGTGTTTGTGATAGTATCAAAATCTGTGCTCAGAAGTAGCACCCCCATGCATATTAGCCTCAGGAAAGTTGAGAATGCAAAGCAAAGGATCTGTTGTCACAACTCTGAGGCTAGTAACTATCTCCAGATTATCAGGATACATCAGTCCTCCTGGAATCATGCTTTTTGGGAAGGGATCTTATGTATTTCCCATCTTATACAGGGGCAAAGTTCCCACCTCCAAGAGTAACTTGATTCCTTGCTGTATCTCTTTCTTTTTCAGTTATATTAGAAAATTATTTTGGAGGTAAGGGAAAGGCTATCACTGCAGGAGCATTTTTAAAACACGACAAAGCAGCCCCAAACAACTTTCAGAACCCATGAATCTAAACTAAGTAGCCTTTAGCCACCAAAACTTCTGATCCACCTTAACTAGGAGAACCCTAGAAACCACAAGAAGAGACTGGACATATTCTGGAGTTCTCCAAAGCTCTTGGGTCTTGGGACTTACGGTGCTACAGCTGGTTGAAAGAGGATAAGGCTTCTGCAAATACTGAAATATTTTGAAGCTAGTCAGAACAAGAAAGCTCTGTAAAACAATGCTTCTAGATAAATATATCTGTTGATTTACACAAAGCAACACACCTGGTATTACCATCCCTCAAATAATGGTCATTCACAACTCTGTGCACTTGGGTGGCATTTATCCTGAGAAAGAGGAGATGCCTCTGTGTGTCACGTCATGTCCTCTTTAGCTATAAAAGTGATACTTAAAGAGCACAGATTTACTAGTAAACTTAAGTCCGAAGAGGAAACAGACTAGTAACAGAGAGAAACCACTCAGATTGCAGATGGTCTTCACATTACCAAGATGCAATTGCTTAACAGATTGGAGACTTCCAAAACGAAAAAACTTTTACTTGGCATGTCAGACTTCACATTAGCTGAATGAACCGAGATTCCATTCCCCTCCTAGGGTTTTTTATACTCTTCATCTGGTAAGAGTCAACACTATGCAAGTAATGAGTAGTCTTAATAAAGGGGAAAAATTACATATTTTTTATAACTTAAGTATCAAAATGTATTTGGACATTCTGTCACTTCCAGAAATGTAAGAAGTAAAACAGTAAAACATTATATTGAGTAAATGATTTCTCAATCTGAAAAATAAAATTTACTAACAATAAATGCCTTCCTCTAACAATTTGAGAAATGCAAGGGGGGTCTTCCCCCAGCCTCCAAACTTCCTGTGAAAAGCTTAACAAAAATACAGTGACAGTTCTAGCATTTTGAACAGTTTGTTCCTACCTCATTTGCTGCCTTTATGATAGCATTAGCAATCTTTGGGTCGAGACCATAATCTTGATTTACTTCAGCAGCTGCTCTCTTCAAGATGCCAAAAGCCCTTATAACTTGAACCTGAGACACAAGAGTAAGTTTAAATACGTCATTTTCCCCCCAAAGGACATTTTAGGAAGCTATAGTGCAGGTCTAGTTCTAAACCAAACTCCTCCTGAACTTCAATCCAGCAGTAGTCCATCAACCAAACCAAAGAGCAATCCGGTCACATGACCTGTGCTCCCATTAACAGCAACATTTATCCAAGCAGTCCGGAAAGCAGTACACAGCTCATCCTTTCTTTGTAAGTCCAGGTATGCTTTGTGTATCGAAAAAGATTACATGCATTAAAATGAACAGAAAAGGAGAACTGGTTCTATTTCTAAAATAGCCTTTTTGAGGGCAAACTGACATATGTTTCAGTACATGCAAAACCAGTGCATGACAAAGTGTGTGCACACTAACGCTCTATGCACAACTACATGTGAAAAAGTAACTTCATATCAACTCATGCTAAACTGAACATCTTCAATAACAAACTGCATAACGCTACAGCAAACAAGTTATTCCATTCAGTCTTCCGTCTTCAGAAAAATAAAAGGTAGATTTCTATTCAACACAATAAAGTAATTATTCAAAAGCAACATTGAATTTATTTAAATGCAACAAAAAATATTTCTAGCACAGAACAGTATCTTGCCATGGAATTTCTAACTTTAAAATTCAAAGTTGCTCATATTCCCAGCAGAAGTCTAAGAAGGTATTCATTCTCACATCCAAAACATACTCAAAGAGAAGAAGTGAACACAGCTTTAAATTACTTACTGGCATTCTTTCTGAAACACCTCCAATCTTGAAGTTCATTGTAGATCTTACAGTCTGGGCACCATAGTATTTGTCACTTGGGACCTTCAGTTCACCAAAGGTATCATATTCTATCCTAAAAGCCTCTTGAGTGGACTATGGAAAAGGAAAAAAATGTATTTCAAACACTGGTAAACAGCACAACCTTTTTGAAAGCAGATACAGTTAAAAAAATGTGCAAGAAGGGGGAAAAAACCAAAACAAAGACACGCAGCTAATTGTAGGTATTTTTCTAATTATATCTTCAGAGTTAAGACATTTTTCTAGTTTGAGCGCCTGCCTCACTAAAAGTCACAAGTACTAACATTATGCAGCCTTGCAGATCCACTGGTGACAGGCAGCACTGCAAGGCTTAAGATCTCGGCTGCCCATTGTACAAAACACGTCATCCTGATGGAAGACTCGGTTTCTTCTTTTCGAAGAATTAGTAACTTACCTTACAATTTACAGCATTGGTGTTTTGTTAAAACCAAACTGAAGAACTACCCCGGTAAGAATTCAGGTGGCATCCACCCAGGCAACATACATGTAATGCAAACCCTATTCAAAATCCACACTGCACATGGGACAGAAGAAAAATACTGGAAGGGAGCACCTGACTAATTCAGTACCAAGTTACTGACAATTAATTATCTTCTTAAGCCTCATAAACCAGGAACACAGTTGCCCTAGTTGTGCAACATGAAGAAACTGCATCTAGGTATATTTTCTGCAATATTTACGTAAGGCAGTATTTCTGTATCATGTATACACCTAGCACGCATTATTATCTAACAGAGCCAGAGGTAAATTAATTTTAGCTGACATACACCAACTAAAAAGTAAATTTTTACTTTCTGTGAAACAACCCATTCATTTGTGACAATGTGATCACACTCACATGCAGCTCTACAAAGATTATGGGACTGGACAGGAAGCAAGAGCAGTTTACTCCTCCTCTCCCTACGCCTTGGTCAGCAAAGTCCCAATTTTCATTGAGAAAGGTGTTTGTCTTCCCCAGAAGAGGAGGTTACCTTCTTGCAGAGTCTTCAGGAAAGGGAGGAAGTCTTCTTTCCTGAAGTTTTTAATCATAAATGGAGTAAAACAATCCCAGCTCCATACGTAGGGTACATTCGTATACAATGCCAGGCTCTGACCTAATCTTGACCCTCAGGGGCGAGTCCTTGGGGTAGCTCTATCATAGAATCATAGAATGGTTTGGGTTGGAAGGGACCTTTAAAGGTCATCTAGTCCAACCCCCCCTGCAGTGAGCATCAAGTCAGTGTTGCAGCACAGTGAAAGAAGAAAATCAAACGTTAGGAACTGTTAAGAAAAGCAGAGGATACAAGAAAAAACATCACTGTGCCATGATGGTTCATCTACACTTTGAAGTCTTTGTGCAGATTCGGTTCTTTCATCCCAAAAAGCGTATTATTGGAAACAGTTCAAAGAAAGGCAATAAGGCTGATGAAAGGTAGGGAACAGCTTTCTTAAGACTACTTTTTCATTCAGAAAAGAGGCAGCTTGTGGTTTGAAGGAAAACCAAGGTCGATAAAAGCATCAGTAGAATGGCGATAGTTAGCTGCTCACTGTCTCTTCCGCTAAAA
>NW_008825409.1:426946-430894 GCF_000699105.1 Pygoscelis adeliae | reverse complement strand
ACTCCTCCCTAGGTGTCCGCTTCCAAAGTCAGACTGTTCCTCTCTTTTCTTGATCCATTTTACTTGCTCCTTGCTTGGTGGATCTCCGTCTTCTTGGACAGCAGCACAGCTGGGTATTGGGCAGAATACCCTCTCCAGCAACACTGACTTTCTGCAGCAGCCTGTCCAGGTGCACATCACCATGGATGGCAAGCTGCAGGTGGTAGTAGTGTCGGGGGGTGTTCCAGCCTTTTTACTGTCCTAAGCAGCGTTGCCAGCCAGATGGAGACGCTCTGCCATCAGGTATCCCAGCAGTCGCATACAGGAGACACCAGTCCCGCTCACTTAGGGCACTTTTGCAGAGTAGATGGTGCATGTGACCAAAAAGAAACTGCAGCCCGGCCCACAAACAGCAAGGGTTAGCTCTTGCTGTCCCGCTCCCCACGGGAGAGTTTTGGCTGATGCTCTCCCAGACACTGACCCCAGAAGAACACAAAGCTTAGTGTGGACCAGTATGCCATTCCTATGTTCTTTAATACTCTCTATCGTATTTTAATCACTTAGCATTCATTTACATGCTAACAAGAAACAGAACACAGTCAGCACTCATTTAGTATCTTACTACCAAAAATGTTTAATGGGGGTGCTTGTGGGTGTTACTGTGCGTGTGCACATACTAATATTCCAACAGTAGGTATCACTGATGCATGGTCTCTGAAATCCCTGCTTTTGCTATCTGGACACCTTGTGTAAGCAGACAACGTCAAGCTTTTCCTAGAGCTGGATACGCAGAACCAATTCAGTTCCAAGCCCAGCTCTTGATATTGTCAGTGGTTGAGTCACCAAAAGTATCCACACTCAAACAATATAAAAAAGTTAAACTACCTGTAACCTTTTAGACAAAAAAGCTAGCAGTTGCACAATTGATTCCTCAAACTTACATAATTCCAATGTCAACAATGGTGAAACAAAGATAAATAGGATCAGTACCTCCTCGTACAAGTACCTTTTAAAAAATAAATCCCGTTACTAAAAAAAATTACTTCCCTAGCCAATTCCATGTTACACACACTCACAAACTCCAATGAAGTTAACAGGGTAAACTACTTTAAGCTGAATGTCATTTGCTGATTAACAGAGTAAAAAGTAACATTAGGAAAAAAAGCAAAGTGAATTTTTTCATACATATTAAAGTAACTAAACTAACTTCATCACTACCTTCAGACTACTGTAGCAGCCTGCAGAATACACTATCTGAATTTTAATGTAAAAAACATGCTTCTCCCACTCCTTAGATGGAATTCACCCTCTTGAGGGGCTTTATGTCCCTGTTTCCGTATCTAAAGCAGTTTCTGCAGTCGGTCCCTGCCCTAGGAACAGCAGCTCACTTGTGTCAGCTCTCCCACACCAGTGGGCCACAGGAGAAGCCAAAAGGAGACCTAGCAACTCTGCCGCAAGCCAAGGCAAACTCCTGTGCTCGCTTAGTTTCCATCACACCTACAGCAAGTCTCAGCTCAGAACTACTGAGTTTCTACTATTCCTCACCTTTACAAAACAATTTTTTTTTTTTTTTAAGAGGCCTGACAAGGTGTGCTCTGCCCCCCAAAATCCCAAGAACCCGTAGTCCAAAGCTTACACAGTTAGGCAAACGTAACTGTACCTTTGCCTTGTTGCAGGGAATGAATCAGCTAGAACTGATTGCACCATAACACACTGGAGATATTCAAATGGCAGAACTGCTGCAATAATGTTTCCTGTGGAAAATTACATTCTGATTTAAGGATGCAGCAACTTTTGGATGTAAGTATTTCAATTCAAAGAATCACCATTTTTAGCATGTCAAAACCAATCTTTAAAGGCCAGCAGAAAATGAAATTTGTGCTCAACTGCTCTCCTTTAGCAGATGAATGTTTCCATTTTTAAGTGTCGCTTCTCCTTTATAATATCGAGTCACAAATTCTGAAATTTACTCTTTAGAAAACAAAACGAAATATTTTACAACATTCAGCCGAAGAAGGAAAGAACATTACGACCACAATTCCATTTAAAACATCTTGTGCAATTTAGGTCTAAGTTACGGCAGCACAATAGTCATACCGTAGGACAACATGCAGGTTTGGTTGTGTCTACATGAGACCAAAACAAATTCTTGCTGCTGAAAAATCCCTGCGAACATCAAAAAGTGGTAGGGGTTTTTTAATGTAAATACTCATTGGTACATTTTTTTGTACATTTTCCTTTTGGAAATAAAAACATACAAAGTTTTCCTGTAATAATTCAATGGCTGCTTGAGTTCCAAATTCACTGAGGGACATTTTGCTCTAACTACTGCTGTTAGTTAAACTCAAGCAATTAATAATGCCTGTTTACAGGACAGATCATACTTCTGACAGGCAAAGATCAAAACGTGTATGTTTCTTGTAAGACTGCAGCCTTTCTTAAATACTGGGTCTTCAGCAAGTAAATGAAGACCATGATCTATGATGTTTTTCTTGGATGATGCCACAGAAGAAAGATTAAAAAAAGGGAACTATCTGACAGGCCAATGGTTTATGAGTCACATCACCTGTGTCAGGGCAGACTTTCTTATACAGGTACGTTTCATTCACCATGCAGTTTACTCACTCATTTGGAAGCTTGGGTTTTTATGCTATTTTCTATACCTTAATCAATATCACAGATGGGGAACTAATGTTCTAGTGAATTTTATTAAGAGCGTCAAATCCTAAACACCCCACTTCCTCCTGGAATTCTTCCAACAGTCTCACGCTACCTCCTTGTTTTTAGGAGTGAACTTACAGAGATGCATCCGAGACTAAGGTTTCCATGCCGCTTCCTAGTTGTTAGCACCAAGACTCAGAGCTCCTTATTCAAATAGCATTTTCATTTCTACACTGAGCCACGTACAATAAACAAGTCCCATTCACATTTCAGCCTGACAGTGAACTGACTATACCTGAACAACAACTGAGGATGCCTGCTAGAGGTCACAGGCAGTTCTCAGCTAAAAGCTGAGCTCTCCCTAGCTTTCAGGCAGCCCCAAAGATTTCCCAGTGTCCTGGTTTTGGCAGGGATAGAGTTAATTTCCTTCTTAGTAGCTGGTACAGTGCTGTGTTTTGGATTTAGGATGAGAACAAAGTTGATAACGCAACGATGTTTTAGTTGTTGCTCGGTAATGCTTACACTAGCCAAGGACTTTTTAGTTTCCCATGCTCTACCAACTGAGAAGGCTGGAGGTGCACAAGAAGCTGGGAGGGGGCACAGCCAAACTGGCCCAAGGGACATTCCATACCATGTGACGTCATGCTCAGTACATAAACTGGGGGAAGCTGGCCGGGGGGGCCGCTGCTCGGGGACTGGCTGGGCATCGGTCGGCGGGTGGTGGGCAATTGCACTGTGCATCACTTGCTTTGTGTAGTAGTATTATTATTATCATATTATTATTATCATTTTATTTCAATTATTAAACTGCTTTTATCTCAACCCACGAGTTTTTCTCACTTGTGCTCTTCCAATTCTCTCCCCCATCCCACCGGGGGTGGGGGGAGTGAGCGAGCGGCTGCGTGGTGCTCAGTTGCCAACTGAGGTTAAACCACGACAGTTCTTTTTGGCGCCCAGTGTGGGGCTGTGTTTCCACCCCTGGGGCAGTCGGTTCCAGGTGTTCTGGACGCCCCTCCCAAGTGAAAGCAAACTGTGGCCTGCACTCTGCCGCCATTTCTGTGAGGATACAGCTTCTTCTCATTTGTGCCTCAACAGCTCTAAGAAAGGCCCTGAAATTTCTGTGGAAGAAGCTGCTGCATGCCACAGCTCTGTCACAGCAAGTCCTGCAGTAACACCTTTCCCGGCTACCTGTCCCGATGCCGCCCCTCCCCAGCTCTGCCAAGACAGCCAACAGCCGTGCTCACGACGTAAATCTCATCCCCTGGGCAGCGCACCCGGACAGCTGCGCGCTGCAGATACCACCAACCC
>NW_008825409.1:409303-426092 GCF_000699105.1 Pygoscelis adeliae | reverse complement strand
GCCCGCCCGCAGGGCAGGTTCCGCCCGGCCTGAGGAGAACCCGCCTCCCCTGGGCGAAGGGCAGCGGGGAAGCCACTGGAACAGCGACCTCTCGAGGATGGAAATAAGGTACTACCTTATTCTGCTTCATTGCAATCTTTTTAAAGATGTATGAAACATTATTTCCTGCCCCCTTAACACCAGCCAGGGCTCTTTCTATAAAAAAAGCCAAGTCAAGATATAGTCCCCTTTTCCCATCCTGCCCCAGCAAAGGTATCTTTGTATGATACAGAAGTATCTTGTTTCCTTCAATAAAACAGTATGACAATGTTAGCTTTAGAAAAAAAAGTTGTAATTACTAGTACATCATTTTCTTTTCTTTCCTTTCATGTTACTTACAATCAGCAATTATGATGCTTAATTTTAAATCCCCATATGATAAAATTCAGCATCTCAGTCTTGTCTAAAACTATTGCAATGCATTTCTTGCTCTTAAAATATGGAAATAACTATACATTCAAAATAAAAGCATTGTAATTACATACATAACAGCATACTCAAACAAATAGAAGACTTCTAATCACTTTATTTAGACACATTTTGTGTTTTCCCTGTCAGTTTTGACAGATGGGTGCAAGAACATTAGCTGTCCTGCATTCCATTTTCATAATTGTACAGTAAGCCACAGCAGAATACAAGCCGGAGAAAAGTTTAGTCAGCACTTTCCATTAATTGATAGTGACAATACTATTTTGATTTGCTTGCACTATGCTTATGTACACCAACCCGCTCTGGGAGAGGACTGCAAGTTAAATGTAAGTTACTAGTATGAGCGAATAGCAGGCGGGACAGTTGAACAGTCTTCTTCATTCAAAGTTCTGTCAATCACAGGTCTATATTTCAAGGTAACCTAAAGTAAAAGAGAACAAAGAACTTTAAGCCAAACAAACCTCTTGTATCTAAACGAGACAGCCTAGCTAACAGGAATGACTGAATAACACAGATAACTGAATAGCTTCATTGATGTTAAGCTAATTTCTCCATTATTCTTTTCCTTCCATAGAAAATGAACACTTAGTAACCTACAAGGAACATTTAAGTTCCATCAAGTTACCACTGACTGAATTCCTTAAAAGCAAAGCCTGACCAGAAATGGTATCAGAAGACTACTACTTTAAAAAGACCTTTTGGACAAAAGTAAAGTTTTGGCTAAGATTGCTAGTACCTAGTTCTTTAAGCTAGCAAAGTTAGGAGACAGAACCATGTCACTCTCTTTTTCCATCCTCAGCAGCTGTTCAGGAAGTGAAGTGTTCTCACCTGTCCTCAAACTAGATTCAAGGAAGCTCGAACCAGGGGAGAGGAAACAAAGCAGATGCAGAGAATGGGATACAAAAAACAACACTCATGATTTTTATAGGGTCATATTTGAAATACCATAACTTTACACTGAACACCAAGAACAGGTTTTGCCACCATCAGAGAAAAAGAAACAAGCTTTCGAACTAGCTTGATACAAGGGGAAACACAGTTCCAGCTCAAATCGCAGTCACTTGCCCAGTGATCAACAGTAACTTACCCCAGTTATGACTACTGTTCAACAACAGAATAAATGTTCAATTTTTTTTTTTTTTCCCCTCTAAGTACACTAAACTATCAGGTACCTCAGACAGTGACAATCATTTTTTTTTCCCCTCTAAGTACACTAAACCTATCAGGTACCTCAGACAGTGACAATCATTTGCAGTATTATCATGATATCAAGAGCTGTCTATGAGAGCAGCTGTCTGTTGACAGTGAGAAAGACCCTCAAGCATCAGGCTCAACGTACCTTCCCAGATGGGACATCCACATACGAAAGGGTGTGCTTTCTCCAGTGCTCTTCAAATGGCTTCTGCTGTTGGCCTTGGAGCGGCTTAGAATAGTCAAACTCATCTATCCGTAACTAAGGAGAAGATTAGGTTAGTATAGAACAGAAATTACATCTGCAAATCACTTTACCACCACATGATTAGTTGCATTCCAATTACAACTGTAACACCATGTGTCTCCTAATAGCCAGCAAGCTTTATCTTAACACCACCCGTGTCAAATTCTAAATACTGAGGCTTAACAAGGGCTTTAAGGTAATGTTCCTTGTATAGGACAATTATTCTGCTTGAAGTCCTGTTTATGCATTCATGACCTTATTATTACTGTAGTCCTAGTTTAGACCTTTCTAATCGTTCGGATGCACACGTGGAACAACTCTTCTCTCAAGATCGTTACCCAATGCTGCATGTATTGGTCATTTTATATGTAACAAATAAGAACAGATAAAACAGAGCAGATGGGACCCCAAACGAATACTACACTAATCTTAACTCAAGACTCTGAAGAAATTACAACTTTTAAGTAATCCGTCCGAGGACACATAACAAGGAAGTTCAATCCTACATCCAGGTCACAGAAAATATTTATACCTTATAGTCCTCTCTGGCATGAGCACCCCGGGACTCTTTGCGAGCCTCAGCACCATAAATTGTTTGTAGAGCACAAAGCATCAGGTTCTGCAGTTCGAGGGTCTCCACCAAGTCAGTGTTCCACACAATACCTAGTAAAATATTAAAATACTATGGAAGATGTTCTACAAACAAGTTACACAAACAAGTTGGGCGGGAGTGTTGATCTGCTCGAGGGCAGGAAGGCTCTGCAGAGGGACCTGGACAGGCTGGATCGATGGGCCGAGGCCAACTGTATGAGATTCAACAAGGCCAAGTGCCGGGTCCTGCACTTCGGCCACAACAACCCCATGCAGCGCTACAGGCTTGGGGAAGAGTGGCTGGAAAGCTGCCCAACAGAAAAGGACCGGGGGGTGTTGGTCGACAGCCAGCTGAACATGAGCCGGCAGTGTGCAGGAGCAGGGAAGTGATCGTGCCCCTGTACTCGGCCCTGGTGAGGCCGCACCTCGAATACTATGTTCAGTTTTGGGCCCCTCACTACAAGAAGGACGTCGAGGTGCTGGAGCGTGTCCAGAGAAGGGCAACGAGGCTGGTGAGGGGTCTGGAGAACAAGTCTTATGAGGAGCGGCTGAGGGAACTGGGGTTGTTTAGCCTGGAGAAAAGGAGGCTGAGGGGAGACCTCATCGCTCTCTACAACTACCTGAAAGGAGGTTGTAGCGAGGTGGGTGTCGGTCTCTTCTCCCAAGTAACAGGTGATAGGACAAGAGGAAATGGCCTCAAGTTGCGCCAGGGGAGGTTTAGACTGGACGTGAGGAAAAATTTCTTTACTGAAAGAGTGGTTAAACGCTGGAACAGGCTGCCCAGGAAAGTGGTTGAGTCACCATCCCTGGAAGTATTTAAAAGACGTGTAGGTGAGGCGCTTGGGGACATGGTTTAGTGGGCATGGTGGTGTTGGGTTGACGGTTGGACTCGATGATCTTGGAGGTCTCTTCCAACCTTAATGATTCTATGATTCTATTCCTCAATTTACTTCTGTCCTATTGCTGATACTTAGAATCGAACAAGCCAATGCTCTACCTACTGCAATCTTGGTACTCTACTACACTGAATTACTCACTATTGCCTGCAAGGCTCTGTAACGATTCCTACACCCTAACAATCGTAATGAATCTTAGAAAAATTCAGTAGTTCTACCAGGTGTCCCTGTTGCATGTGTACTACTGAGATAAAATTACACCATAGATTCTTGCCTGCTTTGTATCATACCTACAACTCAGTCCCCATACCTCATTTTGGATCACAAGATCTGGCTAGATGGTAGCTCTTTAAGTAGATCCCTAGCAGATCCAGACAACAGGGCTTTCCCTTCCTTCCCACCCTCAGAGAAGGGGGAAAAAAAACCCCACCTGCTAGTTATATGAGGTGGTTCTTCATTTAAGTATCCTCAAGGTGGACCCAAGTTCACTTACATGAATGTATCATCATTTTGATCCCTACATTCTAAGCTGTTGTAACACTTTTCTTGATGCTTGGCGAGAGCTGTCCAAGAAAGCCAGTTGTACTTTCAGTGTTAGGATACACATCCAATAGCAGTAGTTGGAGAGAAATACACAACATGAGTGGACAAAAGGTACATCATCAGTTGTACTTAATTAACCAAGTTCTCCTAAGATACTGCCATATCTTGCAGTGTATCTGTATGCAGCGCTATCTGTTCAGCTGAAGAATGAAAACTGAGTGTTCAGCCTAGGAATAGTCTTGCCACCTTTTTGCAACTCCCTGGCCTTTTCAGAAGATACTAGTGGTTCATCTTAGTATTTTAACAACTTCACATCATGTTCTGAGAGAACAGCACTTAGTACCTTATACAGTTACATCTGTTTTCAGCCTCTGCTTCTTTGAGAGAGTCTGCAACCAGAAAATTACCAGTAAGATCAAGTACTTTACTGATTACCATGTTTAGCAAGTAGGGCTCTACAAAGTATTTTGAAAGATGGTCAAAGCCTTTAGCCAAAGTTTCAAGAAACACATAAGAAGGTTTACAGAAGAAAACAAACACTTTTCCCAGAGAGTACTCTGGCCAAGGTGTATTCTTTGCTATCAAATTACCTCTGTCAAATGTCTTTAGATGAGCCAGATCACCATAAATTTGGCCAAGTTTTTCACAGCCTTCTTGGAGTACAGAACCAGTACGAAATACAGCAGCATGGTTTTGCATTGTCTGCAAGGTAGTAAAACAAAATCAGTTTGATATGCTGCATATACATAATATCCCACGTAACTTATTAGTTCCAAGAGAGCTTAATATAGAGCTGTTTTGACTTCCAGCATGCCTGCAGCCTGAAGAAAAAACATTCTTCTGTTCACCCCAAACAGAGGCAACCCCACTCTATTATACAGTGAGTAAACTACCCAAGAGGAATAACCATGAAGGGGAGAAGAAACTAACAAAACTGATAACAGCCTTTGCTGAGCACAGACAATCTTCTCAGACTGCTTTTTACTTCTGCAAAGCAAATCCTGAAGCGTACTTCACAAAGTGACCAAACCACCTCCGTGGCTTGCAGCTTCTCCCACCTTATACTTGAGAGCTTCACCAGGCTTACCTTCTGCATGTTAAGTCGCACTTCTGAAGTTCTTATGGTTCCATCAGCAAATCTTAATTTGTCAAGATTAGCAACTGACTCTTCACCAGCATTTGGTTTAATGGAGGGAACTGGCTCTCCTAATAAGAAAGTTTCAGTAAGTTTAGTAGGTCGGGCTTGGTTTTGGTTTCTGGCAGTTTCATAGACTAGCAACTACTAAAAGTCAGATTTCACTACAACACAATCTGTTTTCTTCCTCTGTGGTACAGGTTAACTGTAACTTTCCTGAACTCCCACCAATAGCATCCATACACTTAAAAATAGAGTTCTCAGTGCAATACATGAATCACATTCTTTCCTGTGACAGTTAGTAGGGAATTTATAGGTTTGGCTAAATTCTGCTGTTAATTCCTTAAAAACAGCACTTGATGCAAATTCTTCTAAACTACGGAATAAGCTTGTGGCTCCTTACCACCTTCTCCTATACTTTCCTTGTCTCCTCACCCCCAAACCTCCCACCCTCTCTTGGATCTGTTAAGGGACCAGGGACCAGTCAATAAGCTTTGCAGTTACACGTGAGCTCTGCATCTTACCTCTAATACTGGAACCCATTTGTTATTGGGTAACAAATCAAACACAGCACCTTACCAGCACACTCCATCTCTCCTGTAGCTTTGCATTCAGACTAATAAAAACCTTCCTGCAACTTCAAAGGAGCCACAGAAAGACTAATCCAAATAAATGTTCGCACAAAGCCAGAGCCAATAGGCATTGCTAGATCCAAGCTGATTCCGTCAGGAACCATTACTCTGTGCACTTTGTGCAGAGTCAGACTGAAAAAACAAACAGTCTTATTAATTTGGACATTAAGCAATGAGAAAACAGATGACTACTACTGGACTTGAGCTCCTCTGGCGATATAACTGCCTCTTACAGTATTTTGCTGGTTGGTTGTTTTCTTTTTTCAGCTCAGTAACTGTTGCTGAACCAGATTATTTAAAAATAACGTTCAGCAGTGAAAATCCACATACAGGGGATGAGATGTTATGATTTTTAGTATCTATCTCTTTTTTACATATGCAGTCCACCTTATAAATCAACAAGGTGGCAGCAAATTCCACTATAACAAAGTGCCAAGTGTAAGGCAGACTACATTTTGATGTAGAAGATGCAGTGCAGGATGTAGAGAAGTCAGTCTTCATACTCAATATTTTCTGTTTTGCTAGTTTGTGAAAAATCAACTCAACTGTTTCTGCTGATAGCATTGACCCAATTCTAGCTTTAAGATCAACTCACAAAGCAAATGTTAATGACAAGCATTTGCATCGCAAAGAATATGCCTATAAAAAGCATAAACACCGATTTCTGCCTTTTCTAACAAATAAGAGTCTATGTCTAGCATTCTGAGTTTGAATTAGGTAGCAACAACTCTGTTGGGCAAAAATGTAATCATGAAGGCAAATGTCTCTAAAAAAGTGAGACAAACTGTGAGACTTACCAGGCTTGCACGTCTCTGCAATAGTAAGGGCACAAGCACGACCAAAGACCACCAAATCTAGAAGGGAGTTTGCTCCAAGTCGATTTGCGCCATGGACAGATGCAGAGGCTGCTTCCCCACAAGCATATAAACCAGGTACCACTTTATCCTCACCATTCACATGTGTAATCACCTATCATTTCAGACAGTCAATTAATACTCATCTGTTAAACAGTTTCTAACAGTGCAAACCTCCTTATTTGCAAAGGCCATGTGCATGTAAGGATGAGACAGAGCAATCTAAAGTTTTCTCCAACTCCAAAACTGTAAATACCTTAGTTCTAAAGGGTAAGTAGTAATACTATGTAAATACAGATGCTTATATAAATACAGTTATGTTATGAAACAGAACCATGTACTCTTCATCACAATTCTGCAGCAAGTCAGAAAAGCACAGGAAGAAAATCTGATCTGCACACATTTCTAAGGCAGAATTTCACATTAAAAAATTAACAAGTACAATACACTGAAACAGAAAAATTCAGCTAACATCATCACATTGACTTCTAACTAGTAGGAGTTGACGGAATCTGCTTTAGTGTAGAGATTATATGAGGTACAGAGAATTAATACACATTAACTTGAGTTACAGATTGTAACAGAGCCCTAGTTTGATCCCTGTTCAAGTATATATTACCATCAACTTGATAAACAGAGAATTGTTGTCAGACATGACAGTAACTTCATTTTAGATGTTTCTTGGAACTCCCATCTCCAGGCGGGCTGGAACACGGCTCTCAAGTTATTTACAAAAACAAACCAGATTGTGTGTTTTAAGTACTCTGACATCATTATTATATTATTATTATTAAGCTAATGTTATTCAGCATCCTTACATTTATGAAAAACATTGTTAATGCTCTTATATTTGGAAAATCATTTCTTATTATCATGCTGGAAAAAAAATCCTAAAAGTGATCTATTACTTACCTGTCCTTTGTAGTTAGTAGGAATACCTCCCATATTATAATGCACAGTAGGCAGAACAGGAATAGGCTCTTTAGTGACATCAACTCCAGCAAATATCATAGCTGTTTCTGAAATTCCTGGGAGACGGGTTGCTAGCTGCTGTGGTGGTAAGTGGTGCAACTGCAAGTACACGTGGTCTTTTTCAGGACCACAACCCCTACCAAAAGAAAAAAACCAAAAAACCCACCAAGTCAACACTGGAACACATAACAAGAATTCTGCAAACACCAGTAACATTTCTAATCCAATTTGTTTCGTTTGTGAAAAATTAACTTCTAATTTTTTCAAAGGTTATCTGACAAAAATTAGTATCTAGCATATTTAAGACTGTTGAACCTGGCAGATTTACGTGTAGTTTTCACCTCCCAGCTTTCTTTTCACAATAATTCACAGTATTTAAGACTTTAAATCACTGTATCACAGCAGAAATATGTAAGAATTGAAGATGATTAATCAAGAGACCAGAGCACCAAATTATTTCCATTGTTTGCAGTAAGAACATATACATTAAACTTGTTTAAGCCACTGTCTCTAGACACACCAAATTCAAACAGGATACTCCTAGCATCTTGTGTTCCCTTTTAGTATCATTAGGAATTAACAAGTAAAAATTTTGCCCTACATGCAGTGTTCAGCTAACAGTTATGAAAGCTCACTTCCATGAATTACCAGGGGTTTATCAAATGAATTATTGTACCACATATAGTCTAGTATGATTAAGTATTCATTCTGCAGCTTCATTAGAATATTTAACTAACCTTCCTTCACGGATTTCTATGGTCATAGAACGAGATACTACGTCCCTGGAAGCCAGATCCTTAGCAACAGGTGCATATCTCTCCATAAATCTTTCACCTTGACTGTTAATTAGAATACCTCCCTCTCCACGACATCCTTCCGTTATAAGGCAGCCAGCCCCATAGATACCTGTGAAGAAAGGAAATAACCACCAAAATGAGATGGTCTCGTGACAGCTTCGTAATCAGGACGACCGGGATTGAATAAACAAGGTCTTCTTAAAATAATGCGGAGAAGTGACAGGGGTAGATTTAATTCCACCCTAATCACACCACTAGTAACTGTCCCCCAAGACTGCTCAGAAACAAGTATTGTTATTCCTTTCAAACACTCTTCCTGGAAGGTAAGCAAGTTGATTTGGAACACCCACGGTATCTAAAATACTAGAACTAGAAGAGATCTGCACCCAGCAATACGTAAGGAGACTTTAACAAAGATTTTGTAGACCTTCAGCAATTACTTTGTTCAAGATTTTTAAGTAAACCAGAAGTTGATTATCTCAAGGCCAGTTTGCTCATGTTTGTCCCCTCTTCTCCTGTGCTAAGGCAGTACAGGATGGCTTCAAATAGTGTGGAATGCGAAAGCTTACTCAGTTTTCTTTCCTTTTAGAGAAGGAAGGCCTACCTGTTAGCCTTCAGCACTGGTCATCATAGAAAACAAAAATGCTAACCAACTCATGCACTTGATAATTCCATAGCTTTTAACATAATTATCAGACAAGCAACGAAGTTTCTTTGACTAGAAAAACCTTAGCTAAGTCAAATAAGCATTGGATCTCTATGATATAACAAGGATAACATTGTAAAATTAAGTGAACAATTTTAAAAAATCACCACTTATCACAAGTTAAAACTGAGCATTTATTTAGCTACAACCAAAAAAGCAGCTCTTCACTTTTTAGTCTGTGATCATTGTTGTCCACAGTTTAGATACTGATCCTGTGCTACAAAACCTAGTCCTAAATATCTAACTTTACTTCAACTACCCCACTTCCACAAAAGATTCTAGTATATTAACTCCCTAACACTTGCATCTATCCCATTGCTCCTGTGTCTAATATCAAACCCTTTAACATTTCCTCTTGCCTTTAAAATATAAGTTTAAGAGGTGAAGTGGTTTCGACTTGAAATTCATAAAACCCGTTAGTATGGTAGAGACAGCACCTTAAAATATTTAACACTGACCTTTAAATTAGAACAGCTCAGACCTCTCTCTCATATTGTAAGTCTTACTCTCAGATTTATTATCCACAGCAGTTGCAGACAAGTCTGAACACCTGTCACAAGCAACTGAATGATGATGATACTGAATGATAATGAACTAACAAAGTGCTGCAGAAAAGTGCAAACTGATTTGAGCACATTTTAAAAAACAAAAAAATCTGTTCAAATCATTAAAAATAATGTTGTAAGTATTATTTCATATTCTGTACCTGTAGGGTGAAACTGTACAAATTCTAAGTCCTGGCAAGGAAGACCAGCTCGTGTGACCATAGCAGTGCCATCACCCGTACTAGTATGAGCAGATGTACAACTGAAGTACGTGCGGCCGTACCCACTACAGGAGACAAAAGTTAACAGAATTAGCAGTCCAAAAAACAAAGTCACCAGAACATATCACTCAACTATGCTCTTTGCACAACAGTGGAAGTAGAGCAGAGGGTTAATAAGCAAGATGTGCAAGTTTTGCCATCTCCTGTACTAAGTTCAACCAAAAGAAAACAAAATTGGTATTGCCCTGTTATGCTCAACCATATTTGAAAAACAGCTGGTGATGGAAGGTCCAAGAAAAAGAAGAACAATTCCAAAGCAGGATAGTTAGGTTAGTATCAGAAGCCTTTTTGCCAGAAAAAAGTTACTTTAGGAAGTTCTCTCAATCCAATACCATTAGACTTCATTCAAACTATTACTAGCAGTTTTATCAAAAATAGCATATAAGAATGGTTTATATCCTCGATATGGCCCTGATTTCATATTCTT
The DNA here is from genome assembly GCF_000699105.1 of Pygoscelis adeliae. Taxonomy (NCBI): domain Eukaryota; kingdom Metazoa; phylum Chordata; class Aves; order Sphenisciformes; family Spheniscidae; genus Pygoscelis; species Pygoscelis adeliae. The sequence goes on along the minus strand of NW_008825409.1, from coordinate 415,807 downwards.
AGATTTCAAAACTTAGTGGTCTAAAATTAGGTATTAAACATGAATTCTTATGCCTAAACCAAATAGGTTAGCTTCCAGAGTTATTGAGAACTGCCAATACTCCCAATTTCAGGACAAATTCTCAGAAGAAATATCAATCTACATATTGTATGTACCTCAAAGTACACAAGTATGAAAACAGCCTCAGCTTTAATAAAGCCAAATTATGTAGGCAACCAAACTAAGTTGTTGGGGTTTTTTTGACAGATATGTTTATAAATATTTTGCATACTGAAACAGATAGGAGACAGCCATAAGCAGCAAAAGACTAATGCATATAGTATTCTAACAAACATATATAAACTTTTGCAACCAAGTAATGTTAAGTTAGACTCATCTCCTGATAATTTCATCCTACAACAATGAGACTTATCATGTTAGTATCTTAACGTAATAGGTTCTCCAGAATTTTGAAAAAAGCTGTTTCCTACAGGAAACTCAGAATCCTACAGATATACACGTTGGTAGCACTGCAACGATGTCTGTTTTAAACAGCACATTTTAAAAATCTAAGACCATTTGGACCATACATACTGCTCTTACACATTCCAACTTTATGTCATTGTTCTAGAATTCAAAGTTAGATCTCGTACTAAATTTATACTTGGTCACAAAATTAGTATGTGCCTTCTTTCAGAGGCAATGACTGAATTCAATTGTACCGCTTTTGATCAAAGGCGGGGGGAAGAAGAGCATATAAATTATGTTTTTCAAGTCAACATGTTATCTCCACACTATGGATTCAAATACATGTACAAACACACAGACTTCCAACTAGTAGCACTCTCAAGTTTCTGTCGTTCATCATAAACCTTACATTACCCAGTGGCAATGACAGTGTTGTTTGCTCTAAAACGATGTATAGTGCCATCTTCTATGCAAAGGGCAATAACACCACGACATTCTCCATTTTCCATAAGTAGGTCCAAGGCAAAATATTCAACGAAATAGCTTGTATCATATCTCAGAGACTGGAGAAAAAAAAAAAAAAAGAACTTTAAGAAAAATCCAGAAACTGAAGTAACCTCTCTTCAAAACTGTCAATGCATATGGGCTTCATCAGGATAAAAGCCACCCCCACCAACTTTCAGGGAAGCGCGTTTCCTCACAAATCTTTATAAAAATCTGCTAATGAATCTATTCTAGCTTAAAGAGACACAAGTAGTTACCAAACCAAACCACTTAATTCTGAGAAGTCATAGCTTGTCAGCAAGGCTTGTTATTTCCCTCTGCATTTGGCAACACTTTAGTCAGCTGTGGTGCTTGATACATGTACAAGCATGTCTTACTTAACCTCTCGCAGAGAAGCGGAATATGTCTCCAGGAGCCTAATATATCAGCAGAAGCAGCGGGCATCAAGTCAAACATTCTTTCATGCCCTCAAGGATCAGACCAGTGTTTGGCAGCACTGAGCATTTGTGTTGCAGCAGCATATATAGTGTGAACCTGAAGGAGAGCAATTAGCTAGCTACCAAGTAAATAACATTAGCTACTAGGTACTGAATTTCAGGTTTCAAGTAGCTTACTACCAGTTTAAAATAGCCAAATCTTTCTTCAGTTACTGTTTGTAGAATTGATAGAAACAGATGCTGGAACACAAGTCACTTGCTGTAGAGCAAGCTCAGAAATGCACAGTAGGCCTTCATGCATTTACACCTCTTGTTTCCCCCCTGTCTGAAGATGAGTGAAAGAAAACGCTGCCTTGTACCTCTTTTTAGAGTTCCCCAATGCTGCTGTGTCAGACTTTTTTCAAAGAAGTTTTTTGGGGGAAGTTTAATTCTTTTTGGGTCTAGTTAACAGACACGAAAGTATTAACAGTGAAGAACTACTCCAGACCACAAAGCTAAAAGGGTACACTAACAGCTGTTGTCTTCATGAGAGCCATTATAATTACGATCTTTCAATTTATTCTGTTTCTGCATACTCCTGACAAAAAACAAGCATCATCTAGGCTACATTCTTCCACATTGCCTTAGGAAGGAAGGAAATCCAGAATTGTTATCAGTCATTCCCCTGGATTCCTCATTGATGTGTGAGGAATGTTGATGTGTTTTGTTTGTTTTTTCTTCAAACTCCAGGGGAGAAAAAAAAAAATCATTAATTGCAAATACAAAAACCCAAACCAAGTTTACGTCACAGCTGCTTACCCTGCCATACAGAGTATGTAACAGTGAGTGTCCTGTCCTGTCTGCAACACAACAGCATCTGTGAGCCTGTCCCCCTTTTCCAAACTGAAGACTCTGTCCACCAAACGCACGCTGATAGATTTTTCCTTCTTCAGTTCTGCTGAACGGCATCCCATAATTTTCCAGCTGTTGAACGCAAATACAAGCATCAGAAACTCTTCTGCATAACAATCCAACAAGTTATTTTACTACATTCCAAGTAAGGAGATCTCTTTGGAAGCTAGTCTGTATTATAAGTAATTATAGTTGACATCAGTTCCAGCGAGTCTCACCTCTATCACCGCAGCTGGGGCTTGCTCAGTCATGTAGTGTATGGCATCCTGGTCACCCAGCCAATCAGACCCTTTCACTGTGTCATAGAAATGCCACCTCCAGTTATCATCCTCCATGTTTCCCAGAGCAGCATTGATTCCTCCCTGAAAATGCATTTTCCTGGAATTATATTACTGAAGTACAGTTTTAGTAGGTTTTCCTCACTTCTGTTAAAAATCACATACCATCTATGCCTCTGTGTACAAGAAATACAGTAAAATCAGATTTAAAATGGCTATGAAAAACCTGTGCAATTTATCATTTTCACAATGGCTCTTATTTTGTTCTGCTTTGCATAACAATGAATTGCAAAGTTACACTGAATGCAATGAAAAAGCACTGAACGTCTAAACATATATTGCCCTCCAAAATAGTTTCAACCAAATATGTAATATTTATAAAAGGAAGCGTGGCCTTGAAACGTGATGTTCACGTGCATATCCGAATCAGCTTTCTGACAGCAGGTGTTGTTTAAACATTTGTTCTACCTCATTTCTCACCTGCGCAGCAACAGTATGAGATCTGGTGGGAAACAGCTTTGTAACACACGCTGTATTAAATCCAGCCTCTGACAAACCAAATGCAGCCCGCAGACCTGCTCCTCCTGCACCCACAACAACTGCATCGAATTCATGGTCCACGACTGGATACTGCGTAGAAATCTGGAAAAATAAATCAGTTTATTATGATCACAAATATTTCAAGCTAGGTCAAACTTAAGTTTCATGGAGACACAAGCAGTATAGGTGTAATGTCCTTAATAGACTCTTGTAGCAAATGCCACATATACTCTTTTGGGTGGAAACTATCATTAAAAAAAGCCATGCGTTTCAGCAACTCAATCTCACTGCATATTTGAATAACGCTCCACCAAAAGCCAAGTACCTGGTTGTTTCATGTCTCTCAAGCATTTAGTGTGTTATCTAATTTGTTACTTAAGATATAAAGAAGTACAAACATACCGAATCAGAAACCTTCGTAGAAGCATTTTTCTTTCCATAGACTGTGAAGTGTAAGTTGCGTGCAAGAGTCTGGCATGCCGCTGGCCACTACGGAAAGAAGCAAAGACAACTATTATAGAACAAATGTTTCCACAAGGAAGACTTTCAGCATTCTCGGCTACCCTACGTTTATAACAAACCTTTACTTACCACTGATACCACATATTCAAGAATTATCGTATCAATGCATTTTAGTTCTACATGCAATGAAGTTCTGGCTCTCCCATATTGCTACCCAGAAAAAAAAAGTTTTGACTGGATGACAGAACAGCCTACAAGTAACAGGGTGTCACAGACTGTTATTCACTTCACTAACCAATCCCTAGACCTATCTGAGGCTGCACTGACAGAAGAATATGTTTGCAATTAATGCTGTAGTATTCTTGCATTTTTTTCCTAAATAAACCAAGATGAAGATAGCTTTATGGGAACCACAGGAATTAATGGAAAATACCTCTCATGTCAAGCAATCCTCAGAATTTGAATTATTTCAGGCGGTGAAGAGTAATGAAGATAAAATTAGTGGGTAGTGAAAGCTGTTCCAGCTTATCATTGCTTCAAAAGTCAGAGATACTTCTCTTGTTCTCATTCTTTATTAATTAGTGACCAATTTAGAACCATTTACTAATACCTAAATGAATCACAAGGGCACAGTTTTCCCCTTCTGTAATGTTATTCACTCTCCCCTGGCATGTTCAAAACCAAAACAAAAACCCCAGCACCCAAACCTACCCAGTATCCAATTTTTGCTTCGATAGGTTAAAACCATCAGAATTTTAGTCTCCACCATATAAATCTCTAATGTCATGGAACCTGGTATTCCTTCTTTACACCATTCAGAAAAATACACCTAATAACTCAACACGTATGATTGATGAGAACAGCAACACAAAGCCATACTAGTGACCTGTGCAGTGACGTCAGCACTTCCCTATTTGAAGTATGTCCTAAAATGCACTGGAGTGATACTTGCCTTTTCCAGCTACGGTTATATTCACAGTTCAATCACCCCATAATATGCTAACAAGCAGGTTTTCCCTCCCTATTACTTGCAAATGTCCATCTCTTCCCCCATCCTTGAAGTGAACTACAGTACACTTTCCTCAACCGACTTTTACTGCTTCTCATACTAGTTTCCCATCTTCTTGCATAACAGTGGATCTAATGCGTCATCATATTTACTAACACACTTCTGGTTTTTACAGCCATCTTTAAATGAGATCAGTCTTAACACCTATTCATAAGGAGTTCTACTAGTACCCTGCTCCAGGCAGTTACTTTCCCCCTTCCACCCTGCTGTGTTGTCACGCTGTGGGGCAATTCCATGCCTATCTTAATTCCTGTATTAATCATCTTCATTAATATTTCACATACAGAATCAGATCAACTAGTTCACCGACAGCCAGATAAAACCTACGTATCAGATGTAATCCCTCTGCAAAACAGCTTTCCCAACAATCACAGCTCAAGCTAAAATGGGGTGTCCTCTCTGTAGCAGAACCGCTTTCACAGGCTTGAGTGCAACTGAAGTTAGACTAGCAGAACTCTAACTGACATGGCAGACTACACTGCACACTTTAAACGTAGCGGCCATGCATTCTCTAGCATATACTACTACTGCTTGTTTCCGTAATGTCGTTCCAGCAACAGTACAGCTCTTTTTACTGCAATAAATTATTTCTCCTAGGGGAGCAACAATACATTTGGTTAATGCATGAAGCAATTCAAAGAAAATCTTTACTGGATGTAAAGACAGCACACAACAAACAGGTTTGTACATACTTAGTATTGCTTAAAGAAAGCGCAAATGACTGGGGGGGGTGGAAACCACCACCAAAAAAACCCCAAAAGCTATAAACTGTGGTTATGCCCTAAAGCCCCAAAAGAAATTGGCCCACTCTTTTTCTCCCCTCAGAGTAAACAGCCTGCTGCACTCTCCAGTCAGAATTCTGCCACAATGCCTTGCAACTAATTTCCTTTTAAAACACTTTGTTATTTTCTGAAGTCGATATAAACAGTTATCAAATATATTTTGCATCAGAGAACTCTGGAAATATATTATAAAAAAACAAAACCACACAACTGTTTAGCAGACTGCTTTTCCTTTCACATCTAAGCTTCCGCAAAACAGAGTTTTCAGAACTGCTATTCCTATCCACATTCACTTTTTCGTTAAAGCTATACATAAGAATTTCTGCTGCCACTAAGTTGTGTTCAGAATGAGTCTGAACGAAAGTCCACAAAGCAGAAAAAGATGTTACACTAAGTGTGAAGGAAACACTGATCACACACTAATCCTGAATTGGTATGCTACCAGGAACATCATGGCCCTTCAGAAGCCAAGGTCCAGTCTGGACCAGTTCACTGCCATCTAAAACATAGTGACACTCTTTGAGCCTTTCTCCCCCGCAGTAGGTTGTCTTTTCTGCACTTCCTTTGTGAGACAGGGACAACTTCAGCTGCATTTACAGGGTCCTTTTCCCATACATTTATCTTTTGTAATCCCAAACTCATTACGGACACACACAGTGAGAACGGTGGAAAGAAACAGAAGACTCCCACTTCATCACGGAGAAAAACAAGCCTTCACTAAGGACTGCTTACAGATCAGCTAAAACAAAACTGTCAAACGTTTAAGAAGCACTTTCTGGAAACAACTGCTAGCCAGATCTAAGCAACGTGCAGATATACGCTAGCTTCCCATGCAGACCCAGAAGGAGCCAGCAGCAAGCTTTATACCCAGGTGCTGCATCTGCCAGACTCTTCCAGAGCCTTTCCCCAGCACACCCCGTACCCGCTGCCTTCCTCTATCCCTCGGGGAGCCTGCTCACGGCCTAAGGCCACGGCGCTCGCTTCCCAAGCCAGGAGGAGCGGCCTGGCTATGCCAGCAGTCAGTTACCTCCCCGTAACCTGCCCCAGGAGCCGAGTAGCAAGGACAGCCACGCTCCGCAAAAACAACCGGAGGG
>NW_008825409.1:382031-408301 GCF_000699105.1 Pygoscelis adeliae | reverse complement strand
CCCCAGCGACGGGGCCGCCGTTTTGAGGGTCTCGGGCTGAAATAGCTGTCCCGGAGTTAGCTGCGGGCCGGGTGAGAGGGTGGCTGTGGGAGCGGCCCCGCTCCTGTGGTGCTGCTAAGGCCGTGTTTCTCTCCTGCAAATCTAAGGTGCCTTCATGAATAATTTAAATGACCCTCCCAACTGGAACATCCTGCCAAATCAACGAGAGCCCGGGGATGAAGGCAGCCGATGGAACTACGCCTTGCTGGTCCCCATGCTGGGCTTGGCCGCCTTCCGTAAGTAGCGCCCAGGCCTGTCTGCTGGAGCTGGAATGCGTGGCTGCACTCAGGCCTCTCACCCGCCAGCCAAAGGGGAATCTCTGAAGCAGTATAGTGATACCCCATCTAGGCATTTCCTCTGGCCTGCTCATTTATAATGTTATAAACAGTAAGCACTGTTTATAGCATTAAGGCAGTGGCCATTTTTCACACATGGAATTGAATCCATATTTACTAAGCTCCAGTTTACAAAGCTCTCAGAAGCGTGGACATATGACGTGCTAGAGAGCCCAAAGGTAACAACCCAAGGAGCTGCTGATGTATATTTATGTACTGGACCTGAAAAGTTCTCAGTGCAGTTCCTGCATTGGAAACCTCCAGTTTGTTTCCCCATAACTTTGTTTTCCTTCTTTAATCCAAGAAGTGTATGTATTAGCACTAAAAGACATGGGGAGATTTTACTTCAAAGGAAACATGATCGTTTAAAGTGACTTACTGTGAAACATGGACCCACAGAAATACATTTTGTGGGACGTGAATAGAAGTGAATATCACTGGGGAGGGCAGGAAAGAAAGTTTTTCACCACTTAATAGCTTCTTTAGAGGCATAGTTAATTAATCATACCCATCAATGTTATATGTGTTATACTCATGTCTGAAGTCTCATTTATATATGATAGGTTGGATCTGGACCAGAGAATGTCAAAAAGAAATAGAAAGAGAAAAAAAAGAGTATTATAAAAAACATTCATCTTTACAAAAAGACCTGGAAGCCAAATACCGGGATATAATCACAGAAAATCGTCGGACGGTTGCTCACTTGGAGTTGGAGCTTGAAAAGGAACGCAACAGAACCCTGAGTTACCGTGAAGCCCTCGTGTCCCAGAGTCGCAAACTAGTAGAAGAAAGAAGGATCCTGGAACAGGAGCAGGAGAAGTTAGAGCGAGAAAAACAAGTCCTTTTGCGCTCAGGAGCAGCAGGTAACTTGTACCAAAGTTGTCTGGCAAAGGAAGAAGAGTGGCAAAAGAGAGCCAATATTTTACTAAAAGAATTTGAAGAGGGACTTAAAGAAAGACAGGACATCTACTGCAGTCTTGTTGTACCCAGAAGCCAGAGACTAGAAATAGAGAAAAATCTGCTCGTTAAAGCAGCAACAGATCCTGTTGCTGTGGCTCTACATATGGAAAGTGGCTTAAAAGATATTTTCAAACATGATAACTACTGTGGCAATCTGCTGAACAGAAACAAAAGTCAAAATGGAAGACTTATGTGGCTGTATCTGAGATATTGGGAACTAGCTATTGAACTACAAAAGTTCAAGAGGGCAGAAAAGGCCATGTTAGGAAAACGATAAGTAGGAGAAGTAATGGGATTTCATGTGATCCACTGTGCATAGTGGGGACAATCACAGTTGTAGTCTGAAGCTGTTAAATTCTACCGTGTTTCCATTTCTCCTCCTCGTTGCACTTGCATTTGCATGGGACGTGCCGTTTTGGTGCCTTTCCTTTCACTGTCTAACAACAGATGCTCCAGTGAGCTATGCATGCTCTTAAACTCTGTGAGTGTGTTTGTATTGCAGACTGCAGTGTAGTATAGAGATATGCCAGCTTCCATAGGTATCAGAAGCAGCAAAACAGAACTCCGTTTAGAGTGATTTACCTAGTTGATGGTCATACGCCATCAACAGAGAGGTGTGATTTGTCTCCCCCAAGTGGGGTAGCACATTGTGCTCCTTATCCCTGATGTTTTACATGGCATCTCAACACTATCTTTTTCTTTTTTGTTTGTTTGTTTAAGCAAGACTGATTTTGAGGCAGATGCTTGGAAGAGACCATGTTTGAGCAAGGTGCTTGTCACATAAATCCTACGTGTATATATGTACATTTATATACAAATATATGTATGTGTGAATGCGTGTGTGTATAAATGTATGCGTTAGTATTCTGAGGGGGGGAATAGTATGATCATGTTTCAAATTAATCAGTCTTGCATTGTCTTCCAGCTTAATATACAAATAGTACTTTATGAAGGAAACTTCCAAAAGATGCTAATTAAAATAACACATAAAGAAACAGATTGATGAAAGTCTCATTGGAGCTAGGAATTCATGCTCGAATACTAAAGAGTGTATGAACTCGAAGTTATATTCTCATCATACTGGAGATATGTTAAGAATACTTATGTTTTTCTCTCCGTCAAGGTTTTAGCTGTAACCCAACAGTGTGCATCCATTATAGATGTCACCATGCTGCTGCCTCTGCATCCCAGCGCACTGGCTGCTACCTGGTTAGCTTGCAGGAACCTCCATGGGTTACAGCCATCGCGCCTGGCTCTGTTCCTTGGACAGGTCCCATTTGTTATTCACAGATAGGAACCTAAATGCAGCCTGCACTGGTAGCCACTACCTCCCTCCCTGACTGTCTCAGTTCTCTCAGAACTGAAGTATGCTTTTCCATGACTCTTAAATTTTGAGCTTATGGTTCACCACTTCACGTACACGTGACCATGAAAGCCTACAGATATACAAGCTTTGCAAACTTTCAAGAAAGGGGGCTTTTTACTTTGGTTAGCACGGTAAAATAAACAGATCTAGATATTTAAAAAAAAAAATGCCTCAGTGCATTTCCATGCTTGAAATCCCCTAAAATTTTGAGTATTCTTTGGGTCCTTGTAGCAGTAGGAACCACCTTCTTTTTCAAATGTGCCATGTATTTTGGAGAATAACTTTTTTCTTCCTCCTTTCTAATCCAGCCTTAGACCTCAAAGGGGCAGTGTTTTCCCTTTTGTTCATAACATCTGGTCTCCTCTATTACTTGACTTTGATAGTGTTGGTAGGTTGTCAGTTCTTTAATTAACAGTTCTTTATTTACTGAGGGCTAGACTTGACAAACACATTTGCTCTAGGCAATCAGCTACCGCATGGCCCAGAAGCAATCCAGCTAAGTGAATGCCCATCCAAGTTTAACAGAGAACTCCAGCAGTTGTGGGTCTTTCTCTTGTTGTTTCCCTCTGGTTTCATTTCAGTGTGGGCACAGAAGACAGCAGATAAATCTTTTGAAGTAGCGTGTGCAACGTAATCCAGTTACTCAGCAAAAACATCTAACGTGAAACAAAATTCTTAAACAGAATATGTTTCCCAACTACTCAGTTTTCCAGTTGTGATTTTGCTCACCTTGGTGGTGCTAATTACACTGTTGTATTGATTTATTAGTCTCTTATGTACTGATTTTTTTTTTTTTTAATAAATTTGTAGTAGACAGACACCTGAAAAAAAAAAAGAAGAGATACTACCACAAACACCAGAAAGGCCAAAATTTGTCTGGATGCCATGCATATGCGGGTTGGGAGATGAGAATGCAACTGAGTTACTACTCGTGTGTGACAGCCTGAGCCAAGCTGCTGTAGCTGGTATGCACATGCCCCAATTGCCCAGTAGAACAAATTAGTTTGAACAACTAATTACCCTGTGTGTAATTCCTCCAGGACGTGGAAAGTGTCTAACCACACAGCTGTGGAGCATTTCGTATGTACGTATAGGCAGTTAAGCAACTCGGGTGACAAACAGCAGCCAGTGAATCAATGCCAATGTATTTTAAGACTCATGTCTTGACTTTGTACATACTTCTTAGTTCTTAATATTAAAAGCACTGTATGCTTTTTTAGTTTTTTCATAGTTTGTCACTGACATCACTCAAAATGTTTAAAGAAAATGTAATCAAGAGGGTAAAATACTTTTTTGAGTATAAATATGTCAGTTAAAGCATCATACGCTCAATGGTACAGGGTTGGATGCAATGTAATGTTTTATTCCCTTTCACTTCTTCAGAAGTGTCAATTACTTGTACAACTAATTGTTGAACTATTGTTCATGGACACTTTGCAGATAGTATATTCAGACTGAAGAGTTATTTGAGGAGGATTTTTAAAAGTGTGTAACTGGTTTAGAAGCACGAGTCCTGTTAGTTTCTACCAAAACTCATGTTTGTTGGTGTGTTGTGTATTTTTGAAACATTCCCCCTTTGTAGGTTGTTATGTTGAACGTTCTATTGTGAGCTTTATCTTGCTCAACAACCATTGTTCTGGATTGGTTATTTGTTTGGAAATGCCCATATATATGTAGAATGCAAGAATAATTTGTTTTCAAAATATTTAATGAACTTTTTTTGGTTATGAAAATGGTCACTCGCCTGTTAAACGAAGAATAACAATTAATAAAAACCCTTACATATTTCTGCACTGTTTTGTAACTTGGGCAAGGTGGGTAGGAGGAGCGGAATTTGCTGCTTTATTCCAACTTTCTAAGCAAATTGCACAATTTTAAGGTTTTGCAAATTGGACAATTTTTAAATTGGTATGAAAAAAGTTTTGGTCTTTGTGCTGAGAAGAGAATATGTTAGAAGGTTTTTTTCTTTCTTAGGAAAGAACAGCATCATTAAACAGATAAGTGCACCAGCTTTAACTAAAGATGAGTGGTTAAAGATGACCGTCCCACTAAAAGACTGGGGTAATTCCTTCTGTCTGTTACATAGGGTATTCTGCCTTCCTCCAGAATCCCTCAAATGTCTCATTCTGCATGTCAGCTCCTTTTCATTTCCCGTGTGGATTTTCTTGTTTTCCTGCTGTCTGTAAAGAAGTACAATCCAGCTGCTCTAGGACAGTGTTCAGACACTCTGGGAGTCCTTGTTCCCTTCATAAAAGAACCTTAATCTCTTTGTATTTGACACAATCCTTTGCATTTACTCATCCCTCACCTTCACATGGAGCATGCCATGCTTGTGAAATATTAGAAATAAATAAAAGAGTACAGCTTGTTGTCAAACGGAGAACAAGAGCTGGTGTTTGTTATTATAACTTCAGATTTGTTGTTATAACTTTAGTTTAAAATTACCACACTGTTCAAGTCTTGGAGTTTGGGGTTTCTTTTTAATGCATATCTTGTTCAGGTGGTTCACACATCTGTAGGTCACAGCCTTTCCTGAAAGTTAGTAACATGCAGGTTGGAAGAGGCATCCTAGGGCTGCTGTGGAACGGAGGGCTGCAGGTTCCCTTCCAAAAGAGAACTCCCGCTTGGAGGCTGTGGTACTGGTGCTGGGTTTGGTGGATGGGGCTCCAGGTGTCTGCCTCAGGCGTCTGAGAAGGGAAGGTCCCTTAGGGAAGTCTTCAGCCTCGTCTGAGTCCTAGTGGGGCGTGCCCCGAGAGTAGCTACACTCATGGGTTTCACCACTGCACAGCTAAGTTGTCCCCAGTCCATACCCCACAGGGCAGTAGTCGTGTTAATATGACTTTTTACATTTAGACACAGGTAAGGAAACAGCCTGAGACATCTTGTGCTTTCAATAAAAGCAAAAAACGTGTTCTGTTTGAACTGCCTGTCGTGCGGTACAGCTGCTGTCCTGGGTGCGTGCAACGCAGAGAGAAACGCAAAAACACTCTGGACTTCACGGAACTTGGAGTGAGTGCTAGAAAAGGGAAATCTTCCTTAGAAAATGCTCCTGAAGGGGGGCGGGTAAAGAGGAGTAGCCCAGAGGGTCTGGCCTTCTCTTGCTCCTATTGCCTAAATAGGAGCTACCAGAAGACCGCTGACACGACTACATGTGTTGCTCAAAGGGATGCTGCACTCTGGAAGTGACAGCTCTGTTCAAGCCCCCCCCGAAGGGAAGGGTTTTCAGAAGCCACCCATTACCTCTTGCTCTTTAAATCACTCTTGTGAACATACCTATGTGAGGATGAGAAAATAGTGAGAGTTCCTCTGTCGAGGATACAAGGCAGAAAGAGTGGTCACCGGTTCAGGTATTGTGGGAAAAGCAATGGAATTTAAGTTATAGCTCTGATAAAAGGATGAAATTCAAGTTTACTCTATAGTTACAGTTGTGGTGTAGCTGGATGTGAATGCATGCCAAGGACACGTAGTCGTTAATTGACTGCCTGGTGCAGAAGCTCTCCAGCTAATCACTGCATAGCTGCAACAACAGACGGATCTGCAAAGAAGTAGCTCACTGAAATGTAGGGTAGCTTGACAATGAGGAGATCAACTGGTCTGCCAGCCACTTCACAGCAAAACAACCGACTGATTGCTGCAGGAGCTCTCCTAGCAGCTGGGGCCACGCCAGAGGTTTCCCCGGGGAGCTCCTGCCGATACGCATAAGCTCTGCCCTGTAAGCTGATAGGCGCTATCTGTGTGCTTAGATATATTGCTTAACCACTTGGGGTGAAGGATCCAGTGCACAGCCAGGGATTTCCCCAGGTGGTTCCTGTTGTCGATTAAGGAATTGATCAGATCATGCATAATTTTCTATAGGCAGTGGAAATTGTTCCTGCCTATGCAAGGATGGGCACGTGGGGCTGTCTTTTGCTCGTAGATGTGTTTCTTACATAGTTTAAGATAATCAGCAAAAACTGATCATGCATACACTGTAGTGGTCACGTAGGCCCACAGGCCAGCTGGATTATAAAAATTCACCAGAACAACAGTTTGGGGAGTCTCAGTCCATCTAGCTGAAGACACCATTGCGGGGATGTTTGCAACATCAGCATCCAGGCAGCAACCAACCATCTTGGTCAAGAGATTCGGTCCCCCCCGTAAGCATTATCCTATGCAAAATATCCCAATAAAAATAATAAAAGTTCTGTCTCTGAATGTGTGCAGTAGTATATTCAGTCAGTAAAGTCCAAGTGGGAGACTGAGAAACCATTTCTCAGCACAGAGAAGTTTCAAAATCTTGGAAAAGTGGACAAATTGGCCTTTTAAACTGGTTACACTTAAATACATTTTGGAGGAAGTAAAAGAAACAAGTAAAACCTCAGCACCTGACCTAGACCAAATAAGTTTAAAAGACCTCGTACAGGCAGACCCCCAAAGGACTGGTATTAGCAGAACTCTGACTTACGGATGGCAACATGTGTACTTGGTAGTATCAAGGAAAACAGAACTATTTTGATACTGAAATCAAGTTATGTGGCAAAACTGAGAGACCTATTATGATAATCTGATCAACCATCTTAATACTCTTCCCATGGATTCTGACAACCAGGGTAACAAAAGCTTGGCCTATTAATGGCCAATGGGTGACAGAGAGGCCTTATAGCTGAACCTGGGTGCTCTGAGAAGGTAAAATCACTCCAATTCGTCATTCAATATGCTAGGAAAAAACACAACCCTTGTGGGCAGTATTCACAGAACCGGCCGAGGCCTCCTACTCAGTGACACGTGAACATACCCTCTGGTTCTGAAGTAAAAAGAACTATCTGACCATGTGGTCAGATGAAAATTGATCTGGAAGTGCCACCACTCATCTGGAATTGAAAAAGGATCATGCTGAGCCAATTGCCGTCAAGGTCAGAGTCAAACAAGGGGATCCAATGTCACCCAATCAATCCATTACTCTGCAACCTAGAAAAAGATGGCTATGGATTCCACCAGAGCAAATGGCACATGTGGCAAAACCAGGTTACCACCTTGGCCTTTGCTGATGACTTGGTCCTGCCAACCAACACATGGGCGGGGATGCAAAACACTGTCTCCCTTGTAGAAACCTTACTATGAGTGCACTGATCTAAAAACCCAGGAGGGAGAAATGTCACGGCTTTTTCACTAACCCCACCCATGATTCTTACACGATCAATGACTGCAGCCACTGGAAGGTGTTCAATATAAGCCAAACACAATTGCTCCAGGAGACTCTGAAAAATATCCCGGCTTGAAAATTTACCTCTGGATAGGGACATCTAAATCTGAATATTGAAGCTTGATTCTTGGTTTTCTAACGTGGGAAAAGCTCTGTCAAAACCTTTACAGAAAGCTCACAGCTTTGAAGACCTACATCGTACCAAGACTCACATACTTGGTGAACCATGCAGACATGAAGGATGCAGCCTGGACTTCAACATCAGAAGGGCTGTTAAAAAATGGTCACACCTCCCAGCTTGTACACGTGATCACCTACTGTGCAACAGCACTAAGGGTGGTGGCTGACAAGTCACGTGTGTGGCAAGCTTTATTCTAAATGGACAAGTGCAGTCATAGCATCTAATCCTACTCACAAGGTACCAGTGTCTGAGAAATTACTGTGGAAGGAGTTTTACAAAAAGAGTAATTACAGACAGATTATGGATAGCCACTGGAGAAAGTGAAAAGATGAAACATTACTGGTAAAATAGCCCTGAAAGTGGTGGGTACAGTGTAAAATACTAATGGCAACAACCAAACAAATGAAAGTAAATGGTGCCTCTGGAAACAAAGAGCCTGTTGAAGAGTTTGAAGAGCGCAGAGGGATTGTGAGAGCTGCCGTGATGGCCATTTGCTGTCATGCACCTCGAACAGCCCTGTGCTCCAGGCTGACCCCAGCCCGAGCCGTCCAGCTGCCAGAAAAATGCCTCTTCACCCTTCTCTTTATAACTGCTCTTGCAGGTTTGTATTTCTGAGACGCCTCACTTCCAAACTTGATTTGCACAATCAGAACAAAATCCTCAGCTAAAGCGGTTGGTGCTCCGTGTTATTAAATACTGCCTCCCCCTTGTGGCTAATGGCTCTTCTAGCCGGCAGCCTCAGCGGCACCTTCTGTTCCCATGGGCTCCTCTGGAGCACATCTCCGATGCTACACAGTCAGAGCTCCAGTCCAAACACGACTGGTGCGTAATAACAACAAAGATGAGGAAGAACGTGGTGTTCGGTGACCAAGACGGAATGAACTTATCTCCACCAAAGTGGGTATTGCGGTAGACCTCTCTGCAAAGGTGGCATGCAGGACTTGGATGTAGTTCAACAACCTATTAGCATCTCATTGTATACTACAGCACTGGAAAAGAAAACAGTAACAGCCTTGATTAAAGAACACTGTTCATTGCTTAATGAACATGGCAAGCAACAGCCTACAACTGTCAATATGTTCTGCTGCCTGCTGGAGAAGAGATGCATGTGGTGAGAGAGATGCAAGCAATAGCACTTTACTGGCTAAGAAATTTAGGGCGATGCTGGCCATCATGAGATCAGATAATCTGGTGCTGTCCACAGAAGCATTTCTACACCTATGCACCTTACCTGTAGTTCCCCCCAAAGTGATTCCAAAGATGAACTGTACTCTTCAAAGATGAAAGCAATATTTTGGGGATCTTCTGAATGTATGCAGTGCAACATTAAGGACAGCGCATCTCCATCCCTGGTGTCAACAAGAAGAACAAAACAAAGAAGAAGGATGATACTGCTGGACCTGATATTACTTCAGTGAAATATTTACATACAAAGCTGAAGTAAGTATTACACAAACTACCAGTATATACAAAAATAAAGATTGTGCCTATTTCTGGAAGATAAAAAGGAGAAAAGTGCCACATGGGCATCAGTGTCAGCTCAGTTCTGGGTGAACTACAGCAGACATGATGTTCATGGCTTGTTCCCTTTAATTCTTCTGTGGCTAAGGACACTGGTACTTCCACAATAAACATGGACTGGCAATTTCTAGGCATTGCTGAAGGAAACTCCCTGACACCATAAAAACACCCCAGAATGGGATACTTGTGGAAGTCATTGTATATGACATCCTGCCTCTGTTGCGTTCCCAATAACCTGAGACAGAGTTTCAATGACAGCTCAGTGCTGTCCTATTTTTCCTCTGCAGTGATACTTGTTGGCACAAAAGGACTTCTCTCCCATCTGCGTTTACAATCGCATGGAAAGAGATTCAGCCTCCAAAGTTTATTGGACTTCTCCAAAGCCTTCAAGGTATTCCTGCTTGAACTGCCATGGGCTGATGGCAGCAGCCTTGAAGCACACACACGGGAAACCAAATCATGCCAGCTGAGGAGCTGTGTCTTTTGGTTACTTAACAGATAGAGTTTGAGAACAACAGAGCATAAAACTTAGATCAAGTTAAAGATTTACAGAACATTTATTGGCAAGGTAAACTCCATAAACCACCTGCCGTTGATTATTAGCCTTAAAACTAAGCAACTCTGAAACATTTTGCCTGCATATCTCCTGTTCTAATGTGATCACTAGTGTCCCCTAGGCTGGGCATTTTGAGTCTCCTCCTGAGCCTGGGGTTCAGTGCTCCCTCTTTGCATAGCTGGTCAAGGATTTTACCCATTGGCAGCTCGTAAAAGGATTTTGTGTTTTCTCCACATATTTTAAAAGGTGGTCCAAGCAGATTTTGCCAGGGACAGGCTGTCAGAATGTCGTGATTTAACCTCAGTCGGCAACTAAGCACCACGCAGCCGCTCGCTCACTCCCCCCCACCCCACCCCCAGTGGGATGGGGGAGAGAATTGGAAGAGCACAAGTGAGAAAAACTTGTGGGTTGAGATAAAAACAGTTTAATAATTGAAATAAAATTATAATGATAATAATAATAATAATAATGTTAAAAAAAAATACAAGCAAGTGATGCACAGTGCAATTGCTCACCCCCCGCCGACCGATGCCCAGCCAGTAGTGATGCACAATGCAATTGCCCACCACCCACCCACCGATGCCCAGCCAGGCCCTGAGCAGTGGCCCGCCTGGCCAGCTTTCCCCAGTTTATGTACTGAGCATGACGTCACATGGTATGGAATGTCCCTTGGGCCAGTTTGGGTCAGCTGTCCTGGCTGTGCCCCCTCCCAGCTTCTTGTGCACCTCCAGCCTTCTCAGTCGGTAGAGCGTGGGGAGCTGAAAAGTCCTTGGCTAGTGTAAGCACTACTTAGCAACAACTAAAACATTGGTGTGTTATCAACATTCTTCTCACCCTAAATCCAAAACCCAGCACTGTACCAGCTACTAAGAAGGAAATTAACTCTAACCCTGCCAAAACCAGGACACAGAGAGAGCATTTCATTTAACCTCTGAATCTTCTTCTTCTTGCCAAAACCAGGACACAGAGAGAGCATTTCATTTAACCTCTGAATCTTCTTCTTCTTCTTCTTCTTCTTCTTCTTCTTCTTCTTCTTCTTCTTCTTCTTCTTCTTCTTCTTCTTCTTCTTCTTCACTTCTATTACATCTTTACCACTTTACACTTCCAAATGAGAATCCTGTGCTTTAGGCATTTGGCTGTATTGTTACCACCATCTTTACATTTTCATCTTTTCTTGTTTTAGGCTTATCACACAACCAAGAGTAATTATGATTGCTGTATACATTGCTTTGATTAGAAATTAGAAGCTGACTGAAAAAAATATGATTAATGCTTCTGAAATATTGTTACAGAATAACTAGAGTAAGAGATTTCACACCAGTATCTGCTATAGTACTAAAAAGGGTCAGAAAATAACGTCGTTAATCCTAATAGCATGGTATATTGTAAGGCAAGATTACAGAACAAACTCAGTGTTTATGATTAATTGCCTTCAGCTGCAATGCTCTATAAATGTCACTCTGAAAATATTTGGAAAGTTACAGACTTGTCCTATGTCATACCAGGGATGATGGGATCACAAGGAAAGGATCATACTGTATTTCATTCCTGAAACTATGACTGGATGCAAACCACATATATTGCTGCTGCTCTCTGCTTTTCGCAATGGTTTTAAATAAAAGGAATTGGCTTTCTTATAGAACAGGCCCCTGTCCTGTCTTGCTGGTTGCTCCTTGTCCTCCCCTTCACAGGACCCAGCCAGAAAAGTTTCCCCCAGTGCAGTCCCCTCCAGCCCATGGTGGAGGGCAGAAGACGACTGGCGCTTCAGACAGGTCCTTCAGTCAGTCAACTCAACTCATTCACAGGAGAGAAGAACCTGTCCTTCTCCATACAGGGATGGCTTCCTGCAGGGCAAGTGAGCTGTGCTGGCCCAGGAGTGCCCACGCCAGCACGAAGAGAGACCCCTGCAAGGTCAGAAGAAGAAGCAGCTGCTAGGTGGTCAGTTCAGGAGAGGATGTCAGGCTCCACCTACACCTCAGGGGAGGACAGCTTGCCTCCCAGCCAGAGACAGTCCCTGTGGAGCCCAGGCTACCACAGACAGGTTGGGGACTGCCCGTAGCCAGGAGCCCCTCAATCCACGTGGGTACCCCACCATGCCTGGACCTGGCCCTGCAGAGGGAAGCAAGTGGCTCTGTTCTTGCTGTTGTCTTGATTTACAACCCTGATATCCTTATACTGCCATTTCTTTTCTTTACTGCTACCCCCTCTCATACTCCTTCCTAACAAACATCTTCATTGTCCTGCGAGATGAAAGACATTTTCATCTAAGGAAAAGGAATATGCCCATATTCTTCCACAAATGTGTATGCGTGTATATTCCAGTAAAATATATGACTTTTAGAAAAGGGATATTTCCTTTTTGATCCAGTTTTTGTAAAATTGAGAGTTACTTATGGAAAAGTTGGCTTACTTTTTTGTATAGCCTTTTTTAACTTTTGAAAAAATAGTACATTAAAAATACGGGGGTAGTAGACAAAAAGACAAATGTGTCATTAGAAATGTTTTAACACAAGTAATCCAATCTAAAGGTAAGATCCATTTTCTCCTGCATTTATAATTAGCATTTTGCAAAACATGTCTTGTTTAGCAGCCTATATTGCAAAAGGATTGATTTCATAGAGGTTTATTAGCCATAACAAACCCTGTGGGATGTGCCCAACCTAAGCCTTGTGTTACTGGAAGGAGAAGTTTACCTTAGAGCAAAGGAAAGGGCTCTGTCGAATAAGCAAGTGACTGTGACTACAGTTGGCAGAGCAGCCCCAACTTACTTGTTCAAATCCACAGGGTGGCAATACAGACAACCCTTCTGTGCAATTGCAGGTCATGTTCGAGCTGGTGTTATTGCTACCGCAGGTCCTTCAGAAAAAGGTGCTGTGCCTTCCAAGATCATTACCCATGCAATTACACTGATAAAGAAATTTGAGCTAGATGCTATACCAGCATATTTGCTTCTGCAAATATTTAACAACTGATAGATAACTAACAAGCACTGGAACGTGGCATTGCCGAAGTAAGATAAACTTCTCCAGAAAGACATTTTGGATTTATGCAGGAGAAAGCGATCTGGAATGTATTTTTGGATCCTGATAGAAACTGCTTGCACATGAAACTTAGCAGAGACAAAATTTCAGATCATCCTATCACAAGTGTGAGTTTATTTCATATCCTATCAATTTGTCCTCATATAATTTGATTCCCAAAGGAAGCTACATTCATTCCCGCCATGTCAGCTTGCACTGTGCTTAAAGAGAAACATGCTGGTTTAGGTTCAATAAATTCTGCACGGAATCTTGATTGTCAAAAATTTCTGGTTACATAGAGTCATTAGATTGTAGCTGTAAGATATGTTGTGTGGACAGCATGTAATCATGATCTGATTCAGTTATTGAAAGAGGTTCTACATACAACTTTGCAAAGATTTAGAACTAAAGCCTACAAGTCAGGGAATGTAGAAATATTATGGGGAGGATGTTGGGTTTTCCTATTTGTCTTCTGTCTGCTTTTTATTACTGCCTCATATTCCCTACAGCATGAATACTAGGATTATCCTCCTATGATTCAGGAAGCAGAATAATAACACAGATGAGTTGTGAGGTCCCGGACCGTACAGTTTCTTGCTATTGATCAATAGGTCAATGTCTTTCTGCAAAATTGGAAGTTGAAGAGCTGCAATTTGAAAGTTCTCTATTGCCACTTATAAGTGAAAATTGATTTTTCTAGGCAAGGGAAGTACAGTAAATGTAGTCTTTTTGGACTTCAGTAGACCAGTTGCCACTTGACCACAACTGGATGTATTAGCTGAGCTAAACAGGAGATATAACACGAACAAAGAACTAGGTAAACATCTGGTGATGATGGTAAGCTGTGCTGAAAGCAGAAATGGTGGTCTAAGGGGAGGTTACTAATGCCGTTCCTCAAGGATCAGTTCAGGAACAGTCCTTTGTCATTCTTCCACTAATGACTAAAGACAAAAAATAGTAGCATGTTAGTGAAATATTCATGATACAATCTCAGAAGTATTGTGAATGCTGAAAAAGTATCATTCAGGAAGAACTGAGTAGCTCAATGTACTGCAGTAGCAGAAACTGGGTGACATTTAAAATATGCTTTTGGCAATTTAGAAAAAAGTTCTGCTGCAAGCTAGGAAATCCTTAGTTGGAACCACCAAAAGAGAAGAAGAAAGGCTTTGATCCAGTGGTTAATCAGGAGACAGCCCATCCACAGAACTGACGGGGTCATGAAAAAGGCAAGTTCTATTGCTAGGCAGACTGATAGAGATATTTCAAGTCAAATTAGGGAAGTATTAATACCTAATTACAAGGCACAGGGAAAATCCATCTGGGCTACTGTATGCAGTTGTCCATGTGAAGGATGAAGACTTTTTTTTGTAAATTTTCTATTCAAGAGATAATAAACAGCCTTCTTGGGGCATAAGAGGACTGAAATTCCAGACCAGCCTTTTAGAAATAGGGAGTACAAAAAAATCAATTTTGAATCAACTTGGTAAGGTTGCAAAGGGATGCCGTGATGTGTTCACCTTCTTTGGCAGGGGCTGGACTTACAAGATCCCTTCTAGTTCTTTATTTTGACCACCCTCTATCATTGTATGCAATGAGCCTGTAGGGCTTAGCTGACAAACTTCTTTCTTATGGCTTATACTGTGTTAGATTTTATATATAGTTTTCAGTGGCAAGTACTTAACTTTTTATAACACTGAGGTACAAACGGAACAGTCTTGCTATAGTTGTACTGAAAGAATGAGGATGTGAGTAGTATCTGTGCTATTTGTTAACCAGTGCCTCTTTTTCATTTTTGACCAGAGTATCATAGGGTCACTGAAAAGGTGAAGGGACCTTTGATTTCAAGCCCATTTACAAGAAAGATGTTATGTTCTTCAGACCTTGTTCTGTAATGATTAGAGGTGTTAGGGTAAGCAGATTACGCTTATGATTTTAAAGGTCAGATTTTATAATCCTTTTCATTCTCCATCCTTTTTGTCAGAGCATTTAGTAGACTAAGATCTCTTACAGAGAAAGAACACCATGTTTCGGTAGTTATCATGGAATATACAATTTTGTAAGCATACATTATGGGAAACTGAATGTCACGGTGATTCACAAGCAGTTTATCTTCCTGATAAAAAATAGAATGAAACATCTATATATGGTCTGAGGCCAGTGGAATCTTTTTACTCCCTATTTGCTAGGGCTATATATGTATTTAAGCGAGTTTAAACCGGGGAGTGGCAAGGGGTGTTAACATATCCTTATAGGTGATTACAGTTTATAGCCAAATTATCTCCTGAATTACATTAGCTGAAATCAATGTCTTCTACTAGATGAACAGATTGTTCCATAAAACCTTGACAAATAAAGCATTAATAAGTGTCAGAGCTGACCTGGTCAATCGAATGATTTGCTGACGCTTCTTTTTACCACAAGCCTGCACTTTCAAGTTTAGTGCCAAAGGTTCACTATATATAGCTGAAGACAGCAAATAGATGTTCTCTTTTTACGCAGATTTCTAACTAGCTGCCTGTTTCATTATCTCCTCACTGGGGCAGCATTTTCAGTCAGGAATTTAAAATATGGTGAAGCTACAGTTGCCCAATCCTGGCCTGGAGGACAGGATACCTTCCCATACAGAACTTGAGGTCCTTGAGAAAGAAGAGGCAGACTCCAGACCAAAATGGGATAACAAGGCTCAGTATATGCTGACGTGCGTAGGGTTTTGCGTGGGCTTAGGAAATGTGTGGCGGTTTCCGTATCTCTGTCAGAGCCATGGAGGAGGTATGTCTTTAATATATCTTAGCTAACTTTGGCTATAAACTAGGTTTAATCTCTCTTTTGGGAGACAAATAATGGAATATGTTCAGAACTGGTCAGTTCCTGTAAGAACAGTGATGTTCATCTCTAGAAGACTGTCTAATGGAGAAGGTTATTTATTTCACAGGTTATGAACACCCACTGAAGTCACGTTAATGATGGAAGAAAAGGAAGGGACTGTTTTTATTTCAGGCCACAGGATTGATCAACTCAGTCTTGCACTGTCATGTACATAGTATATTTTCTCAATCTAAAACTAATGTTACTTTACATACATACATCTATATAATGTATATTTAAAAATGTTTATAAACTACTTGGGAGTATGATTCTGATCACGATCCCAAACGATCTTTTCATAATAGGGTTTTCATTGGGTTTGGACTGATCTGTGTATCAGCTGCAGGATCAGTGTGTGTGTAATTTATGCCAGGACTAACAGCATGAAAGTAGTTAATGTTAAGAATATTTTTTTAGCAGTTGGTGTTATTAAGTAATTTCAAATCCAAATGTATGCTATTCACCACATAATTTACTGTGACTCCTTAGGGTTCAGGTTAGGACTGAATGACCATATTAAAAATGTTGTTTCACTGTTTTGCTGTTTGTTTTTAAAGATGATCTTGAGCTGAACCGTTGCTTAAATATTATACGACAACATAAATTTCTCATTTTCTGACAGTCTTTTCTGCCCACTATCTACTTGTTATCTGCATTTCACTCTGGGATATGTGTAAAAAGTGTTTGTTCCTTTGTGATGTTTGATCCTGAAAGAAAATTTTTCTCTTAAGGAACGGTATTTCAAAGTAATTTTCATTAAATGTACACAGAGAGATGTTTAAAAATCGCTTTTCCTAGTTAGAGACGAGACCAAGGAGGGCTCTGTGGGGAGCTGCTGGTACAAACTGAGGCATGTTTAACAACAGATGTCTCAGTTGCAAGAAGAGATGCTTTTAACATTAAGATTTTTCTAATGGGCTGGTGTTAGAGTTTGCAGTGCAAACTGAAGGTCATTTGCAGCACAGCCAACTCTTGTAATAAAAAAGTTACAAGACACACACACAAAAAAATCATAACCCCTTTTCCATGTGTGACAATTTTAAATTGAAAAAGTGGATGGATATCTCCAAAATTCATGGCACTCATTGGCTTCTCAGGTTCTTCTACTTAGTCTTAGAATGTGGACATGCCCTGCTTCCCAGGGTTGATTTATAGGCACTTTCCTGCTTTTCTGTCTATCTTTCCTTTCCCTCGTGTTCTAGCCATATGAAATGCAGCTGAAAAATGAACAGCCAACAGATGCAAAGAACTTGGTATGGATCATGGTTTTCTGACTCATGTCAGTGAAGATTTATGAATTGCTTGTGTGTGCCTGTCAGTACTGTGTTTTAATTTATCCTTTGGCAGCAATTATTTTCCTTTCTCATCATCCTGTGGCTTGTCCTTGCTCAGGAACACTAACAACAGTTATCCCAGGCTTCTTGCTTCCCTGGGACTCTCTCACTCAAATTTGAGGCAGAAATTGAAAGGCAGGACATAGCAAAGAAATGACATAGCTGGCTCTGGGCTTAGAGCTACTGTACAGATATGTGTCCCTGTAGCTGGACTTGCTACTTTCTCTATCAATTCTTCTGCCTAACACCAAATGCTGTGACTTATATCAATACATAAGAGTGAGCCGCAACGCCTTCCTGTGGCTTCTTAGAAAGGCCTCCTTAACTGCATCGCATGTGAGGGTGTAGAGCTGTTGTGCAATTCCTCCTCCTTCCCTGCTGTACGGTGCACCTCAGCCTCTTCTGGTAGGTCTAAATCCAACTCCTGCCACCACTGCCATCCTCTCATTACAGCACCTGTTCTCCAACTTCTCCCTTCAATCAGAAAAAAAATGGGTCTTGCTGTTCTTTGGATAGATAGCTTTGAATTTGAACACGTGACTATCCGTATTGTAAAAACAGATCTGGAAGTTCTTATTTCTGAAGATATTTTGGTGTTGAGATATTTTCTACTTCATGAGATTTTCTGGTTCCTTTATCTCTAATTCCCATTCAGCCATGTTCACAGCATAGCAAACACCCAATAGATGCAGCACCCTGCATCATCTTTGATTGCACAGACACTCTTAAGTCTGGTGTCAGCTACCTCCAGTTGGAAATACATATTTACTAGACATTTTGGACAAGTTTTGCCTTAGTCCTTGCCACTCAACATGGTTGCCAAGATGATTCATTCATCTTTGCATTTGTGTGGCCCACTTAGGGACACAGATGTGCCTCTGTAACAGAGTAGGGGAAAACTGCAACGTTATGCACCTTCTTCCAAGTTAACGAATACAAAGCATACACCACACTCATGAGTGCACTGAGGCAGCTCCATTTTCCCCTAGTCTGTCCAGTACCTTTACCCTGGGTGGTGCATATCTTCACACTTTATGCCTTCATGGAGGCGGGATTATGCTGCTCCTCAGTCTGACCCTGGCATGATTATTTTATAGAATCCTAAAGCTCACTTTGGATATGATGGTGGATTATGGCCATGCAATAAGAGAGAGAAAAAAATACAGCTATTTACCACACAGTAAACATCTGCAGAGGATGAGGAAAAAGTCCTATGTGATCACATAATTAGAGGTTGTTTCATAAGGTGCATGCAGAATCAAGGTTGCATAGACTACCTCATGAAAATAGTTTCTAATTTCTGAGGGTTGGCTTTGCTATCTTACCTTCTTTCTTTTTGAAATATGAGTTATATGAATGAACGTTTGGAGTCATTTAGCATGGGTGAGGTCTGGTAGCAAGGGTGTAGATAGTCAGTATTTCAGCAAGGACACTCCCAAATGAGGTTGGTTGTCCACCTACCTTGTGAATCAGTGTTTGCACATTGTATATCCCTCATGAAACATAAATGGACTACAGTGCAGTATAAAATTTACCCTTGTAGTACTTGGACTTCAAGGAAGGTGGATTTTTTCTCTGCAAATTGACTGTAGTGAAGGTAGTTAGGAACACTGAGTTTATAGATAACTCTTATTTTCAGATGTTTGAACTTAAGTCTGAAATTATTTGAGGGCTGCTTCTTCCTAAACACAACACTATGATAGTGTTTTAACACTGTGATACCCAAATATACAAAAAGGATTTGGTGGTTACATAATTTACTTACTTTTGTTATCATAGATTATGAGTTTATATTTTTAAAAATTGAATATTTACCCCAGTAAAATTTAGTAGAGTAAAGCACATTTTATCCTTTTCACATCTTAAAAGTTGTAAAATGCATCATCACCACAGGTGAACTAGATTTCAATATACACACAATGTAAAATCTATGGTGTTTTCCTCGGTGCTTTCACCAGCTTGATGAGATTGAAATTTCCTGTCATTTGATAGCTCTCTCTGACATTACACATAGCTTTTGTTTAAACTTTATTGAGCAACACATCATTTAATCAACTGTTAAACATTTGTGTTTCATCCCTGATAAGTATTATAAAAAAGAGGATGTATATTTAATGCTTAAACCATTGATAAAAAAAGAAGTCTCTAAGTCTATGGCGCACATATGTCTGCAGTAAACCTTGCCACTGCGTGAGGGAGAACTTTTTCATCTCTGTGCATGCCACACTGAATGAAGTGACAGTAATGACATCAGCAGTTCCTCACTGGTACTGGTACCCTCACTACAGTTCAGGTCTAAGAATATGATAGCATAGAAAAACAGCTCCGTCTGAAGTCTACCTGTCTTCCCTTTATAAGGAATTATGTGAAAGCAATAAAATTTTTTTCAATTTCACATTAGAAACTCTTAGATTAAAGAGAGACTAATAGCTATACAGATGTTCAAACCAAATATTGTGTGTTCTGAAATACAGTACTGAAACAGGATGAGAATCTAATATCTCAGCTGTAAGCTTTCAGACTGGAAGATTACTCATTGTTCATATACAACATTTATTTTCAGATCGTTGTTTCATTTCTTAGGTTCATAAAATCGTGACAGCTTAAAAAGCATTGATTTTTTAATTATTTTTTTTATGTCCCATATAGCAGCTTTGCAGAGTCATTGTCGCTTATTTTTCCATTATAGCTTCTTTCAGAAAGGTTGGGGAGAAATTGAGAGAAATGGAAAATACAGCAGAGCTGGATTTCTGAGCTGGCTGTTAGAATTGAACCCTGGAAAGAGAAGAACCCAAGAAAGAGAAAAAAGTGGCATACGTGATTGAGAACTGCCATTTTATTTCTCTTGGAAATATACCAATATTCCTACAGCTAAATATAGGTAGTTTTACTTATTTGTCCAGTTCTGACATGACACACCCTGCATTTTTAACTCATCAGAGCTACCATACTATACATGGCGAGCCCTTCAAGCTAGAAATGTTTCAGTTGTATCTGTTTGTGCAGGGATATAGATTCTGCACTGCAGGTGTATACACACACCATGTACTTTATGTCTGTGTTAACAAAAGGGGTGGACAGAGACCCACCTTCTCCATTTGTGTCCATCCCAGAACCTGAAATTTATTTCCCAGTGATTCCAAGGTAGCGAGGATCTGGGGAGCTGTGAGCACACAGTTGGACAGCACACCTTTTTCATGTGATAGGTGGCTCCACAAAGGGCATCCTTTCCCCTTTTTGTGGCTGCGCAAGGAAGGTCATGGAGTCCCTTTATCTGACTGCTCTGTCAAAGATGTGTCATGCTTAAAGACTTCTTTTATGACATCTTAATAAAGGTACCTCTGTAAGTATCTCGAGACCTCAGGAAATCTCCTGAGGTTGATAGAGCGCTTGTGGCATGTCCACCACAGAAGATGGTTCAGTTCTGAGAGACTTGCAGCAAATTTGATGCACTGTGCTATCCACAGGGAGAGTTACGGTGCAGGGACAGTGCTGTTGCTGAATCTCGCTATCTTGGAGGGTGAGGCATGATGTCTACCCAGACTGCTAAAGCTGTATGAGTGGAGGTCCACTTTGCATTTAAGGTTTGCAAGAATGTCTCAAACATGGAAAAAATGGAGCCCAAATCAGAATATCAATCAGCCTGCTTTCTACTGAAAGTGAAAAGTTGAGACTACCTTTGAATGCTTTCTAAAGGAAATGCTTCTAATGCTTCATAGGAAATGGCCTGATCTTCTCTCCCTTCTGCTAACAGAGATGGTAACTACAAAAAAAAAATATTTTCTTTGACAGGTATTATAAGAAACAAGTGGTCATAGATTGAAAGGACTATAAAGGCTGTGTATTTCCTTACACAACAAAATCTTTGACCAGGGGGATTTCTAATCAAGTCCTTAAGCGATCTTACTGTGATCTGATGGAAAAAAAAGTGACGTGTCTCCATTAGGAGCAAAGGTAGTTAAGCTATGCACCTTAGCAGAACTAACTGCCAGTCCATTCTTAAGTTTCAAGAGATGATCTAAAAACACTGCAAGTTGAGTTTCAAAGGGTGACAAGGACTTACCCTGAGTGCAAGTGAGGAGTATTTGGATCAGGTAGCTGTACAGATCCATCTTCTGGACTTAATTACCATTGCCGAGGAAGGGCTTTACCAGAGAGAAGTGAGATTGCAATACAGCAGAGACCTATCCAGCATCTGAAAGGGGAGGTAAAAAGAAAAGATACAGGTGGAGCAGCCATACAAACTCTGTAGGGTCAGGTCTCAGACTCTTAGGAGGTGTCTTGAGCTTAAAATGGAGAGAATGCTCTGGAACTAAAAATTGCTGGTATAAACACAGTTATCTTGTCCTTATCTCATCTTACCCACATGAGAGCTCCTGGACAGAGTGCAACAGGAGGGAAACTCTGTGCCAGCCTGACATGAGGTTGGAACACGTGACATATTTCTGGCTGCTTGCAGCTCCACGCATTAAGTAACGTTGTCTCTGTGAAAGGCCAGAGGCTCTGTTTGTGGAGGTTGTCCCACTGACCCTCCCAGGTAGGAAGGAAGCCATTGGGATGTAGGGGGACAGATCTCAACAGTGAGAGGACACTCATCGCGTACACTGCAAAAATCATGTTTTCTATGAAAGTAAGAATAAAACAGTTGGGAGAAGTGTTATTCACAGAAATAGGGTGGGGTATCGGTAGAGAGCAAACTCTTTGAAGCCAAATCTGCATGCACTGCATGTCTAATCAGACGAAGAGGGGCTCTTAACATGCATGCCAGTGCATGTTCCAGCACAGCTAAGCAAGTTCATACAGACAAAATGGGACAAACCTTTAGAAATGCCAGAAACTGTCTGAAAGGACAGAGGGAGTCAGTTCCTCGCAGTGACCAAGCCTGACACAGTTTCAACGAATCCCAGAACCTCTGCCAGAGTTGGGTAAGACTTCTGCATCATCAACAATGACTCTGGGGCACAGGCAGCTGAAGAGTACATCACCATTTCTGGTGTAGTTGCCTTTCAGCAGCCAATCAACAAGTCATGGAGAGAGGACTGCCCTGTTACATCTGACATTAGCAGCTCCTGCTGCCAGTAATTTTGTAAAAGTCCCCGGAGTGGTGGGAAGGCAGAGGAGAAGAACCTTGTTTTGGAAATGAACCTAGTCCCTCTAAAATTGAAATATGCCCTATACGTTTTCACATGTTTGTCATGTGAAAATACATATTCAGAAAGACACAAGTCAGGAAGTAATTGCTTTAGCTCTTACCTACATACCATTTGTAATGATATCTCAGCTAAGATCACAGTGCTAAATTTGAATTTGCAACTAGAGGAGTTCGGTTTCCTCAAATCTAGTATGGACCACCATCCTTCATTCCTTTCCGGCATTACAAAATAGCCTCTTTCCTCCAAGGTGAGAGAGTACCAACTTGAGGCTCCTAGATCTAACAGGTAGCTGCTCCCCACTAATGCAAGGCTTTTGTTCTTGCAAGGACTACGTGGTCTCTGGAAAAGGGAACGTAGCTGAGATATGAGAAGTGGGGAAGAAAATAAATGGGATACCGTCTTCCTTGGTGACGATGTCCATATTACCCATTTCCCAAGGTGATAGACTGACACAGAAGACAGAGAGGAAGAGTCAGCAGAGTTGGAAGTTCAGCAAACTTCTCTACAAATAACAATTCATAATAAGTCCTTCAGTTTTTCACTAATAAAAAATATATCTGAAGTCAGTTATTCTTCTGTCTCTCCTTTGAAACCTCTTCAGTTTGTCAGTCTCCGTTTTTACAGTGATAGTTTTTAATGCATACAAGATGAGCTACACTGACTTTGAAAAGTGTTAAATTTTTAGTAAGAAGTTTTTTTGTTGCTAAATGACATGCTTTACTGAAGTCTGAGAATATAATGTCTACACAGCTACCTTTGGCAACTGGCTTCAACAAAAAATATATTTGCTGGTTCATCAGTGATTAGTCATTCAACTTGATGTGTGGCATGTGCATTTTCAAAGTGCTCAGCATTTTGAATAGCATCTTTTGTATTCAAAACTACTGATTTTGATTAGTAAATCTCAAAAATGTCAATGAAAGACAGGTGAGTAATTAGCATTACTTTAATTCCATAGGAGTGGAAAGCAAAAAGCATAGCTGGCCGATTTCATTATAATAGTGGCCACTTGATACAACAATATTTTTTTTATCAGACTTTATTGAAGTACACAGAAAATGAAGACTTTGCAGTAATGATCATTTCTAAAACTCTGGTGTAGACAATGTCAAGAAGATACCCCGTGGAGCAGAAAAGCATGCAGTTCAGCTCCTCCGAAAAACATTCAACTGCCTTGAATTCAAAACTATAGTTTCCATTCTTCAAATTTCCTCTTTCACTGTTATCTGATTTTCATTGCATACATGAGGAAAAAGTCAGCAAATACCCAGACCTGAACTTTCACATACTGTTTTGCATTTTTTTAATGCACTTAGATTATTTACTGCCCATGATTAGGACGTTAAAGACTTTTTGTAATGACAGATAACCATAATTCTAGTATGTAGCAATTTTCAAGCATTTGACTCTGCACTTTGGTATTCCACTGTGATGTTATACGTTATCTCCATGTCCGACAATTTATTCAGGAAAAAATTGATTTTAAAAACTTGTCCTATACTAACCAGTCTTGTCATAATTAACAAGGTTTGAACCCTGAACTTAGATCTCTTCTACTCAAACATAAAAACTGTTGAACACAGTTGCCAGGAAGTTATTGGTTATTTTAGGCAGACAGCCCCAGGCTACTGCCTAATCTTTCGAGGCATCTTGCTTAATGTGTTCAACTACTTCATATAATTTGCATGATTCACAATTATAAAACCATAAACTTTTGCAGAAATAAAAGGATGTCATTCCGGGAAAGTAACTACCTTTCCTCCACTTGCAATCCAAAGGTGGCTTCTTCGCAGTTTAACCTGGGGCATGTATAATTTGTGTTTATGTTTGTCATGTGGGAAGAATAAGAATTCCTACCTGAAACCACATATGTAATGAAGTCCCCTGCTTGGGCAATCAGGCAAAAGCATTGTTCAGAAACTGGAGAAGGGTTTCCACAAGTATGCTTACAACTCGCTTGCTGTTTCAAAAGCCCTCAGAACTGAAGTTTGTGCTTTATTGTAGCACTTCACTGATGGGAAACATCTTTTTTTTTCTTACCTATTTCAGGAGCCTTCATGATCCCTTTCCTGATTTTGCTAGTCCTGGAGGGTATCCCCCTGCTTCATCTTGAGTTTGCCATTGGTCAAAGGCTGAGGAAAGGCAGTGTGGGAGTCTGGAGCTCTATCCACCCTGCCCTGAAAGGGGTTGGTAAGTCTGAAGAGGATACAAAAAGCCACCTGAGAAAGCACAAGTCTCTGAGCTGATAACCTGAAGAGCAAAGCTTCAGGATTTTATTCTGGTGTGCCATAAGAGACTCCAGGATCTATTTCTTTTCCCTTCTCGCTAACTCTCCATTGATAGGTCACTCTAATCATGATAAGGCCCTATGACAATTTTGTGTCCACATTCCCAGGTACTATGTGTCCAGTTAAAACCCTTCTCTAATTTGAGACCAATTTTGGGTTTCAGAGAGATTTTCTGTATTATTGATATTGGCTGTTTTTACCATTAGGATGTACGTTTAAGTGTGTCAAAAATTTGTTCTGTAACCTTTTTGTGGATAAATAATAGTTGAATCTTTTTCCAAGCTGGTCTAGCAGACTTCAGCTCCATGTAATGTTCCTTTCTTACATCTGAGAGAGGTAACACGCTAAAAGCCATGGAGACAGTATTTTGCAGAAAATACTTCTTCATATCCGTATTAGACTTCTGAGTATTCAAACACTCTATTTGACGATGTAGTAAAAGCAGCATGATGCACACAGCATTAAAAACTCCACAGATAGATACCTCATTACACAGGAAACACAGGAGGTGCCATCTGAACATCAGGAAACACTGGGAGGGTGACCAAGTATTGGCACAGGTTGCCCAGAGCTGTTGTGGAGTCTCCATCCTTAGAGATATTCAAAATCTGCCTGGACACAGTCCTGGGCAACTGGCTGTAGGTGGCCCTGCTTGAGCAGGGGTTTGGACAAGATGACATCCAGAGGTCCCTTCCCACCTCAGCTATTCTGTGATTCTGTGATTACCACACACTTGAAAGGGAAGAAACACAGCCAGTTAGAACTGTTGTTGGCATCCACTGCATCTGTAAATCAGTTACAAAGGGTATTTTATCATTGCATCTGGAATTTTTCAAACTTTTTCAGAACCTAAGAGCCCTCAGGAGCTAATCATTAGCGTTTACTCTCTGCAAGAGAAGTATTGCTGATCTGAAGGAGTTGTGGGAGGGGAAGAGCCGCCTGGCCCAGGAAGCTGTGGCAAGGTGCCCACACTCCATCGGGCAAGAAAGAGCAGGATGCATGTGGAAAGCCAGAGGTTGATTACTTGGGAGCAAGTGGAGAAGGAGAGATACCAGCTTGAATCCTGCATCTTTTCACAGACTGTGCCTCCTGGCAGCTGTTCATCCCATACAACAAAGATTAGCCAACCACATCTGCTGACCTCTGCAGTGACCTCTATGCAGACATAGAAGACAATCTGGGTCTCATTTAGGCAAAATCCCAAGTCAGTTGAGCTTTACATGTACCCAGCATCCCAAACTCCCTAGATATCAGCGGGCAAGACTGTGAACAGGATTGTGTAGCGTCTGTAGGTAGTTAGTCCACCCACAATGTTGGCTTCTAAGCGGATGTCAACTTCAGTCCCAGGGTAGTTTTAGGCTGTACGTCTATGTAGGACTCACCTGTCCAACCTTTAGGTAACGAATTCACAGTGATTAAACCTACATCCAAAATAAAGAGAGGAGAGGGGAAAGGCTATAAACCATGGAA
>NW_008825409.1:367267-381990 GCF_000699105.1 Pygoscelis adeliae | reverse complement strand
GATGTCTTGAAGACTAAGAGTATTGAAATTTACATTGTGTTGTGATTTTATTTTTTCCAGGCATAGCGGCAATGTTTGTGTCCTTCCTGGTGGGTTTGTATTACAATACCATTATTGCCTGGGTAATGTGGTATTTCTTCAACTCCTTCCAAGAGCCCCTGCCTTGGAGTAGCTGTCCTCTCAATGACAACAGAACAGGTATATTTTATGAAATATTGTATTTTGTTGTGCAGCACATTTTTCTGTTTCTAGCAATTAGCCTAATTGCGTCTCTTTCTGTAAAACAACAATAAGGCATGGCAGTCCTGGAGTCCAGCAGCATTGTGCTATTTTAATACTTGTGTTTTGTAAAAATTCACGTTATATAAAATGTGATCAATGCTTAATCTTTGAGACAAACTTTGACTTTTTATATGAAACTTCAGGGTTGATTTTGACAGATGTGTTCACATACAGAATATTCACAAAGTGCAAGTCTAGCATAAACATTAACATTTTCCAGAGTTAGATGATGTATTTCATCCATCTCTTCAGCAACAGCCCTCCGTTAGCATCTTGAAAAGGAAACAAAAAAAAAAAAAAAAAAAGAGATGCATAATCCATATGAAACTCCTGTGTCTCTCCATATGGCAACAGTCTATAGCTCCTTGCAGACTGCTTGGTGACAGCAGCTTTGTTTTCCATAGTCAGCCCTGCATGAAACTGTATGAAGCAGGTTTATCTGGTGGGTCAGTGAACAGCTCTTCAGAGAGCTTTGCTCCTCTCCTCCCAGAATAAAGTGCCTCATATAAGGACAGGCCAGGTCAGAATACTGCACAGGTCAGCACATTGCAGGGAGCTGAAAATCCAGCCTGAGCTGACAAGACCTTGAAAGATGCCCCACAAAACAGAAAGACAAAGTATTGCTGATCTGAAGGAGTCGTGGGAGGGGAAGAGCCGCCTGGCCCAGGAAGCTGTGGCAAGGTGCCCACACTCCATCGGACAAGAAAGAGCAGGATGCATGTGGAAAGCCCGAAGATGTCTGTTTTTTTTAAGATGAGGTAGGAAGTGTACAATCGTTGAAAGACATCTGCCTAACTGCTTTTCTTCTACTGAAAAAAAATATTCCATGCAATATACATACATTTATGCTCAGAAATCCTCTCCACGTTTTCTTTGGCACAAGAGGCTTCTAACCTCAGATTTTTGTAGGAAAAAAGAAAAAGATAGAAGAGTCTTTGAGTGAGCTTCAAAGATTTTATCTGCATGGTGGAATTGATAGAAATAACAATAAAATCTGTATTAAAATTCCTGTTAAACAATTCTCTTTTAAATCTCTCATTTTTCCATGAAACCAGCCTCTAAGAACTTGAAATCTACCAACAACAAATTCGTTGGCATTAGGTGGTATAATTTAGAACACTGGTGTTTATTATTTAACTTCCTTTTTTTCAAGTAAATAAAAGACATACAGAATTAAAATCATTTTGTGGTTACAGATTACATAGAAGAGTGTGCCAAGAGCTCTCCTGTCGATTATTTCTGGTACAGAGAAACATTAAACATCTCCACTTCCATTGATGATTCAGGCACTTTACAGTGGTGGCTTTTGTTATGTTTAACATGCGCATGGGGTGTACTGTACGTGTGCACAATCAGAGGCATTGAAACAACAGGAAAGGTACTCTATTTTGGTTTTTTATGAGATTCATTATGCTGTTATGATTCCTTATTTAAACAGACTTAATCATACTGTAGAAATTGCCTGTTTCTTGAGTAGAAGCATGTCTAAAACTTCGTGTGTCATCACTGGGGCTGCTTTTTGAAGATGGAAGCTATGAAATGGAATTTGATTTGATTTGATTTATGTGGAGATTTTTGTGAGCAATTCGGCTTCTTTGTCCTTATAAACATTCCTTGTCCTGATAAAACATTCTTTAGGTATTACCACCTTAACATTAATGTTAACCTTTAATGCAGGATCAAGGGACTCTGTCTTTTTGCTATGGCCATTCTCTTCAAAACATACATGTGTAGATTTATTTGGGTTTGTGCTAGTCCTTAATATTATCTCTCTAAAAGAGTGACCAATGTTCTGCTGCCCAGCAAAGCCCTAAGAGCCCATCCTTGCATCGGCAGCATCAACCTGATCTCAGATTATTTTTTATGTAGATTATTTTTTATGCTGCTTTTGAATGATCTGAGTTGAATTTCAACAATGACAATTTGTCTTAAATAGAGTACTATAACTGTAAAAATGTTTATTATCAAAATGTACTGCACATACTCTTTCTTTTGAACATGGTT
This sequence comes from Pygoscelis adeliae, assembly GCF_000699105.1. Lineage (NCBI taxonomy): Eukaryota > Metazoa > Chordata > Aves > Sphenisciformes > Spheniscidae > Pygoscelis > Pygoscelis adeliae. Next base: position 379,704 of record NW_008825409.1, on the reverse strand, counting down.
TTCTGTAGTATGTTAACTGTGACTCGCTTGAAACTTGCCATTATTGTTAGTCACAGTACCTTGTTTATTCCCCTCTTTTCTTCCCTGCAGTGCTATTTTTATTCAAGTGTTCTGTTTTATTTAAGTGTTTTATTTACATGCTTCTTGTGCAGGCCGTGTATGTAACATCAACTCTTCCATACCTTGTGCTTACCATTTTTCTAATCCGTGGCTTGACACTGAAAGGATCAACTAATGGAATTGTGTATCTCTTCACCCCTAATGTAAGTCACTGCATGGTTCATCCCTTAGTGAAACACGACATAGTTCTCTCTGTAATTAACAACCGATTGAAAATTAGTCCCCTCCATTGGTACTTTTCTAACTATCCCTCAGACACCTTTAAAATCTTGATTCTGGGAGGCGAATCCTTTGCATCGGATGTAAAAGATACATATACACACACATTGTCTCTCTCTCTCCCCCACCCCCCATCAAAATCTGTTATAAAAAATGGAAGGATCATCACAGAGCAATGCAATGGGGCTGCCATAAGGGGGCTTGCTTTCTTTTCGTGTATTCTAGTTAAGGACGAGTCTAACTTTAAAGCACAAATCGTCCACTTGGGAGCAGAACCCGTCTAATCAGTATGGCTATACAGACAAAAGACCTAAGAGAATGGCTTAACTATACAACAGTTTTTAAACAAAATTAAAAGGGGTTTCATTTTCCATGAGAAGACCTCTGAATTATCATTATTCATGCTAAATAATAAACACCTTTTCTGGAAACAGGCATGGCAGCTGTCAGCTATGGACAGTAATTTGTTTATCAATTTTCAAAATACTTGTAGAAAACCTACACATAGGTTTTCTTTTTGAAGAAAAAGTAAGTTTGACAAAAGTATTGACCTATTTGTTAACAATCTTCAAAAATGGTGAGTTCTGCATGGTTAATGTTCTTGTTTTAATTATTGTTTTAAATCCCTCATATTCAGTCTAAATAGCAATGTTGCATATGCTTAAAGCTGTATGTCTGATACCTCAGGTTACCGAGCTGGCTAACCCAGTGACGTGGCTGGATGCGGGTGCTCAGGTGTTTTACTCTTTCTCCCTGGCCTTTGGAGGCCTCATTTCATTCTCCAGTTACAATTCTGTTCAGTAAGTAGCCAGGCAAAAGCCAAATTTTATATGAATATTTCATTCTTTCAAATGAAGCATGTCCACTTCTGCCCTATTGTCACACAGTAATTACTTGCAACCGGGACACCATCCCCTCAGCCGTGTAAGGCACATCTCTGGCTGATCCCAGCTCTCCTGAGCCAAGATTTTAGGTCCCAGTGCTGGCTGATTTCATGCAGAAAGACGTGGTGGTGCAGGCTAGAAAGAAGGGGACTGGCTGCTCATCCCACCACCAGCTGATGAGCAGGAGCTTCCTTTGCGGGAGTGCTCAATGCATCGTGTTGCCCTTTGTCTCCACGCTGTCAGAGCTGGGTGACGGTACGCACATGTCAAAGCAATTTACAGACCACAGTTTAAATCTTTAGCTTAGAGATTAGAATATATATCTAGGAGTTTTGAAATTCAAATTCAGTTCCTTCCTTTATATATGCGATGGGGCCAGGGAAGAGATGGAATGCAAACTCCCATCACCCAGGGAATGACCCAGTCAGCAAATTACGGCATGGTGCTATATTCTACACCCACCCTCCAAAAATATTGGAGCAACCACCAGCAACCTCTTGGTGCCTTCCATCCCTTCAGCACTGTCCTCTTGAAAGACAAACTGTGCAGCATTCTCTGAACCTAATATTTTTGACAAATGTCTCTTCATGCATTCAGAAATCTATGTTTCAGTTTTGGCTCAGGTTCAACCACACCACAGCAACATTTCAGTCACTAATGTAATTCCCTGCCACCACTCTTGATTTCAGATGTTTTTCAAAAGTTCATCCAGAACTTTTGGTGCCTGCGAGTCTCAGTGCAAGGTGACAAGCCCCACTTCAGGTCCAAGTCAATGTTCCCACAACCGTGAGGAGCTTGGCTGAGAATGTTCTGCATCTTTCCAAGAGACCCAAAGAAAAGGAGCAGTGTCCTCCTGCTTTTCCAACACAGAGAGCTGTGGCACCAGGCCACGTTCCTTCAGTTCTCAATCATTCACGACTTAAGGAGGCAACTGCAGAAAGTAATGAAATTCCCATGGAGATATAAGAAAAAACCATGCAAATACCATAGTGTTACACTGTGGTGGTGGGCCACCTGCAGTCCATCACCAGCTGGATGAGGTGTGAGTGACTCTGCTCCCAGGTGGCTTGGGAGTATAAACATGTCGGGAGACACCATGAGTTTTCAATGCCATCAGGGATTCACTCATTCATAACCAGGAGGAGCTTGAGCACCTTACTTTCTCTGAAGGGAAGAAATATTTTTATCAAACCTGTCATTGAGAATCTCATGTTACAGTGAAAAAACCGACACGAGAGTACAGCAAGGAATTTCAATTCAATGCCTTCTGCACACTAGAGACCTATTTGCGACACTATAAATGAGGAAAGGTCACAGTGACACAGGTCTTGGCTGGACAGGCTTGTCTTTCCCCTCTTCTTGAAGTGATCAGAAAATTAAATATGACAACATCAAGTTAATCTCAATAGTCCTCTCTTGCCCAAAAGAAATACAATATCTAGAGCTTTACAGCCTTCTCATAAAACCATTAACTAATTTAATATTGATTCTTTATCTTCTCTCTCATATGAAAATCCCTTTCTGGCTCTGCAATTTTTTCATCTTAACACAAATACACTGGCAAGTGCCTGCAGCAGAGAAGTCTCTACAAAGCAGTTTAACTTTCACAATAAAATACCTTGTCTGTCCAGCCATATCAGCAAAACAATTAAACAAAACTGTTCCCAAGTGCTCTTGGCTACTGCAACTTCACCATACCAAAGTGCTATGAAAACTTTTGGTCACTGTTCCCTTCTGACTGTCTGAATTTAAACCCAAATCTTTTACCTTGCAGCAGAACACCCCAGCAGCTAAGATACAGCTTATGCCAATGTACGTCTGCACATATGCATGCCAGGCATGAAAAGGAGGAGACATACTTTTTTGCCTTCATGTTTTACTTTCCATGAGCCAGACATGGAAACAACTCAGGCAGTTATTCCTTATGAATAGGATTATTTGAAGGGGGGGGGGGGAAAGCATAGCTATTAAACTGCTTAAGGCACTAATTTTTAATTCACTAAACCTACCTTTAACAGCTGTACTTGTATATTCTTAGAGAGCATACTGATGTACCTGTGCGTCTGTAGACTACTTTTTTGTTAGTCTTGGTAGCCAGGTTTTGGTATTTATTTTGGGAACGTGTTTGAAATCCATTCTTTTTTTCTCTTTGAATTGCAGCAATAACTGTGAGAAAGATGCCCTGATTATCTCAGTGATCAATGGTTTCACATCCATCTATGCAGCAACTGTCATATACTCCATCATTGGATTCAGAGCCACAGAAAGATACGATGACTGTTTTGACAAGTAAGTCAAAAAAATCCCAAAATATACAGGGGTTTGTTTGGCTGAGGCAGCTTTGTTAGCCTGATGATAATGGATTTATTATTTCTGAACAATTGCAGCTCCTGACCCACATGGTATCAGACCACTCTTTACTTCAAAAAATTTAAATCATGTGGTAGCAGCCCCATAGGGAGTGATAATTATTTGAGCCACCTTATTCCCTAGATAGATGTTGCATAAGCAACTGTATTTTACATAATTCCCTGATGTTTCCAAAAAGTAACAAGAGAGGAAGAAGATATTCCATATTTTAATGTGGGTTTTTGTGACAGTTCTTTCAAATATAACTGCAGTTTATGTAACAATTTCTATTTACATAAAGGTAGATTCAGTTCATGGTACATTATTGCACTAAAACATGATAGAATATCTATAGTTTTAGAGGTAAATGTGAAAAATTAATCATTTAATGGTTACAACAATGGATATGAAACATGTTCTGAAGGAATGTATTTACTTAACTGGATAAGGCAAGTTTCAACAAAACTAGTTCTGTGAAAAATTGGATTTTACATTACATACTTCAAAAACAAACAAACAAAAAAAGGGATACTAGGCTGCTGCTGATATTTCTACTATGGCTGACGTCAAATCCTCAAAGACCTCCTGACATAGTGGCCAAACTATGCAGTTCTGCTTTGGTGATCACTTGCAATGAGCCACTGAAAGCACTGCCCATTTTAAGAAAGCTCCCCACGACCAGGCAGTTCTGGCAGTCCTGGCAGTCCTGCAGAGTCCCGGCCACAGCTGGATCGCAGTGTGTGATCCTCAGGTACTGCTAGTGACTCTGCGTACTACGCTGGGAAATTACCCAAATTAATTCATGAAATTCTTCCCATTTTAATTCGTTAGATGACGCTCTACCAACCACTGGAAAATGGTCTAGAAACTCTGCAAAAAAAAAAAAAACAACACACCAGAATTCACAATAATTGATGCCTGCTGAGCTGATGTATGGCATGAATGTAATATAACCTGGTCCCTGTGTCAGCTCTGTATCTACGTTGCCTCCTGGACAGCTTAAATGCTTAGGTCTCGTCAGAGGTGCCTAATTTTACCAGAGCAATTCAGACTCCCTTCTAACCAGGGCTGCGAGACCCTGTGGGTTCCAGTCAAGTTCTTCCACATCAGCTGTAAAGGTGCATGATACATAACTGCAGACACCTTACACATTCCCAGAAGCTGCCCAGTCTGGGAACTGGTTCCCTGTCTGCAGTGCAAAGATGGGCACCTAACTTCTGCACAGGTCCCTAGAGTGCCCATCCATTTAGCCGTCATCTGTGCCGTGAAAGACAGTATCAGACTCACCTTGGAAGAAGAAAGAAAGAAAGAATTGCACATGCACAAAACTGCTGGACTTCCCAATTTCTAAATCTGATCTTGAGCAACAGAAACATTGCTTCCTTTGTATCTTTATAAAAGACATTGTGCTTTTAATAATTTGCTTGATGATGAAAATGAATCCTGAGGATGCATACAAATAAATAATTTCAAGTTACTTCTATTTCACTTTTTCAGAAATATTCTTACTCTGATGAATGCATTTGATTTGCCAGAAGGAAATGTAACCCAAGATAACTTTGAACAAATGCAGCAGCTATGTAACATGACTAATCCGACGCTTTTTGCAAAACTGAAGTTTGAATCCTGTAATCTGGAAAGTTTCCTGAATGATGTAAGTTTAGCACCCTGACCCATATCGATACCATAAAAATGGTAGGAACGCATAGCAATTTCTTAATTGCCTATTGCTTTTTCTTCTGAGGTTGTTGGGTTTTTATATATTTCCACTGATTTATTGCAATTGGCTTGGAATACTCTTGGACTGAGGAATTACTTTTGTTCACCCCATTTTGCTTTTGAAGAGGTGAATCGTTTAATTCCTCTGGAAAGTATTGGCAATCTGTCAGACTAGTAACTAAAACCACAAGTGTTCCAGGCTGACCTCATGTAGCTGGCAAAATAGGAGCAGGTATTTCTCTGGAACTAGCTGGTTGCAGCCGTGGTGGGACAAGATGACTAGGGAAGAGACTCCCAGAGCGAGGAAGCAGCTGCAGCAAGCCCTGTCCCGATCAGTATGAGTGTGTCACAACACAGAAAGGATGGACCTTGACACTGGGGTGAAAAAAGTTGCAAGAAGAATTAAATGGGTGCACCTTTTTAAGGTGGTGAATTACCGTTGATGATGAAAATAGGTGTCCATAAAATTCCATGAAATAGAATTTGTATTATAATTACAGTAAATATATTGCTGCATTAGGAGGTCTTTGTGGAAACAAAAGCGTAAGTAGTGTGGTAGGGTGTAGCATACACCAAGTCTAGTGAATACCGATGTAAATTTAAGTGCTGCACGATCTTAATGAACCTAATTTTGGAGCTTCTGAAATCTTCCACAGGGAGTTGAAGGAACTGGCCTAGCCTTTATTGTCTTCACTGAAGCTATCACCAAAATGCCTGTCTCACCTTTGTGGTCCATCCTCTTCTTCATCATGCTCTTCTGCTTGGGTTTGTCATCTATGTTTGGAAATATGGAAGGTGTGCTTGTACCTTTACAAGATCTTAAGATTATACCCCCCAAAGTGCCTAAGGAACTTGTTACTGGTAAGTGCTTTTTTAGAGACAAGTGACCTCCCCCCTCCCCAGGGAATAGCTTGTAGGCTGAAAAATGAACCCGCCACCCATCTACTTTCTGATCTGGCATGGTCCTAAGACTCCTAGATAACCTACTGAAGGTTTTCTCACGTCCCTCAATGTGACAGCTCCTGTGAGGTTCCTTCTGAGCCTGTAGACAGCTGCTCTCCCCGTGGCTTGCCCGTCAGCCTGCTCATGATGATTATCACCTCCTCCATTGGGAAGCTGGAGGACCCAAGTCCTTCACCCAGGCAGGATTTCTCTCAGTGCAACTTTGTCCCACCGACTAGAAGGAAGAGGACTTGTTTCTCTCCTCAGCCTTCTCCCGTTTTATTTGCAGCATCTCCCACCTGTGCAATGTTGGGAGAGTTTCGCCGTTTTGCCTCCATAGAAGCAGGATGTCTCAGAGTACCATTAAAAAATAAAGTGGTTACCTTCAGGCTGCAACTGAATTAAAAGTTACTTATAAAGCTTTCTAGCTACAGGGAAAATATCTTACTTTTTTTTTCTTTTGCTTTCTTTGCCTAAATGTGCTGTTGTTTTGTTTTTTTTCCACAGGTCTCATTTGTATGGGGTCTTACTTGATAGCTTTTATTTTTGTGCTGAAGTCTGGTAATTACTGGCTGGCTCTATTTGACAGTTTCGCTGGCTCTATTCCCTTGCTAATAATTGCATTTTTTGAGATGTTTTCAGTCGTCTACATTTATGGAATAGACAGGTATGAAATACAAGTTAATCATTACTAGAAACTAGTGCATAAATCGATTAGTTGTATAGCTGCAACCTTGCTACATCTCAGTGCATAGAATTTCTGTTACAGAAATCACTGAAATTATGCAGCTGTCGTTTAGGGTTGCTTATGTGATTTAGGTTTCTAAAATAGTTCTCAACAAAAAGAAAAAATGCTTTGTTAAGAGTGCAGTGGGGCTTTTTATTTGTACATGAAAGCTTTCCACTTTATTAATACATTATAATAGATAATGCTCTATAACAACCAGCTAAAATAAACACATCTCTAAGATACTGCAAGAAAATATTAAGCATTAGCCAGCGCCCTAGGGTATAATAATATGAGTGCAAAGAATGTATTTTTAAAGGAGGCATCAGAATGTACGTATTTGCAACAGTTGCATAAGTGCCACTATAGCTCATTTACATTTTAAATATGGTGACATTTACAGTAAATCTTCTTCAGGATAATTGCATTAAATATTGAATTAGCAGAAGGAAAGTACAAGCACATTGGCACTGAGCTGAAAGTTTAAAACAGAGGTATAGCCCAGGAGTGTTCAAAGTGAATGCTGAATGATACTGTCCAACGCAGGGAACTCCAGGCAGGCTGCACATGTTGTTTTACAGCAGGATGCAAATCCAAGGCTACTGACATACATTCTCAGCTGATAGATTCAGGACTTTATCATTTGTAGCAGTGAGTAATTATCCTATCAACTTTCCAGAGATTTAATAGGACGATAGGACGAGAGGAAATGTCCTCAAGTTGCACCAGGGGAGGTTTAGGTTGGACATGAGGAAAAACTTCTTTACTGAAAGAGTGGTTAAACATTGGAACAGGCTGCCCAGGGAAGTGGTTGAGTCACCATCCCTGGAGGTATTTAAAAGATGGGTAGATGAGGCGCTTAGGGACATGGTTTAGTGGGCATGGTGGTGTTGGGTTGACGGTTGGACTCGATGACCTTAGAGGTTTTTTTCCAACCTTAATGATTCTATGATTCTATGATTCTATGATTAATAAATCAAATTTCACCATCTTTCTGTTCATCATTAATACGTAAGAAATATGAAAAAAGCGTGGGGACTTCAGTCACGCATAGGTTTTGCTTGAACCTGTGCCAGACCCTCCAGCTGTGCTGTTCCCGTTGATGGGATGAACGCCCTTGTGGCCCATCTTCCCATACTTAGAGTTTTATATTAGCTGAGGTGGCATGAATTGGCTTAGGCAAATTAGACTAGCAGAGGGAGTCCCCTAGAGAAAGAAGGCTCATTTTAATTTGTTAAGGACAAAAAAGTCTGTGTTGATCAGTTTTCCTTCCCTTTAAAATCTCAGAACACTTTACAAAGTCAAATTAAAACTATTTCCAGGACACAAACATGGGCTGAGGCCATAGAGGGGTGGGGACTGATTCAGAAAAGAGTTTCATGTTCCTGGCCAGTACACATCGCTGTAGCCCTCTTTGAGTACAGAGCTTATCAGGGCTGCCCAAAGGTGGTGTTATTTGCTCCAGATGAGTTTCTGCGACCTTTTTCTGACAAAGGGTCATTGGTAAAAAGATGGCTCTCCTGATTGAAAGAGAACCTGCGTGTTATCTATGACACTCATGTGAACTACACCTGGAGGCGCTCTGCAGTCGGGACATGGGGCTACATGTCATTTTAGGAATGATACCTAGATCTTAGAAGTTAGGGATGAAAAGATAAAATAAATCTACGTAGTAATTGAAACTCAACTGAATTCTGTGTGTTGTTCATAGCTGTAGGACCAACTGAACAGTCCCCTCAGACTTATCCCCATAGGTTACGCAGGAAAGTCAGACAAGAGGACTAACAATAGAAGCCCCAAACTTCCAAAATAATTATTTTTTAAGAACTGTGTGCACATGGTGCTGCATCTTATGTAGAGGTCATAAATTGGTTCAGGACTGATACAGACAGTATCACTCTCAATGCAGGGTTTGTTTCTTCTTGTGGAGACATTTTTGCCCCATTGTCCACTGCATGCTCTATGAATAACCCAAATAACACATTTTTAGGTGTTCTTAATAATGTGTAAAGTTAAATATTGTTTCAGTACTCAACCTCAGAAAGAAAACTGGTAGAAATCCAAATTAAGCAAACATTATGCATAGAATCTAATTTTTTAAATTACTCTAATTTGATTTTGCTCTTTTTAAATATTGTGTCATTCCTTTTAATTTGTGCAGCTCTGAGATGCTTACCACAAAATTGTGAAACAATACTGCAACATATTATAGGGAAAGTCCATCTGCATTGACTCTTTCATGTCGAAAATATTTTGCATATGCTTCACAGACTTCTTGAAGAAAGTACATTTCCAAAAATAATTTTCCTCACTTACTTTTGAGAACTATGAGTTAAAAACTTCTAACGTAGTTGCAATGATATCTGTCTTAATTTGAGCTACTTAGGTCTAACTCCTGATGTTGTTCTCAATCCTCGCTTCACATTGACATTAGCGAAGTCCTGGGAAGCACAGCCAGGTGTAGTTTGGACTTCCCTGTTTACGAGCAGGCACTCTTTGATCCTGACCAGTTTTTACTGTCCTGAACTTCCTCTTTTTTGTTTCTAGGTTTAACAGGGATATTGAGTTCATGATTGGACACAAACCCAATATTTTCTGGCAGGTTACCTGGAGAGTTATCAGTCCTCTCATTATGTTAGTTATCTTCTTCTTTTATTTTGTGGTGAAAGTCAACGAAGAACTGCTCTACAGCGTTTGGGACCCTAGCTATGTAAGTATATAAGAGCAAAATATTTATTTAGAATTATTTTATGTATTCTTCTTTAATGTAAGAGTCATAGTCAGTTATATTCATCTCCCATCTGAAACAGTTTTCTGATAAAAAACTTACTACAAGACATAAAGTAATAATAAAAAGTAATGCTTAGAAAAAGAAGTCCTAAATTCAGCTGTGATGCCTGCAACCGGTATATAGTGACACCTGAGTAGCTTTTCCAAAGTGGGCAAAACCAAAACATTAGTCCAGTTGTGGGGCAAGACTGAAACAGCTGTCAGTTCCCCAGTAGGGATTATAGAAGAGCTGGAAATGTCACAACCTTTCTGTGTTGACAAAGGACCAAATTTGTGAAGCCATTTTGATATTGCACTTGTTTCCATGTGCATTTAAAATCACAGAACTGCAGTAGTGCTGGTTACTCATCACTGACAGAAGAAATTAATATTAATTAACATTAATATCCTGATTTCTTTTTTCCTTTTCCAAATGTATTGGTATGATTTAAATTATAATTGCAGCAGTGTTACCTGCTTTTCCTTTCTGCCTCTTGCAGAATAAAAAGCTCTATGTGGTACAGAGAAGGGCATATTAGAAAAAATATGGGTCCCATCATTTTCTCTGTCACCCCATCTCTTCCCTGCTTGTCTAGCTCTGCTTTTTGTTCTCTGGCCTTATACCAGTCGCCATCCTTAAAGCAGAAAGAGTCATGCAGCACAATTAATTTGTAAAGGTGAATTTTTATTTTCATAAGACAGAGACAGAAAGGGAGAGAAAAGAAGACGGGGAAACGGGACTGCTTTCTTCTCTCCTCCTTGGCAAACTCACTTCCTTCTTAATAATGTTTCAGCCCTCCCGCACCCTTTGATTTCAGCCTTCCCCACCCAAAAGCTGTTTGGCCACCAAGCCCTGGTGGCCTGTGAGCCCCACGCTCCTTTGTGCCCAGGAAGCGTGCCAGGAGCAGTCCCACCAGTCTCCCCTCCTGGCTCTTGCTTCTTTCATGCCATCTTCTTTTCATCGCTTTTAAGTAAAAATAAGTCCAAAACAGCTGAGACTGGAAACCCTTGAGCTGGAAACTGCTGTGGAATTGGCAAATTGTTGTGCCATTGTGGCTAGCTACTGTTCTGATTACATTTTTGATCTGTTGAATTATTGAATAGGTGCATGTTCCCAGGTATTTGCCCCTCATGACTTTCTACAATTTGATTGTTTGCTCTTTCAGGAGGAGTTCCCCAAAACACAGAAGGTTGAATATCCCAACTGGGTGTATGCTATTATTGTAATCCTCGCTGGAATTCCTAGTTTGACCATCCCTGTCTTTGCCATCTACAAAGCCATCAGAAATTGCTGTCAGAAAAAAAATGATCATATGGGCCTTATGACCTCCACATCTGAGAATTCTGTTAATGGAAACTTAAAGTATTCAGCATAAAACCATTTAAAAAATGTGGAAGAATGCTTTGTCAGTGAGAAAAGTAAAAATATTTTTTTTAAAGAATCCAGAGTTGATTTTATTTTCATAAAAGGATAACTATGTGTTGTTTCCAGGTAAACATTTGTTTACTTAACAATGCAATGCACTGTGAAGAGTTAATGGCTTGGATCCTGGAAGCAAAACAGCCACATTTGTAAGTGATTGGGGCACCAGGCCAAATCATTTGTCCTTCTTCTGGTTTTGAAGCCAGCTTGTTTGAAACTGGCTTGCAGTTCTCTGTTTGGGGATGCACTGCACTTGACATGCCATAAGTGACTCTTCCATGTGCAATCATTCTGGTTGGGTGGCCAATATGAAGGGTAACGTAATACTGACTTCTCTTGCACATTAAATTGTTTTTACTTTACATGCCACTGTGTTGCACAAAGCCACTAATATTATTTGTCTCATGCAGAAGTTTAAAATATTTAATAAAAACATTTCTAAGTATGAGAATGACAGTTTGATTCATTTATAGTTCTGGATATTTTATTAATTGCCTATTACTTCCAAGTTCCCAGCAGATAGTGCTGCTTTTGCTGATGACAGAAGGGGTAATCTTGCAATAGGGCAGCAGCAGTTCAGGAAATGGCAAAATCTGCCTTCTCTGGCACCCATGAGCAAGGGGTGCGCCACTTGCCTGGGAGGCCCATGCTGGTGGGGGATCCAAGGCACCCAAGTGGCGCAAAGCTTCTTGCCCTCATCTGTCACAATGAAGGTGGGCAGCTCTAGTTCATGTAGACACAGACACACGCACACGCACACCTACCTTACAACCATTTCAAGCTTCTAACTTCCATGTGACCCAGAGGAGCTCAGCCAGGGGTCCCGTTCCTTGTGTGGTCCCTGGAGGGAGAAAGGGGCATCATTAGAGCACCCAGGCTGATTGCCAGAAGCAGACGGTGTAAATGTCCCCTCTGGATGGGTGGTCCCTTTCATCCAACTGTCCCTGTACATGGGCAACATATTTGTATCACTTTGCAGCTCTTCCTATACCCACCTTTTAAGACAAGAATTGATCCAATTTACACCCTGACGCTCTCTTATAATCGAAATACTCTCTTACAAGAAATAGGGATATTTAGGGTATATCTATTCTAGAGTGTACCTTTAGAGTAGTATATCTGCTCTAAATAGAGAGTAAAGCACCAGGCATTATATGTGTATTTGAATGATTAAATTCATTTGCATTCCAATTTCAATTTTTTTTAATTATTTGAATGTGAGTAATTATTTAAACTATTTAAAGATGTTATTCTGTAATGAGAAAAACCATTTTTGTCAGATTTT
>NW_008825409.1:358233-367137 GCF_000699105.1 Pygoscelis adeliae | reverse complement strand
GAGAATGAGTAAAACCCAGTTTGAAGCGGTCGGCTGCAGGTGGCAGGTATGGAAATCAGTGTGTTGCTAGAACGGCCCCAGCACAGCACAAGGCATCTCCTGATCTGAAACGCAGCAGCAGCGGGGGCGATGGTGGTGGGTGCCCTGGCAACACTGGTGCTGTGCAAGTGCTGCCAAACCACACCGCGTGCGTCGACTCGTGACTGCCCCGTGAGACATCCTGATAAGGGACTGGGAAGTTGAGTTGCTCCACCTATGGATCTGGATGTTTGCAGAGCTGCAAGCAGGTGAACTGTGCTTACCTGGGGAGACTTGTGTAGCCTAGATGTGAAATTGGCTTCTGGTTGGATGATCTGCAACCTGACCATATTTGTATGCTTAGCTGCAGAGCAGGGCTTTTATTTCTCTCCAAGTGTTTTTGGGGGAAAAAAAATCCATCTTCACTTAGATACTCTTCCCATTTCGAAAAGGGGAACCCAGGCAAAAAGTGTGGATTTACTGAAGCAAGCAAGCTGACTGGCTGATCTGTTTAGTGACCTGATTTGGCGTGCAAAATAGCAAACCCCTGGTATAACTGAAAGACAACAGAAAAACATTCTCACATACTTTCAATTGAAGGAACGCATTCAGCTCTTGCATTTATCAGTAACTATTTAATGAACAATAAAAATAGTCACTTGGGACTCATTGACAGGAGAGAAGTGATTAACCTCTAGCAGCTATGATGAAAATGGACCAAACTCTAGTGTCTGAACATACACAATCTAATTTTTCTTGCTGTTTTTTAATTTACTTTTTGTACTTGCAAAAGATGTCTTCATTCATTTACCTCTATTAACAAATTAAGAAAGGAAATGGCAACACTTTATTCACAGATGTTTCCAAGTATTTTACAATTTTAATGTCTGCTGTAAAGGTTTCTTTTTAATTATATTCAGGGTCACACTTCTCTGAAAGTATCTGAGAACAGAAGGAGAACAGAAAATAAAAACCTGTTTGATCCCGAGTTACCCATTAACAACATATTCCCAAGTTCTCTAACTATAGAAGGAGCTGCAAAAAAGTCAAGAGTGGTAACTCTCTATATAATAACAATTCCTGGTTTTGTCTTTAAACTGCAGCTTTGGCAGTGACACGTTCCTTTGCATCACATAAAAAGAAAGCTCCACCTTTTTTTCCGGGATCCTCCCGTCACCCCGCATAAAACCTGTAGGAGAGACAGGTTTTGAAGCATCTTCCTATATACAGGGAAAGGGGCTAAGAGGGCAAGGATATTTCATTAAGATGTCAAAAGACTTATCAGTGCCACCTGAAATCCCTAAAGAAGATGGCAGACCCAAGTGGGACAATAAGTTCCAGTATATTTTAAGCTGTATCGGATTTGCCGTTGGTCTGGGGAACGTGTGGCGATTTCCATACTTGTGTCAGATACATGGAGGCGGTAAGATTGAAATGGGACTTTGCCAAAATATTAAACTACAATTCTAATTTAACTATACTAACTTATGATGGGCATGGAAGTTATATATTTGCATCACTTCTTTTTAACTTAATCTAATTCTCATAAATATTTTGCATCAGTTAGATTAGCTTTTTCTATAGAAGTATATTTCATTTTAAAATGATGCGTTCGTTAAGGAAATAAGACCACACTGACACCAACTCTCAGCAAAACCAGTGTTAAAGTTCTTACATTGCTGCTACAGTCCCGACGGGAGCAGGAAACTGATCCTGCAGCTCGTTACCTTAAGGAAAAGTGAGAAGTCCTGGGGAGGCCTGAGTGAACCAGCGCCCTGACAAATGGTCGCTGTGCTTTCCTTTGGGAAGGTGAGCGAGTCGTTCCCCTCCCTTCTCTGATGCTCTTAGGAGCTACCTCGTCGTCTGGAACTGCCCCTGCACAAAACTAAATTGCACTTTTTGATGTCTGTGAGGCTGTTTAAAATGCTCAGTTGATAGAACACCGACAGGAGCCTGCCAGGTGGCACAAACAGCTGCCCAAGGCTGTCCCTGGGCACCATTCCCACAAAGAATTGCTTTAGAAGCAGCCAATTCACTAAATATAAATGGATCAGAACAGAGTACTTGATAACTCACCATTCACAGTAGCTTTTGAGATCTGCCATGGTAAGCTGTCTAAAGCAGAGTGAGATAGCAAATTGTTTCAGTCCAGTATTATTCATTATCTTTCAATTAACCGGAGAAACAGAAAATTCAGATCTGGATAAACTGTCAAATGACAGAAAAAATTATTAAATCCAAGCTTGTTCTACCAAGGTATCTGTATTACTTGATGAACTACGTATATTTGAATCAACGAAGGAACCAAGAATGGATGCTGCCTTTAATGGAAGGAGGTGTTTCAGAAAGAAGTAGCCACTTAGGGACTCTGGTAAGTAGCTAAATGAATGAGATATAGCAGGTTGTATCAACAAAAAGAATCTTGGCATATATAAGCAGAGCACTAGGAAGTAGGTGGAGATACTGCTACTGATACTAAGACAACTTCTGAACTTCTGACTTCTTCTGAAAATCCACCTTTCAAAGTCAACTTGAAAAATTAGACAAAATGCAGAAAAGCCCCAACAATTATTCAAGGTCTGGAAAACTTATGGGACAAGGAATGACTCAAGAATCCAATCTATTTAGCTCATGAAACTGGAAATGAAAGAGTATGTTTATCATAATCTACAAGCAAGCAAATGGAAATTATTTCAGTGGCAAGGAGCTCTTTAACATTGAACATGTGACAGCTGGAAGCTACAATTACACAAATTCAAATAAGAAAAGAGAAGAAGCAGTAGGTTAGATTCCTCCCAGGAGACTTAACATTTTCCATTATTTATTTGCAAGATGTGAAACCCAGTGAAACTCTCTCAGAGGAGTGCCATAGCTGGGTGGTTAGAAAGCCACAGGTGCAAGCATGCTGTTTCTCTGCATTTGCCCATGGATGGAAAAAGCCTGTCACTTCAGTGAATGAGACATGAAAAACACCTTTAGAGAGACATCCCTATAGCAGATATGGCATGGGGCCTGCAAGGAAGATGTTATTCTGGACCAGGAGCTGCAGGTCAGACAAATACCCTACAGCATCTCAGGTGGCCTTTCTGTCTTGGAGCAAGGGAACAAGCATTCAGTATTAACAAACAACATAATAAAACTAACATAATGTGATATTTTTGTAATGTAATGAACAATTAACACAAAGCACTCAGTGGAAGGTTTGAAACTCACAGACGGGACCATAGCAAGACACAGCTCCTCCGCACACCTCATTACACAGAGCTGCTTCTGGGGCCACCAACTGCATGAGGCTGCACGCTTTGTGCTTCAGGATTCTGTGCAAATTGCTATTACAGATTAAGATGAAATATTGTTCTACTGACCGTAAAAGGGCTCTCACACCTTCCCATGAAGCACCAAGGGTTGCTTCTCTGTGCTGGAGGTGGGGGACTAACTGTGGGCAGCTGTTTTTCAACCTCTTCAGACCCCAGCCTCACTTCAGAAGATCAGCAACACTTGCCTCCTACTGAGGTTTGATCTCTCCCCTCCATCCCTCCCCTCCAGGGTCCTCTGCATCCCTGCCCTACAGACCTCCACCACCCCAGGAGAAGCATGAGTCCAAGTGCAAGGAGACCCACGGTGACCTGTCTTACGGACTGCACAGTGCTCCAAAAGTCTGTTTGCTTGTGTATCCAGCTTCTGAGCACTGATATATCCCACAGGAGCTGCTAGGGACAAAAAAGACAGCATTTAGAGTAGGTTTAAAGATAATAAAAATAGGAGAATGCTGCAGGGACAAAGGTTGAGTCGTTCCTTTGCTCCGTGAGTAGTAAATTTGCCAGTGAAAAATCAGTTTAAAATAGCTAGCAGACTCAGTAACAGCATATAGCTACTTTGCATCACTACAAACAGCGGCACAAAACAGTGGTGAATAAAGGTCAATATATGGATGTATGGCCAATGTTTGGTCACTGGATTTTAACAAATGGCTTAAAGAGCTCAACAGCAGGATGGACTCGGTAACGAAGTGCTGTGGGGGTTTGTGAGTAATTTATCCCAGAAAGCTGGTGTTGGAAGAGTTTGAGTGAGTCATGAAGACCACCAAGAAGACAGAGCTGTTGGGTTTACACCAGTGTATAATATAGTGAATTTTTCTTCTGCTAATTTAAGGCAGTGATGTTATTTGGCGTTGCATTTTTGAAAGCAAACAACTCGGATGCAAAAGCCCAATAGATTTTCAGGGGTACTGGAGCATGAATCCTGCTTGTGTGCATCTGAAGATGTGACCATGTGAAAGACCAGCAGCATCATGGTTGACTAGGAGCCCTCAGAGGTGCAGTGGCTCTGTGCCTGCAGCCACAGCCACAAGTGCAGCGAAACCTGGTATGGATATGGCATAGACGAGCCCGAAGGCTGAATGGCTTCTGGGGTACAGATATCAGTTTCACAGCTGGTTCAGGTGATATCCAAGCGTTTAAGAGTTAGGCAATGCACTTTTCTTCATTTCTAGATCTTTTAAAAAAACAAGGGATAAAAATACGTGCTTGTATATTTGTCTCATGTCAGCTGTTCTCATCAGACCTCTGGACCTTATCCATCGCACATTAGTGTTACTCAGTAACTCGGATCTAATATAATATCAGTTTTGCTGACATTTATCACCCGCTGTCGTTACTGATTATTTGGATTTATTGCCTGAGTTAAGTTAGTTATTTACTTTTCATGACTAATGGATATGAAGGTTGTTTGCCACAGTAAGTGGAGACAAACACAAAGGTTCCCAGGCAACTGGGATTGAAAAGAAGTCTCTAAATGGCCCAGTATATAGTTTGTCACTTAAAACTGAGACTCAAACAAGTCATACAGCTATATATGTACACATACAGTCATATGAGTATACTTTAAAAAAAACCAACCCAGTTCTAGCTGGAACTTACTGCAGTGTTTTACTTTTGATTATAGCTAGTATATAAATGCTTGCCTAACCCATGGGTATTAAAAATGTGCATAGTGCCTGAGCCTACAGGATGACTGAAGAATATCTTTAATATAAAATACAGTTTCTTTCTAGGAAAATAAATATACATAAGCACTAAAGTCCTGCTAAAAAGGGAGAACTGTTTACTTCTGGGGCAATGATTTACAGACTTTCATAACCCGTGGCCTACCTGACCTTTTGCTAGAATTTGAACTACAACTTGCTACGAAATGCAGTTGCCTGGCTCACTGTGTCCTCAGAAGGAAAATAAAACCTGAGAGGAACAACAGGTATACCTGGAAGATACTGTAAAAAAAAAAAACGTATGTTGGGAAGAGCAGAACAGTTCACACTCTGATATAAAGACAAATTATGTTACAAGAAGTAACAAACTTCATTTTCTGGATTGTTACCACGTCCGGCTCAAGTCCTTGGTGAAAAGCTATGGCATTTGGGGTTGATCTTTTCATAACTTGTTGTATTTGGTTGCCCTTTACAGCTCAGGTTGGTGCATGCTTGCACGTGGGTGCTGCTCACTGGCATCCTCGTGTCATGAGTATTTCATAGGGAAGTTCACCAAGGTTATTTTATAAGTTGATCTACGGGTGTTACCCATCTTCATTTGAACTGGCTATTGCCCCCTTGGTTTTCTGGACATGTCTTTAGCTCCTTCATTGTTGCTCAGGGAGACGATAGTCATTTACATGGGAAACTCAACCCTGCAAAGTTTCAGAGTCTGTAAGACATGCAAAGTGGCCCATACGTCAAAATCAGTGCTATCATAAATATGCTGCACAAATATGATTTTTATAGTAACTTGTATTTTTCATCTGGATTAAGGCATGTGCAGAAGACATAACAAAGATCATGAAGTATTGTTTTCCAGAGAGGGGGGTGAATATGATTAAGTTGCTGCTTTTTTTCCTACCTGATGTCTTGATGTGATTCATGGCTGTGTTGGCTACTACGCTGCTTAGCTGAACTCCCATGGAGAAAGGGGGACGGGTCTGACAATCCCCTTTCAATAGCTAATAGCTTTTTCTCTGTATCTGAACAAGCAGTTACCACCTATTGCATTTTCTTGTAGGTAAAACATAAATTATGGCAGGTATCTTGCCATTAAGTTCTCAGTCTTTTGGAAAAATGCACCCATCACCATTTCTCCTATGTACCAACAGAACCGGTGAAGGGGTTCTCTGAATGCTTGTTGCATTGTATTATACTGAGATGTGCTTTCTGAATTTTTCAGACTCTACAGATACGTTTCCTTTGGAATTACTATTTTGCCACTTTCCAGGTCACTTCAGTCTTCATTGTAATTATTTTTTTCCATTCTTAAATCTCTGATCTGAAGGAAATTTATTATTCATGTTCTGGCCTTTCAAATGCTATTATGCTATTAGATCACCATTTCAAGTTACTTGCCTTACTTCTGCTAGCTGATCTGCAAGCACTGGTAAAATGCAATATTGAGCATGTGGATCAGTTCCTCTAAGTTTTTCTCCACCACTTAGGAAGTCTTCATTGGTACCCCAACATCAAGCAAAGCTATTGGGTTTTCTTCTCTGCTTCTCACTGAGGCTCATCAATTTCTGCTGGTCTTGGTACATCTTGATTAGGAGGTCACCTGGCTGATACTTCAGACTGCTTTACATTTCCACTAGTCAGGTTTATTGCTCTCTCTTTCTAAGATGTGACAAAACCAATTTGGTTGTTTCACTCTGCTTTGCCTGTTGCCATGATTCAGCTTTAGACTGCGCTCCTTCGTTAGCCTTCTGGTCATTCTGCCCTCCGGTCCATCAGCAGCTCTCAACAGGCTGCCTAGTAGTTCACGCACTTCTCTTCCAGGTTGTCATGTGTAGGTGATATAACAAAGATTGTGCCTTTCAAGTGTCATTTTGAAAGCAGAGGGCTGAATATGATTGAGCGGTTGCTTTTCTGAACTGATTTGCCTGTACCTTGTAATCGAGGGATCAGGTTTTAAAAACCCTCAGCGTATCTAGAATGCACCAGGTATTTTCTTTTCTACTGCCATGACTGTAGAGCTATCTCCACTCTAATGGTTCTTCTGAGTTAGCAATGATACCGATCGTGCTACACGCTGGTGCTCCTTGTCACTTGGGACTCTATTGTTAATGAAACCAACTTACCAATATGTGCAGTATTTGAGCTGTTGATAGCCTAATTTGAAAAAGCTTTCGTAGGCTTTCTGTGCCTTCTCATGTGCACAGGGATTGTTTGTGGTATCTTTGTGCAGGACCTCCTTCCAAAATAACTTTTACCTCTGGTAGATTTTGGACTGGGGTTTTTTTTTTTCCTTGACCTTCTTTTAGTAGTGCGTGTATCTACTTGCAGAATGGATGCTTTATGCATCTTGAGTGTCTTTCTGACAGAAGGAAAGGTGTAGACTAAAATTTTCCTAGGTCATTCCTCAGGGATGAAACTAAATAGTGCCCTGGTGATACTTTTGATTTTTATGGGCATTTCTCCAGGCTTTTAAGGTACTTACAAATGCTTGATCACTGTCATTTTCCTTATTCATTTTTTGAGAGAAAAAAGGTTACTGAAGCTAAACTTTTGTTTTTAGAAGTTCCCCCCTGGGCTTGCCTCTTATGTATGTCATTTATTTTGCTTTCACTGTGGAGCATATAGATCTAGAATATCTAGATATAAATATACCTAGAATATCCAGAAATAGAATGATTTGCTTACTGGCACTTTATGATTGTCTTCTGCTAAGTTTCCTTTCCCATGTGTTGTGGTTTAACCCGGCAGGCAGCTAAACACCACACAGCTGTTCGCTCACTCCCTGCCCCCGTAGTGGGATGGGGAACAGAATCAGGAAAGAAAAAGGTAAAATTCATGGGTTGAGATAAACATGGTTTAATAGGACAGAAAAGGAAGGGAAAATAATAATAATAATGATAAAAGAATATACAAAACAAGTGATGCACAATGCAGTTGCTCACCATCCGCTGACTGATGCCCAGCCAGCTCCCGAGCAGCGGTCACCCCTCCCTTGGCTAACTCCCCCCAGTTTATATACTGAGCATGACGTCACATGGTATGGAATATGCCTTTGGCCAGTTTGGGTCAGCTGTCCTGGCTGTGCCCCCTCCCAGCTTCTGGCTGGCAGGGCATGAGAAGCTGAAAAGTCCTTGACTAGTGTAAACACGACTTAGCAACTACTAAAACATCGGTGTGTTCTCAAGATTATTCTCACCCTAAATCCAAAACACAGCCCTGTAGCAAGCTACTAGGAAGGAAATTAACTCTGTCCCAGCTGAAACCGGGACAGGAAGGGATGAGACATTTTCCAACACCAGCGGGAGTGTTTACTTTTATGCTAAGAATGAGCTCAGAACTGTATCAATTAGTCTTAATACTGATTTTAAGTGTTCAAATCACTCTAGCTTTTAAAGGAGGTGGTGTATTTTGAGCTGACTTGTTTACCTAGAATCCTCCTTTAGCTCAACGACTGTCCTATCCCTTATTCTGACTGACTTCCTCTACTTTCTTCTGTGCCGTTTCTTTGATATGCTGAAATATAATTCGGGGTTTTCCTTTTCCAGACGTCTTGTTGTAAGCGTCTCGTGGTGCTCAAGAGATCCCCCCCAGCCCAGGTTTGCCTGCCGGTCATGAAGCGTACTGACGGTAAGGGGCCAGCCCTGTGTCTGGAGGCTCCTGGCTCTGTCTCCAGTGGGTGCCCCGCAGGTGCGGCGGCGAGGGCTGTCTGGTGGGGAGAGTCCGGGGCCGACAGGGACCGGGGACGTTTGTGGCCCTGGGGAGCCCGTCCCAGCCGGGGAACGGAGGGGGAGCATCGCGGAGCAGAGCCTGGGCAAGAGACGTGGCACCATCCTCTGGCACACTGTCCCTGCGTGGGGCAGCCACCAGCCTGCGGGACAGGGGTTGGGGGGGCTGCAACC
>NW_008825409.1:352284-355769 GCF_000699105.1 Pygoscelis adeliae | reverse complement strand
GGGCGCCAAAAGGACTGTTGTGGTTTAACCCAGCAGGCAGCTAAACACCACACAGCTGTTCGCTCACCCCCCCCCACCCAGTGGGATGGGGGAGAGAATTGGGAAAAAAACGTAAAATTTGTGTGTTGAGATAAAGACAGTTTAATAGGACAGGAAAGGAAAATAATAATAATAATAATAATAATAAAATTGATAAAAGAATATACAAAATAAGTGATGCACACTGCAATTGTTCACCACCCGCCGACCGATGCCCAGCCAGTTCCCGAGCAGCAGTCACCGCCCCCCGGCCAACTCCCCCCAGTTTATATACTGAGCATGACGTCCCATGGTATGGAATGTCCCTTTGGCCAGTTTGGGTCAGCTGTCCTGGCTGTGCCCCCTCCCAGCTTCCCGCTGGCAGGGTACGAGAAGCTGAAAAGTCCTTGACTAACCTAAGTACTGCTTAGCAACAACTAAAACATCAGTGTGTTACCAACATTATTCTCATACTAAATCCAAAACACAGCACTGTACCAGCTACTAGGAAGAAAATAATTAACTCTATTCCAGCTGAAACCAGGATACCATGCCTCATGGAAGCCAAACCTACTGAGTTTCTGCTGTACCTGTGCTACACATCATATGGGTGCTGATAGGGCTTTGCTGTGCCCGTGTTTGAACGCTCTGTTTTGTGATACATGCTCTGTGTTAGGTACCAGCTTGCTTCTTCATTCTGCTTCTTGGAATTTCTTCTTGTCTTTCCCACAGTTAGTTTTCTCATGGCATTTTTTTTTTTTTTTAAAAGTATTAAATTCTGCCTTCTGGCACATCCTCCCCTATCTATTAAACAGAGCCCTTGACTACATAGTGCTAGAGGGTTCCTACTCACTATTAGGTTTCTGCTACCTTTCCGGTATCCTTTTTCTTTCTATGGGTGGGGAATTTTATTGTGGAAAAGAGTAAGCTTCAAGTGCTTGAGCAGACTGTCTATGCTTTTTCTAACTATTTCCTTTTTGCCTAAAAATACTGTGAAGCAAAGGAATGAATAGCTGAAAACATATTTTGACACTACAAGACATTTATTTGGATTAGGTTTGAGAAAGATTAGCTCCATTAAACGTTTCTTCTTAGCCCAATCTTTTGCCATATTTTCATATTTGCAGATAGCATACTTTTTATATCGTTCTCATGGAAAACCAGTATTTTCTTTCGAAGAAGTGTGACATTATGCTTTGCTGTGCTGTGACTGGAGATACGTACAAACCAGCACAAAGTAAACAGGCTTTTATCAGCAGAATATCTAAACATGCTCTGCTGTCAATGGTTCAACTAGCAAACAGAAAAGGGGAGAGAGATAACAGAGGGCAGTTGGCACTAATTATTACACAGTTATTTCCAGGGAGATATGATATGGGAGATAGGCCGGTCCCTTACAGAGTGCTCTGCTAGCAAGGGCTCAGCATCGCATGGATTGCAGCGAAACAGCTGCCACCCGGAGCTGGTGTGCGGCCAGGCAGCTGGGCAAACAAGCAGAGAGCTCCGCACTGCGGTGCTCCGGTCATTGGCGTGAATATTTTGCTCTTCCCAGGAGACGGCCCAAGGCATCGGGCTGTCAGGAGGGCTGGGTGGGTGCCCTCAGGTGTACTGTGGATGGGGATATTGCAGCAGGTTTGAAGGAGAGCGCAGGACCGAGCATGGCGAGAGGTTACCGAGTTCTTGCGGAAGGGACCTGCAAATTCCTTGGTATTTACATGGGAGCTTCAGTAGGTAGCTCCAGGAGAGATTTCATCAGGTGGTAAAACACTTAAAAATAAACAAACTGTTGTGGTCCTTAACTCCCTCTGTAAATCTCTCTTTTAGGGGGGTTTATAACAGCCACTTCAGAGCTTTCTCCAAGCAAGGGGACTACTGAGCAGGGGTACCGAGGATCCAAATTGAGGATTTAACATACTGGGAATTAACTGTGAGACTCCTTTTTCAAATCTGCTTCTTAGCAGTTAAAAACATCTTAAGAAATCAGATCATAAGGAGGGACATTTATTTCCACCTTTGGCAAATTAAGAACAGTCCTTCACCGAGAAGAGCTTTGCCGATTTTTGTTTCTATGTATGTCTTGATAAAGCGCTAAACCATTAAACAGCAGATCTTCTCTGGGTGTTGTATGTAGTTATTGCAGCACCTAGTAATAGGCAGCAAAGTTGTTGCGATACCTAGCCCAAGCGATTCTATTTAGCTGCCTAGCCTTTCTAAATAATCAGCGATTGCAAAACACAGGAGCCATTCCAGGAAGAGACCAGAAATCCTTGTGCATTGCCCCACCTCCCTCTCGGGGCCGAAGATGGAGCGGAGAGCGGAGCTGCTCCGCTCTGTTCTCTCACATGGTGATGGTGAAGCTGCTCTCCCTGCCAGCCTGGAGGGAGGGGAGAAGGTTTCCAGAGCTGGCAGAGCAGAGCTGGGCAGACTCAGATAAGAGATTTGGAGGCAAAGTTGAAATGGTATAACAAGGCACAGGTTTATTGACAAAGCGATGAGGAGCACAGAGTCGGTATGGGTTGGTAGGAGGACTGGGAGGTGGCTGAGGCAGGACTTCTGTCTTTGTTTCCCTAAAGAAAAGAGGCTTCGTGGTCACAGTGGTTGTTGGTCATGGCAATAAACTTCCATCTATTAGACCATTTTCATTTAATTGGACATTTGGGCAGGCGCTTTAAATATACTGATGAAACTTCTCCTGGTTTCATGAAAATCAGTATGTGCAAAGGAGGGAGATCCAAACCCGTGCCCCTTCTGAGGGAAGGCTGGGGAGATGAGGCGTTGCACACCATTTTGCAGGAACCAGCCAGGCTGCCGGCAGGATTGATACCTGCCTGCAGGCACCCAACAGGCTCTGGCCCAGGGGAGCCGCTATGAGAAAAACAGGGAAGGCGTAGAGGATACAAATCGGGAGGAAATCAGGTTTCATTTCTCCCAGGGCTCACAGAACAACTTCAGTCTTGCTTTCAGTTTTCCATTAGCCAGAGGCTCTGTGCTTTGAGCAGAACTTCATGCAACAAAATAACCTGGTCTCTCGGGGGCGTCCAGTGCAAAATCCTGCTTTACCAGGGGAGGACAGAGGAGCACACGCCCGAGAGCTTTAGGGAGGGAGACAAGGTGATGCACTGAAAGGGGAACAGACGGTATAGGGGAGAGGCAAACCTTTCTGTTTTATGAGCAGGGGCGGAAGAGAAGATGCTTAAAAGAAAGGGAAATGGAGGCTATTTATAATGGGCTGTAGCAGTGCCTGAGGGGAAGCATCCTGCAGCAGTAAACATCCCAGTCCTTCCTCCTACATCTTCGCCAACAAGATTACCAGTAACAGATGTTACTTGGCAGGTATCCCTAGCAATGCTCCCTCTCTCAACACATCCCACAAGGACTTTTTTAGGGTCATAAAGCAGACAAATTACAAAACAGTAATTTCAGTGAGATGCAGATAATCGTGTGGCTCAATTGCACTTAATTGTCTT
>NW_008825409.1:347434-352269 GCF_000699105.1 Pygoscelis adeliae | reverse complement strand
TTCATCGCTCTTCTCTTTGAAGGAATCCCACTGTTGCATCTCGAACTGGCCCTAGGACAGTGCCTGAGGAAAGGCAGCATCGGTGCCTGGAACACCATCTCGCCTTACCTCGGAGGAGTCGGTACGTCTCTCGGGGTCCCAGCTCAAGGAACCGCAGCTGAGCTCCAACCCAGCACTCGCTTCCTACAGACCTGTGCCTGGTGCTCATTAGGTCATCACTCCCATTACCCCAGGCACACAGGGGCCTTAAATGCAAACCTCATAACCTTTGCTGTGGGAAGCATAATGATCATGAGCTCTGCTAGCCAGGACTGCCCCATTTCTACCGTATCTTGGAGCTTACACAAGAGCTGCCTGCCCACAGTGCTTCTCACTCCTCCCTCAGAGCGCCTCCAGGAGTCAGTCTTCTCTTTCCAGGGACAGATGGACTGGAGGGGGGACAGAAAGATACAAAGTCAGGAATGGGAGCCTGGCACCTCCTAAAGATCCTAAAGCAGCTGGGAAAGTTTCCCTTCAGGAGAGGGGGGCACAGTGGGGCTTGCTAAAGGGAGATTATTAACGTGGCTGAGCACAAGGGACAATCCACAGAGCAGTGTGCATCAGACCGGTGTGCAGTCCTGTACCAGCAATTTCTTTTTATCTATTTAATTTTAATATACACTGAAAAAACATATCTTGTGTCCTGTGCGCATTGTTAGGCTGCAAAAAGTGAATGGGAGCAGCCACTGTTAGAGCACTGAACCATCGCTTTACCAGTTTTGAGATAGCACCCTCCCGCCTGCAGGGGCAAGGAGAAACCCTTGGATGCTCCAGCCAGCCCTGCTGGATCGTGCCCTGCTTTAAGCAGGTGCCTGAAAATGGGATTGTCAGCAACAGCCATGCCTGTGGACATGTGTGGGAGGAGAAGGGGTGGGTAAGAGGAATTATCTAAGGGTCAGAGGGCAACCAGGAAGAAATGCCAAGCAGCAGGGTGGTGCCTCCAGGTAAACCCATCTCCTACAATTAAGCATGTCCATCCTCCCTTTGCAAAAATGCAAGCAAGCAGAAACTGCGGTGTTGCTATTCTTCCTTCCTTATTGTAGGAGCAAACCAGTTACCAGTTTAGGGCATATGTGCATGATTTGGGACAAAAGAGTGCCCTCATGCAGCTATAGCATACTGTGAAACTTCAGTCTCTTTGGTCTCTGCTATTAAAGTTGTCCCGTGTTGTAGAAAACAATGTATTATATACTAGAGCAAAGATTTCAACCCTAATCTTCTACATAAGTAGGGAGTGTCAGCCTTCTTGGAGCAGGGCTGGGGAACCTGTGCACCAGCATTTGGCTACTGAGGACACAAATGCCCATCTTTCATGTGAAAATCTCTGGGGGGAAACAGAAAATCTTGAAAAATTAGGGAACGTGAGCTGCTAAGAGCAAGTGCTGTGACTGATAATTTTTTCCAAATCTTTTCTAAGCTGAGATCTTGTGCTTTCTGCAGGGGTTGGTTCGTGGATGGTGTCGGTTCTGGTGAGCTTATACTACAACACTGTTTTAACCTGGGTGATGTGGTATTTCATAAACTCCTTCCAAGAACCTCTTCCTTGGAGTGTTTGTCCTCTAAATGAAAACAGAACAGGTAACTACCACTTCGAGCGTCACTGCTAGCAAAAGGAGGATCACAAACATCAGAGTCTGGGGGCTACCAAGGGGAAAAGGGAAGTCTTGATTATTTTTTATGCTTGTGCTATGATACAAATACCAGCCTTTTTTTCTGCTTTCTGACTATGGAGAAATAGTCCTTTATCAAGACACACGTGTCTGTTATCATAAACTACATATCAAGACACATGAGATAGTGAGCATAATTAAGAACCAAATTTACGACTACATCTTTCAGTAACTGCTTTAAATGAGACCTTCGAGTTTTCATTAGGTGGTGATGCATCGGTTATGACTCGTAACAAGCTCTTACAGAAACCTTTCAGCTCATTTGCCATGATGTGCTGAGAAAGATCAGCTGAGTTGCCAGAGCAGGGAACACAACCTACTGGAGAACTTTAGTTTCTGCCTCTAGATTGCTGAAACTACTTTTACACATCTGACAAGACAGCTTCCTAGAGCAGCTAACCGAGAAACCCCTGAGAAGAGAAGCCACACTTGATTTGGCCCCGAGTTGTGCACAAGACCTGGTTTGTTTTCCCCTCAAAAAGCTACGAGAGTGATGATAGCCTACTCAAATTCATCATCCTCGCAGGAACAACAAAAGCCAGGAAGTCCATGACCCCTTTTGCTTGATTTCAAAATGAGAAACGAAATAACAGTGTTTAAAAAAAAAGAAAAAGGAGCAACTAAATAAGCAAAACAGTTTTGAGGTAGCAGAGAAACTACTTAAAGAGGGAATCTTTGAAGCTCAGACCAAATTCACAGTACCCATTACAAAACCTTTGGTAAGACCAAAGACAGGCAGTGTACCTAAGCAGGATAAGGAAGACTGCTCTCAGTTCTTTAAAATTATTTTTCAGCTTTCTTTTTTGTTCAGAGCTTGAGAGACGACAAGTTCCAGGGCAGAGCAAGAAACAATCTGAGTAAGAGGCTAAGAACAAAGACAAAACATAGCAGACGTCAGCTTTCTTTTGGAGACCTTAGGACTATTCTAGAGTAGGAAGACAATCAGATATCCCCCGTCTTTGTTACAGAAGTAGAGAAAATTATTTGGGCCTTAAGAAATAGGATTCTTTCATTTCTCAGGATACAGATGTCCCAACCAGTGAGCTAAACAAAGGTTTTCCAAACCTGCTTTGGAGATCAACTTTTTAATCAACTAGTTTGGTATACAAAAACCTGCAATTTTAGTTAAGCATCTTATAGAAAATATTGAAGAAGTCCTTTAAGGATGGATTTTTCAATACCAGTGCCAAGATGGGAAGAACCTGCACTTCTCCATCGCGATTGCAATGCTCTCTCCAGGGATCTGCTTCCTAAGTGAGTCAAGTAGCAGCTGTTCCCATCCACCAGGCTTGGCTGAACATAGACAAAAATGGCATTATTTCAAGCTCATGTACTTAAGCTGGGACTAAAGGGAAAAGAGCAGCAAAGCTTTTCACTACACAGCTCGTTACTCATACACCCTGCTACAACCCACAGACTTTCATTCAACAGCCAGAGACTGTGTATTCAAAGGGAACTGGGGTTGCGCTGGTCAGTGTATGTCCGGGTGCATGTCTGATTCTTTTAATTCAGAGCTGAGGAAAGGACACCAGCAAGTCTGAGCACACGAGCGTCCTCATACACTGAAAAAGGATCACCAGCTTCAGGTGTAATGACATTTCAGTGGTAACCACACTTTCAAGTGTAAATTTGTAACTGGAAAATCACTTGGCTGAATCAGTACATCACATATCTGCAAGTTACTTCATTCTCCACCTTGCAATCTCACCAGCGCAAGTTTTGTTTGGAAAGTTTCATAAAGCCACAATGACCACAATCGTGATTACTCCTCGCCATCAGCCTTTTGCCAGCTAGGCCAGCTTTCCCAGGATTTAGCCCAGAGTTGAGGTCAAGATTTTGCCACTACTTATTCAGGTCACTTTTGCTTTTCAAAGGTAGGCACCCTAACTCTTTGTCTGCTAGAATTTCTGTAGTATTTCAAGACTTACAAACCAGGAATCTCCTCCGCTGTCTCTGCTGGGATTTGCTGCACCTGTTCAATTAAAAATGTATTATTTGTAATTATTTCTAATGTAAACTACATTTTCCAGTCCATTTTTACTACTTGGCAGTCCTGTTATGGCTCTGTTTTACAGAATAATAAGAGCAAAATGTTGATTTACCAATATTACCTTTTTAACATTAGAAATAACAATTTTATTATGTCTTTTGTCAGGGTTTCTTCTGCTCTCTTAGAAGATCTTCCTGTTCTCTTTAACCCAGCTAGGACTGATGGCTCTGCACCCCAGGGTCAGGTGGCAGGGGGTCCTCTCCTGCCGCTGGGGCACCACTCCACAAACCTCTCCCAGAGCCGGGCTCCTCGATCAGCCCTTTCTCCCGAACCACAGCAGAAGGACCCGCAGCCGCCGTCTCTTCCAGAGGCTGGAGGGCTGCGAGGCGAGGATGGAAGAGCAACACACTTCGCTTCCTCCCTCTAGTTGAAAATACTTGAATTAACATAGAATCATGGAATCATAGAATAGTTTGGGTTGGAAGGGACCTCTAAAGGTCATCTAGTCCAACCCCCCTGCAATGAGCAGGGACATCCTCAGCTAGATCAGGTTGCTCAGAGCCCCGTCCAACTTGACCTGGAATGTTTCCAGGGGTGGGGCATCTACCACCTCTCCTGCATACAAAGTGACTCCCTAAAAGAAAAGGAATTTATCAAGGGCAAAAAGTGAACCAAATTCGATTCACTGCCAAGATCACAGAGCTGGCCACTCGGGAGCACCACAGCATGTTTCCCCACTGCAGCCATGGAGCAAGGAACTCTCAGGATCCCTGAGCTCTGCTTAGTGGCTTAATTGCCACGTTGTTCATTCGTTTGTTTTCAGAGTTTTGTTGTGAAAGGTGGCTGTTTCAGAAGTGAGTGAAAGGTCACAAGAAAAGGGAGAAATGGTCCAGTTTGAGAGCTTGATTGAACAGGCTGGCATTTCATACAATAGGAAAATTTTCAAAATGGAGAGAGGAGTTGTTTCTTGTACCCTCAGGATTATCTGCCTAAAATACATCATCATGCCCAGCTCTGGAGTCTACACAGGAGAATAAGGGAGGTTTCCTGTAGCCACCTACTCATTCAGCCACCCCAAATTCACTACCAGTAAATGCAGCATCAGGATGTTGCTGAAATGCAGCATTTTATCATTC
>NW_008825409.1:329561-347413 GCF_000699105.1 Pygoscelis adeliae | reverse complement strand
TCTTTCCCTTTGTAGAGTCGTGACAGGATGACTGACTTACCCTTCTGTGCAAGCAGAATGAGCCGTCCTTTCTCCAGCCTGGGCTATCAGCCGTTCATGGCAGGAGAGCGTCAAACTGCCCCGCGTGAGCTCCTCTGCTCAGTGCACTAGGTAATCCGAGCAGGAGCCGATAGCTAAAGCTAATGGGACTTGAAATTAGGGAAGGAAGGGAAAAAAAGTTATGCTAAACCTGAGTGGAAATGCGCAGGGCTGCCTCGTGCTCTCAGAACACACCTGATCCTGGCTAGGAGCAAAGGCAGGAGCTGCAGCACCCAGGGAACTTGGGTTTCCAGCTAAAGACAGCAGGCCAGCGGGTTTCCTGAAGATCCTCTGTCAACCTCCTCTTCAGGCATTTAGGTTGCACGTAGGCAGAGGGGTGAGCAAGGGTCGTGGTGTACACCGTGTTCCTGGTTCCCTCTTCTCCAGGCACAGAGCCTGGCTGGGGAGTGCCCGCTCCCCCGGGTGCAGGTGCCCGAGGTTCCTGCTCACAGAAGTCCTGGAAATGTGAAGCAAAGAGGCTGATGCCTGGGTCTTGCCCCACTACAGGGCCATGACATAGCCAGGGGATCCTGGGCTTAGATGTATCCTCAGGTGCCTGAATCTTGTTACTGCTCCACCAACTTGCAGACATAGAGCTAAAAAATTTCATAGTCTCCACCGCAATTACAGTTTAGATTTCACCTTGCACTAAGTATGACACCTTCTCTATTTAGAAAGTTATTGTCTGTAGAAATGCTGGTGATGTTCTGGTGAAGGTCTCATGTAAGTCTCGCAGTCTCAACCTGCCATGACAGAATTTGTCTTGCTGCACGTTACAGACAGCGCAGAAAGGCCAGTTCAGTCCATCTCTGTATTTGATTTGGCAGTCCACAAGAGACCGTCCTGCCACTCTCCGTTAGTATGAAGTATTGCTTCCTAACCATACAGTGAGTGGGAAAAATATTACCAATTTTAAAATTTATTCTTATGCTTGCCACATTTTTTTCCAGGGCTCAACGAAGAATGTTACGAAAGCACTGCAGTAAATTATTTTTGGTACAGGAAAACTTTGAACATAACACCCGATGTCACCGAGAGTGGCACATTACAGTGGTGGCTCATTTTGTGCTTAGCAGCCTGCTGGGCAATTGTCTATCTCTGCACCATCCGAGGAATTGAAACCACAGGAAAGGTACGGAAAGGATAGAGAAGTGCATTATCCCACACTTCGGATCTCGCTCTCCGGATACTGAGTTTCACCACCAACAAAGCCTTCCCCATTTACTACACTAGCACCGTTTCAGTGTGCTCCTTGTCCAGCGAAGCGGTAACAGCGGTACAGGTGGCTTAAAATGACACTTCTCTCCTTTTCCATTGCAAATGCGCCTGCCCTACCAGTCTCCTCCCCCCACAGTTTTAAGAGCAAGTTTGTTAGAAGTATGTTCTGCAAAAGCGCATTCTGCTTCTTTTAAAGATGGCAATGTTCATCTGTAGCTCTTTTATCTAATATTGTTAGGATTGTGTGTTGCGATAACTTAAATAGGATTTATCGATGTTGTTACCAGTAACTGTTTGTCTGTCTGCTTACTTTCTTTCTTTAGGCAATTTATGTAACAGCAATATTTCCTTACCTGGTCCTAACTATATTCCTTATTCACGGACTCACTCTACCAGGAGCCACTGACGGTCTGGCTTACCTCTTCACCCCTAATGTAAGTATTGCTGCTACAGTCAGAAATATTATTTTTCCTTTTGCTCCCCCTCAGATCTTATACTGTATATTCATTTTCCAGCAACTCCGGATCTAGCTCCCTATCCAAGAGCTCAGCTAAGCTTTTTTTTCTGAGATGAAATGATTTAGTATTTTAATATACTTCAGCAAGAAAAGAAGCAGCAAAGTATTTAACAGTTCAGTAATAAGCATATCAGAAAATATTGGAAAATTGAGTATAAGTATATTATGGGCGCCTCGGTCTTGAATGTGTAAGTGAAACTGATATACTTCATGAACAGAATCATCTCTCTTTTACACGTGATAAAGATGGGATTTCCCTGCCAACGCTAGAGAATTTACACAACTTTAATCTTTTAAGAATTCACAAGGAAAACGACTGAGAAATTACACTGCAAAGTCATTTTTTTTTAAGGTTGAAAGCAATTTTCTCCTACCCCTGTTTCTCCATAGCTGAAGTTCCCCCCCCACCCCTCCACAGCTGTCCCTAAAAGACAGAACTGCTGGAGAATAACCCTTTCCCACGTTTTCTCATCTTCTCAAAGGGACAGGAGTCCCAGATCCCTCCATATGCTGGCCATTTCAGAAGGACCTCTTTACACTGGCCTTAGTGGCCTTCCCAAACACAAAGTCAAATTGTCTCACTAAGTGGTTGCTGTCAACCGTAGGCTCCTCACAGCTCTGCCTTCGTCCTAAAAAGCTCCATAAAGCAGCGAGTGTAGAGGAGGAAAAGCAGCGCCCACTGACAGATGGTCTCGGAGTATCCTCTGCCTCCACAGCCGTGCTGTGCTTCCCACCACAGGAGCGCTGGGTATTTCCTTTTCCCTTCCTACAACAGGAACACAGGCATTAAGGGAAACATAAGCCAAGAAGCCTGGAGATACGCTACATGCCAGCCTGGAAAGGGACAACAGCAAGAGAAAGCTCAGATGAGAGACCTCTTTTATCCCTCCCCCTGCAAGCCCAGTGGCACGGGCACCCATCCGAATGCTGCCAGAGCTCAAAAAGGACAACCTTGCCCTTTACAGGGGATCAGGATGTGCACTTGCATTTTTGTAGGGCCCAGACAGGACAATAAATGCTTGGTGCAATGTCTTAATGAAGAAAGCAAATTAGACAACACAACCAGAACAGGGCTTGGCCTGTTGTCGTTTGGTCTCAGCCCGGCTGTCAGGTTTCTCTGGAAGAGCTCAGGCATCTTTGGGACTTATGATCATTGCACAGTGAACTTAATGCAAAAAATAGATTTGTGTGTATATTCACAAAGCCTGGAGGTATTGCAGTGCTGAGGGGGAGCGGATCATCATAAAAGAAGAGCCGGATGGTTTTGTAGACTGGCGCCAGGAGTCAGAATGAAAATCTGGCTGCAATCAACCCGCAGTTAATGATTAGTCAGTTTGAAGAAGCAGATCCTGGGGACATCCTTGAAGAGTCATCTGAAGAGGGTTTTGGTGATGAAACTACGTTCTTATCTGCAAACGTGGAAAAGCTGATGCAACAGCCTGGTAAGTGATATCTGCTATGGGTGTTGCTATTGCACAGAAAGTTACAGCGTTAAGAAAGACAGACAGCTTTGTTGAACTAACATACCAACTGCTATGGAGGATTTTAGCACTTCAAGGACTTCAAAAAGACAGTAAGCATACAACTGCAACATTTCCTTTCTTTCTTCTTCCCCTTAGCCCACAACTGCAGTACCAGTATTGCCTTTTCTGTTAGCCTGTTTAATGAGGAACTATTCCCACCACTGCCGTCAGTAAATACATGCGTTTTTCTTGTTACACTTCTCCACGGGAGATGTCCCAGACTGAGTCGTACAGGGGGGTTGTTGGTTTGTGGGGGTTTTTTGGCAAAGATTTACCTAGCCCACCCAGACCACATTAGCTTACAAAACTGTAAAGCGTATTTCTTAAATGTGTGCTGTTTTCTTCTTCTTTTCCTGTCTTTTTGCACAAAGCTTGTAAAGTTTTAGCAAAATAAAGTAAGAGTTAGCTCACCTACTGCCTGTTTCAGCTTGCTTTAAAAAAAAAAAAAAAAAAAATCAACCTTCTTGACATTCTCCACTCATTGGAGGCAACCTTTTCCAACTTTTTTTCAACTTTGCAGTGCAGCAGAAGTTGTAGTTTCTCTGTAATAGCTGCCGCATCTACTCTGGTAACTGTTACACCTCACCATTGTTTTTGAAAATCTGTGAAAGAAAGTAATACCTCATGCTAAAAGTCACATCTTACCCAGTTTCAACATCATAATCACCCAACTGAATTTTTTTTTCCCAAACGACCATTGTTTGAGTTTCTTCACTTTCCAAGTTTGTATTTTAGTTCTCATTAATAAATATCACAAATAATAACTGCATGCATATGGATTTTAAATATGACAGGCTCTGGGTTTATTTTCATGCAGAAGTACATAGTCGGCTTTTTGCCATCTGACACACTTTCACACCTTAAATTCTAGAACAAATAATGAATACTTCTGTTCATTGACTTTCAGATGCGGAGAAGTCTGATGATTTACTCGCCCTCTCTAAATCCTTGGCTACCTGGAACGTGAAGCTGCCAAGAAAACAAAAAGATACTGAAGTTACGCTCACAGGCATGTGGGGGAAAAGCAGAAGTTGTACAAAGATGAAGCAACACAGGAGCTGGAACAGAGACTTTTGGAAAGGTTCTTGGGAAAAAAAATAATCAGAGGCAGCAGAAAAGGGATCCCATCAAACATCAGCAATGGTCTGTACACAGTTCAGCTTCTGTGGACATCTGTGTTGGCTCAGGAGCACAAATCCCTCCTTCTCCAGTCTCTTCCACATCTGAAAGAGCTTCAGAGACTGTAAATATTTGGGGCTTCTCTGGCAATGAACAGTTCCAGGAACTTGGCTGGGCAACTGATGCCTGCGCCCAGAGCTCTGCAGCTATTTAACGAGCAGTGAGAATAGCCAAGAAAAAGAAAAAGGCAGCACAGGCACCAGATCCTCTATCACAGAGGCAACCTGTAATTTTTTCCTCTATTTTGCAGTTTAGTTTTACACCTGATATATTATTGTGAATGGACACTTAAAACCCCTTTCAAGATACCTGGTCTGTCCATATTGTTTCTGGTATTAAGGAGAACAAAAGCATTACCTTAATGAACTGCTGTCTTTAAGTGCAGTATTACTTGTTGGCCACTTGCTTATGAGAAAAGCGATAGCTGTTTTTACACCAAAATGACACATCACAGGGATCCTAGTATTTTTTAGTTCTGTTTTAACAAAGTTTCTGTCTGTGTTTCATGTGTTCAAGTATCCAAACATCTCACCGCCCCGGGGGGAGCAATTATGCTTCCTTTCCTCATTACTCCTGTGTTCATTCATTAACATTCTGGTTGTATATCTTCATCCGCATGTTTCTAGCTTCAGCACATTTTTTCTTCTGAAGACACTCCTATGAAATCTGTATACCATATTACTGAAAATATAAAATAATATTTAGATTCATAATTATTTGCTTAAGACCAGATAATGACATTGCCACGGCGTGCTTGCCTGTCCACTATTTCTTCAAGTTTGGGGGTTGATTAGTGTCTTTTACAGTCAATAAATGCATTGCATCTAGCACCAAATTAAACTACCTCCAGATTCATTTGCCGAAGTCCCCAGTCAGAAAGCCAGACTTGTAACAGTCACATCTATCAGCACCGACAATTCACTTGGCAGCACTTAATGAAACTGTGGAGGCCATGTAGCAATGCGTTTTTGAGTTTCTGCACAGCAATAGCGATCTAGTTCTGCACCTGCACAAGGTCCTCCCAGCAAGCAGTCTGGCATTGGAGGGTTTGGTTATGATCTTTCAAAATAAATCTGCAGAAAGTCTGCCTAAGCTGAAGCATTTCAGCCAGTAACGGTTACACATATCTGTTTGCTATGCTATGTTGCACAAAAAGCCGTACCAGTTCTGCTGTGGTCAAAGCACTGGCATACTTGTGGAGAAAGCATCTGCAGTAATGGCATTCATCGCATCCATCCACACCGAGGTGAACCCATTATTCTCGCTCTTCAAGCTCAGGCCAGCTTCAGAGAAACCCAAAATGTTGTTAAGGGTCTTTTGGCATACTTACCTCTCATTCCTACAAACGCTCCTAGCAGTAGCAGGATCATCCCTACAAACGTTCCTAGCCATGTGCTAGGATCAACAGCACAGGCACATAGACACAACACAGAAAAAACACAATTCGCCCTGCATGACTAGGATGCAGATTTGACTCAGACTGATGTAAAACAAAGTGAAATACTCTACAGCCCTGGTATTACTTTTGGGCCAGCTGGTTTTTAAAATGCTCATTCTTAACTAATACTGATTTCTATTCCCCCTACTTGATAACGGACTGGAAAGTAATTCACCTGGTGGGTTATGACTATAATATGCCACTTCTTAGTTTCTGCAGGAAACTAATACTTATTGAGCACATTTATATTTTGCCCATTATTTATGTTTTATGTTTTATCTTTTTCTTTTAGACTGATTTTAATGGTAAGATTCCTTCTTAATACAGCTATTTAAAATTGCATATTATTCTCTGTAATCCAACAACCACTGACTTTTTAATTTAGCTTCCTCTATCGCATGACCCTTAGATCAAAATTCAAATTTCACTTTGTCAGTTTCTCCTTTTTCCTTATTTTTCCTATGTTGCCCTTTTATCTGTTATTGCTGTTTTCACAGTACTTTGAATCTAAGATGCTCTTTTTAATGAATCATAGCATCATAGAATAGTTTGGGTTGGAAGGGACCTCCAAAGGTCATTTAGTCCAACCACCCTGCCGTGGGCAGGGACATCTTCAGCTGGATCAGGTTGCTCAGAGCCCCGTCCAACCTGACCTTGAAGGTTTCCAGGGATGGGGCATCCACCACCTCTCTGGGCAACCTGTGCCAGTGCTTCACCACCCTCAGCGTAAAAAATTTCTTCCTTATATCTAGTCTACATCTACCCCCCTTTAGTTTAAAGCCATTCCCCCTTGTCCTGTCGCAACAGGCCCTGCTAAAAAGTTTGTCCCCATCTTTTTTATAAGCCCCCTTTAAGTACCGATAGGCTGCAATAAGGTCTCCCCGAAGCCTTCTCTTCTCCAGGTTGAACAACCCCAACTCTCTCAGCCTTTCTTCACAGGAGAGGTGTTCCATCCCCCTGATCATTTTCATGGCCCTCCTCTGGACCCGCTCCAACAGGTCCGTGTCTTTCTTATGCTGAGGGCTCCAGAGCTGGACACAGTGCTCCAGGGGGGGTCTCACCAGAGCAGAGTAGAGGGGCAGAATCACCTCCCTCGACCTGCTGGCCACGCTTCTTTTGATGCAGCCCAGGATACGATTGGCCTTCTGGGCTGCGAGCGCACATTGCTGGCTCATGTCCAGCTTTTCATCCACCAGTACCCCCAAGTCCTTCTCAGCAGGGCTGCTCTGGATATGCTCTTCTTGCCTGCTTGGGCTTTTAGTTTTTTTTTTTTTTTAAGTGAATTGGGAAAGCTATGGAATCACTTTGTGTCTTAAAACAATGAAGGTTTAGTATTTGTTTATACAGTTTTGGGAAGATAATATTCTTAAACTGTAAGTTACCCAGTATGTGGATTAACAAAAATAAATAAACTGAGGAAAAATGTAATGTACTGTCCCTATTGTGTGCCTAATGCCTATCATTCAGAAACACATTTTTATCACCAGACAGAAGAGGTGTACAATGAAACAGATTCTATAATTACTACATACATTTAAATAGACCAAATTATGTCTTCAGAAACACCTGCTTTACTGACATGTTTTGTACTAATTTCCATTTTCAGTGTATTTAGATGGCAACACAACTCAATTTCAGAAGTGAAATAAGAGATGAGCTATGAGAACTGGGAGAGAAAAAGAAACTTTAATTTAAGCCTAATACATGCATTTATTTCAATTATTTCAGCTGAACACTTTGAAAAATCCCCGTGTATGGCTTGATGCAGCTACCCAGATTTTCTTCTCTCTCTCTTTGGCTTTTGGAGGTCTTATTGCATTCTCAAGCTACAATCCACAAAAGTAAGTAGAACTACAACCTTTATAAATTGGCTAAATTCTTGCTGCATTTTGTGCAATTTTCTAAAATTTTCAAAACTCTTTCCTTAGGATATTTATAAAGGATCTTAATTTTTCTAAAGGATCTTAACAGCTGCTGTCTTTCTAAAAGGCCAAATAGATGTTCTAACAGGAAGGGGGGGGGAAAATCTAAAAAAATAAAATGTCTGCAGAAATACCTGAGAGAATCACAGATAAAATACTGCCTTTTTTTAGTCGCTTCACTTGTTTGAATGCTATTTCTAGAAATGACTGCGAAAAGGATGCTGTGACAGTAGCAATTGTGAACAGCATGACATCCCTCTACGCTTCCATCCCAGTCTTTTCTGTTCTGGGGTTTAAAGCAACCACAGGCTACTGGGACTGCTTGGACAGGTGAGAAACTTGCGTTTCCAGTATTATACTGTGGTTTCAATGCCTAAATAGATAATGCGTTACTTGAAAAACATGCATTTAGAGAATTTATTTCCACTAAAAAGGAAAAGCATCTGTATGGAGCAGTCTAATATAAAAATAGAAAGTATTATGGCACTGAGGCAAGAATGATCAGGGGTAGCATTTGTAAGAAGCAAGACAAATTATAAAACAATCCACTGCAAGTAGTGCATCACGGACCACATCTCAATCTCAGACTAGCATTAGAAGTAGTTAAAAAACCAACACCTTTTCCTATTCCACCAGAATCACTAAGTTATTAAACAGAAGTGGTGGAAATGGTCTGGAGAGCTGATAAAATAAAAATAGAAATGTTTTAGAGACTGCATCTGCATAAAGTACTCCGAGTTTGTATCTGAAAAAGAAGACGTTAAATAGTCTGAATGTTTTCTCCTAACTATTTTATATGTAAGTCCTCATTTAATATTTTCCTTTATATTGTAAATAACAGCACAGAAAGTAAACACAACTTTCTTTAACATCTGAATACATGGCATAGCATTTCCAGCCACATCACCTGCAAACATTTAAACTAATGATACCTTGGCTTCTCTGGCAGGAACATTATCAGCATCATCAATGAATTTGATCTTCCAGAAGAAAGCATCATGCGACAGAACTATACGGCCTGGATTAGTTTCCTAAACTCATCATATCCAGAAAAAATTGCTGGACTCAAACTGAAAAGCTGTGACCTTCAAGAATTTCTTGATCAGGTACCATAATTGCTTTCAACAAAGTAACCCTTAAACAAAATATGTAGAAGGACTGGTATCTTCCTTTTTCTTATAAGTACTTGTACTTTACTCTACTTGTAATAAATATATTATACTTAAACATGAAACAAAACAATTTTTCAGAATTTGAAATAACAACACTGCTGTAGGACAGTCGGAACTCAAAGCTGGCTGGTACAACGTGCAAAATTACACATTGTTATCACAAAACTAATCTTCAAAGGTGCTCCTACCTGGAGCCTACCATGGACACTAGATTCAGTCCTACTTTGGTTTACAGGAATAAGCACAACAGAGGAAACACATCTAGCTGAAAGATTATAGAAAAAGGATGCTGAATGGGAGTTTCCTAAATCCATATTTAGGAAAGTATCAAAAAATCTATTAAAATATTCTCTGTTTGCCTTAAATCACATGTATGACCACCAGGAAGGTATCTTATCACTGTCTTCTCTCTTATCTTCGTTTCCCCATCTTTCTATTCCCTCTTGTCCTCTCCCTTTTATTTTTCCTCCTCTCTGCACAGGATCTCACCAATATTTTAATTTTTTTTCCTCCAACCCCCCTCCTCCTCGCCAAAATACATCATGATCCTCTCCCCTTCCTTCTTTTCCAACCCTCCTAAAACATTTCCCCTATCACTAAACACAGATGTTTCTTCTCTGTTTACTTCTCCAACCTCATTCCACTTGCTGCAGTGATCCCACCCAGTCCTATAACTCTCATTTACTACTCACCCATTTGTACTCCCTTGCTACAAGTCCCTACCACCTCATAAGAAAAGAATAGGGCCATGGTTGGAGGAGAGGATAAGAAAGAAAGAAAGGAGCCTGAGAAAAAAATAAAATCTTAGGACCAAAGGGTGGACACATTTGCTAGAGACAGAGTATGCTAACGCACGATAGCCTTAACGCACAATGATGGTGAAATAGGCTATTTTACTCACATGATGGAGAAGTCCACAGACACCATTCCAGCCCTGACACGAGTCAGTTTCTGTTTTGTCTGGCTTCCTCTGATGGCACCCATTTCTGATTTATGGTTTGACACATTTTATTTCCAAATTAGAGCAACATTAGCATTCTTCAACGCTTAGATTTATATATCCTTGTCCTTGGGAGACTGAATTCAAAGAAATTTGGCTGAAATTGGGGTTTTCCCTATTAGACTTTTCTGCCCTGGTAATTATGGGGTATTTTGTGACCAACAATTCACCAACTCTCTTGCTGCTAGAATGGGTATCATATCCTTATACACATCTTTTTCTTTCCAGCAGCTATTACATCATAGATTTTTTTAAAAACATATTTAAGATGGTATTAGCAAAACAATTGCTATTTCAATTACAACTCTCAGATCTGCTTTACTCTGGACCCATCTATCCGTGCAAGCTAAAATTCTGCTCTATGATTGTCTACACATCTCTTATAGACCATTTAAAATTAAAATCCCCACAAACACTCCCCACACCCGTTTTCTCAACTGCTGGCTGCCACCGAGCCCTACAGGCTGACCAGCACCCTTGACTCCAGGAAAGG
Source organism: Pygoscelis adeliae (assembly GCF_000699105.1). Taxonomy (NCBI): domain Eukaryota; kingdom Metazoa; phylum Chordata; class Aves; order Sphenisciformes; family Spheniscidae; genus Pygoscelis; species Pygoscelis adeliae. The sequence continues at coordinate 336,873 of NW_008825409.1, read as the reverse complement.
GCAGAAGCGTGTTGTAATTCTATATGCATGAGAAACTACATTTACGCCATTATAACGCATATTTTTATCTGTTTGTGAATTCTGCAGAGTGTATCGGGAACTGGCTTGGCTTTCATCATTTTCACTCAAGCCATCATTCTAATGCCAGGCTCGCAGGCCTGGGCCATCCTGTTTTTCATAATGTTGTTCAGCTTGGGCCTTTCTTCTATGTTTGGGAACATCGAGGGAGTGTTCACGCCTCTTCTAGAGCTTCCAATTATATCTAAATCAATACCCAAAGAGCTATTATCTGGTAAGGTATTTGCTTTGCTTTGTTCAAAGAAGGTGGTATCTTCATAGAGGTGCAAACTACCAACTGCTTAATAAATATCATAGAGGGATTAAGAATTTATAATATTCATTTAGCTATCTCAAAGGCAGTGGATTGTGTTTGCAGAAGACAAGCACACAGATGAGGTAGCATTTATGGCAGAAGCTGTCAGATGACAGTATTATATTGCCCTTGCCATTTTTTTTTCTTAGCTTGCAAGAGCTGTTTCAGTCTGAGAAAGCCTGTTAAATTGCTATTCTTGCAGTCAAGTTCACTCTGAGCTGTTGCAGACATCAGGAGGAGCCTTGTCTTCACTTAAGCCTTTAGCACCTAAACAAGTCTGTATCAGAACTAGTGTGGCCAGCAGGAGCAGGGAAGTGATCGTGCCCCTGTACTCGGCCCTGGTGAGGCCGCACCTCGAATACTGTGTTCAGTTTTGGGCCCCTCACTACAAGAAGGATGTTGAGATGTTGGAACGTGTCCAGAGAAGGGCAACGAGGCTGGTGAGGGGTCTGGAGAACAAGCCTTATGAGGAGCGGCTGAGGGAGCTGGGGTTGTTTAGCCTGGAGAAAAGGAGGCTGAGGGGAGACCTCATCGCTCTCTACAACTACCTGAAAGGAGGTTGTAGCGAGGTGGGTGTTGGTCTCTTCTCCCAAGTAACTGGCGAAAGGACGAGAGGAAATGGCCTCAAGTTGCATCAGGGGAGGTTTAGATTGGACGTGAGGAAAAATTTCTTTACTGAAAGAGTAGTTAAACATTGGAACAGGCTGCCCAGGGAAGTGGTTGAGTCACCATCCCTGGAGGTATTTAAAAGACGGGTAGATGAGGCGCTTAGGGACATGGTTTAGTGGGCATGGTGGTGTTGGGTTGACGGTTGGACTCGATGATCTTGGAGGTCTCTTCCAACCTTAATGATTCTATGATTCTATGATTCTAAGTCACTTTAAGGCAACCAGTGACATCAGCTGCCCTGCCATAACCACCTGCACACGAACTTACACATTGGCACGACTGTAAGACAGGTCACTCACACCCCTATTTCATTCAGGTTTATGCTGCTACAGATTATTTCACATTTACTGTGAACACGCCAGAGTAGAAAATTACCACTTGGAAACCGAGGAATGAGTGTGTACGATCCTGTTCTTGCCCCAAAACTGGAATCTTTTCAACCAGAGACAGTTACTGATCCTAACCTGCTCTTCAAGAACCAGACTCGGTGAGAGTCTGAGAGATCCTACTGTGAAATTGGTCTAGAAAAATTTCTGGCAGTTTGAAGTAACAGATTAACACTCCTGCAATGTGCCCTTTTAAATTCTTATGGGCAATATTGCTGTCATGCCTTTTTTAGAGTCTTCTTGTAGCATCTGAATTATATCCTTCTCATTTTACAACTTTTTATGTAGAAACAAATTTATTTACAACTTGACAAGGTAACCATATTATTTTGAAATTGATTTTCCAATTGTGAGCTTTTTTTTTTTTAAAGAAAAAAAAGAAGTCTGCAGCCAATTTTACACAGCATTGAACCAAAGGTCATCTCAGAGTCAGAAGCGATTAGTAACACAGCACAAGGACATACAAACTGATTTGCAGCCCATGTCTGCATCCAGAAACGCTTTCCCTCCTTCCCACTTTTTCTCTCAATTACCCCAAATCCATATCGTGGCTGAAGGGGAACTGACTGTACAGAAGTGTGGTGAAACCCAAAGCGTACACGCCGGGACATAAGGGACATACACATTTGTAGCTCTGGGCCCTTTGAGGAAATGGGGGGCAGAAATCCAGGGAGCCCTTACACTTCTCAGGTGCCGGCTGCCTATGCTTTGAGCCTGTGACTGCGTGGAAATGAGGGCACTTGGAACTCACTACATCAGTCAAAAATTAACATAGGGCAATAGCATAGCCCAGCCCAGGCTATCTGCTGGGAGTACTAACAACTGAAGGATGCTCTGAGTGACAGGAGTGCAACCCTTCTGCAACAGAGCGGTGCCTCTTGGCCAACACGCAGGGGACAACTGAGTTTGGGAAGTGATATTAGCTCCCCTAAGGAAAAAACAGCTTGTTGTAGCTCCGTAGAGGGAGAGAATAAAAATCACTAGAACAAGAGCAAAAATAATTCAGAACGAAAATACATTTACCAAGTTCAGTTCGGTACTCCAGTAACAAAGATACCTTTTTTCTTTCAGGTATAATATGTCTAATTTGCTTCCTCATTGCTCTGTGTTTTACGCTGGGTTCGGGGAGTTACTGGATTGACATTTTTGACAGATATGCAGGCTCGTTGCCTCTTCTAGTCATCGCTTTCTTTGAAGTGATTGGGGTTGCATATGTCTATAAAATCAAAAGGTACGTTGGAAACAGACGGAATTTTTTTCTCATAAGAGACAAATGCATTTTCCTCTCAATCCACGTATGTTACATACAGGTATACAATATTGACTTATTTCTGAAGCACTTGCCAGTCCTGTGAATGTAGTTATCATTCTTTGCTTCAGGTCTCCTATATTTGTAAAACAGGAAGGATAATCTCTGCGTAGCACTTATGGAAGGGGGGATCCTAAGTTTAAAGCTGGAAAGTCAAGAGCCATTGTAGTTCTTCGGCCAAGAGGATTTACAGCATCTTTCAAATATCCTCCTGTTACTGCCCTTTTGTTTTGTATACTCTTGTATTTTTTATCGTTATTTTTTCCCCTCAAACTTCATAGTAAGCAACATGCAGTAACTCCCCTGTGTCAAAAGGCTCAACCTGCGTGCTAAGAATCTCCGCAGTCACAGACACTAATTAAATTCACTCTTTAGTTTAAAAGCTTTCCTACATCTTTTGTAATTGTAAATGCCAGAAACCTCATCTCATTTTGATTTAGAATAAACCTGCCTTCCCTACTCAGGGTCCTTCCAGTCCAGAAATTTCCCCAATTCTCAGTAAAGATTAATCTTTTCCCCTCTATAATTTACTCAGTTACATGTTGGGGCTTAACCTTTCCAATTCTTACTCTGGCACTGGGATCATGAAGGTCCTGATTTTTTGTGGAACAGTTTGTATACTGTATAGGTAATGAACTCACCTTTGGCCAGTGCTGTTGCATATCAAGGTGTTTCAGTATCATCCCAACTTAAGTCTTACCATAGGCTATGATTTTAAAAATAAGAAACTGAAGAAAAAATCTTCCTCCCTGCATTAAATTTTTTAGATCCACTGTTAAGATCCTTGGAGCATTTCCCATGTTAAATGGTGATAACTCCCAGGCTGTATCGTCATAAACAATTTCATACATCCCTCTTGCTGCACATAGAGATAGCCTCAATCTTCCATGATGCAGAAGTAGCAATAAAATCTGGTTTCACACGCTACAACAGACGCTGGATTCCACAGCGCCTGTATTTTCTCTGTTGTGCTAGTATACATACACTTTTTCCTGTTTGTTACTATGGGATACAAGCATAGTCAAATCACTTTTTCCTAGTTCTCAAGAGAATCTCTAATATCTTCAGTTAGATTAACAGAATTGAAGACAAAGCTGGTGTTTGAATACACACACACAAAAATCACAATTCCTATTCCAGATTACAAAACTCTTTCCAACTTGACAGATACAGGTTATCATGTAACAATCAAACCCAGAACCATACACCTACTGCCCATTCAGTGTGCAAAACTGTAAGAGGTATATGTAAAAGACCAGCTCCATGTCCAAACGACTGCCACTACTGACTGCAGAGGAAGCTGGCTCAGGTCGCAATAATTTTGTCCCTGACCTGATTTGATTCATTTGGTGCTGGTTAATTCAGATTTCTTACTAACAAGCTACGTTTGTTCCCTTGGCAATTTTGTCTTTTTTTCAATGTTTGAATAGTTCTACAGAACTGCTGTAATATTTTCATCACTTATTTGTGCTTAGAAACCTTAGACTAGGTGCTCAGGTAATGTAAACTGACAATGTAAACTGATCATTCATCCCTGGTAGGGATCAATAAAGACCTACTTTATTGATATTATTATTTACTTAAGTCTGTAGTGAGTTGTTAAAGAAGGGTATGGAATAGAAAAGATTAGGGAGCTGTACCATGTGTTTAAAACTTATAGAAAAATATGAAAAAGTGAAACTGTTGCCACTTAGATCTGACATCATCATAAACATGCCTCCTCTTAAAAGGTTCAGTAAAGATGTGAAATGGATGACTGGACGAAAACCCAATCTCTACTGGCAGATCACATGGAGGTTTATTAGCCCTCTGCTCCTGCTAATTGTCTTCGTGGCCTTTGTTACTCTTCAGATACAGAAGCCGTCAAGCTATGCAGCCTGGAACCCTAAACATGTATGTTCCCAAATATTTTCTAAACTTTTAATAAATGGAAGAGTTGTACACTTTTCTCCCTTACCACATCCTTTAAAATCATTGCTCTCTGCTGCTTACCTATGTAATGCAGCCTGAAGTGATGGAATGCTCAGAATGAGAAGGCTCCAGTATGCACGGAGGTTATGAGGTTACATGCACTGAAACGCTTTCCTGTTAACAGGGCCTCTCCTTGAGAAGACCCACATATGCCGTGCTCCATATTTCTTTCGGATATGCGTAATGCAGAGAACTGTCGAAGTGAAGTGTCTCACAGAGACTCTGAACCTACAGGGGGTTCAGAGGTGGAACAAACGCATGAGCAGAGCTTTAGAGCTGCATAACAGATGCTGGGGATGAAAACAATTCTCAGTGAGAACTGCCAATCATTGGGGCCCTGATGAATATATGAACGTGTAGCTTTGACAGGCAGACAGGGAGGGAGGCAGTGGTCCGAGAACAGTGTTGGTTAATTCAGCACCAAAGAGATGTCGATGCCGAGAACGGCATTCTGGATGCCGTTCATCCGGATCTGGATGGCACTGGCTCACGCCAGTTGCAGTTTCTTGGATACTTCAAATATTTCAAATACACCCTGTGTAGGGGTTTGAAGATCAATCCTGGCCAATGCGGCATGAGGATTGCAGTCACCCTCACAGAAAGGCATCAACCTTCATAGTATAAATATATGCATGGTACCTCAAGAAAAACCTCTGTGCGCCCAACAGTACGTACACCAGCAATGTATCCTCCAAACACCATTATGTATCTATCATCCCAAAATAAAAATCATAGCCACAGACTTGCAGAAATTGCATTATCATCATTCCTTCCAAATCTCTCAAGTAAATCTTTCCTATTTGGCAAAGATCATGCTTGGTAATTGCTGAAACCAGGTAAGCTTTGAGTACTTACAAGAATAATCAGAGCTTAAGCAAGGGAGGGTGAAAGTTTGATAACTCTTTGGGCAACCCCTGCATCCCTAGGAGTATCTCACACTTCCAGCTATAAATCTTTGAAACTATAAAACATTTGCAGACATCTTCAGACCCACGAGGAGGGTATACAGAGGACATGGCCACTGAATGCTATTGTAGAGCAAGAGTAAAAGTTTTGCTATCCTTACTACAACAGCATAAGAAAATGCATGTGGAAATCGTAGCAAAATGTAATTGTACCTACAAATTATTTCTTTCGCTTGCCTTTTTATCTCCATAGGAAGGCTTCCCTACGAAAGAGGAGAAAGTCTATCCACCTTGGGTACTGGCCATCTGTGTGCTGCTAGCTGTCCTTCCTTGTGTGTTTGTACCTCTGGTAGCACTCTTCCATCTGATCAAACGAATGTGCAGAAGCAAGGACCCAAGCTTTGTACCACCAGAAGTGTTTTCATGTCAGGGGGCTAACAGCAACTTCTCTCATCCAAAAGAATAAGTACCCGTTGTATCTGCCTGTAGGTAAAAATAAGACAGCCTTTGTTAGACAGGATTAGCTGTAGTATGGTATCATCGAACCAACCTGGTTTACGCGGTTCATACGCTTACAGCCAATCACTAGCACTCTATAAACAGAGCTGCTATGTTTCCTTTATTTTCAACCGATTTCACAACAGTTATGTTAATCTTGTCGCTCCTACATCCTGTCCTGAATCCTACATACCGACCAAGTACCAGCCCCATTGCTTTAACCCTTTTCATGCATTACCAACTTCATGTCTCTCTCCAGCCAGCTTTAAACCTGGAAAGCCTGCTAGTTATTGCACGTGTCCTCTGTCTTCCTTCACTTGTCTTCTAAATAAACAGTCTGTTCCTGAGGATCAGCAACATAAAAGTTGAAACACAAGCACCTACAGTTTCATTCACTGACCCCCTCTGAGAGATTTAGAATGGAAGCTCTTGAAGAGCAAGGACTCCTCTTGTCCACTACACTCTACTTTTTGTAAATCCCTATATGCATTTAAATAGCAGTTATTTTATGATTACTTCATATCCTCAAGCATTGTGAAGAGCAAAAATAAAGCATCAGCAGTTAGAAGAATGTATATTAAGTAAATCTGAGTAATTAATTTTGCACAAATCTCTTAACCTAGCAGATTCCAGAATTTATTGTAGTGGAAAATACTGTGAAAACAAATGTCCCAAATTTTTTCCCCTTAATTTCTCATACTGAACAGAGTAACTGAATACTGTAATAAAAGCACAGATGCATGGAAGCCTCTCAGTAAGCTGCAACCTTACATGACATGACAATTAAGTTAATCTTTACTTAAAAACCGGTTTTCCTATACTTGCCTGCAGATCCTGTCCACTCTGCAGTGATGGGAGATGAGGATTCCTTTTGCCAACATACTTGACCAACCAGCAGCCTCTGAAAAAATATAGGGAAAGTATGTAAGGATAAGGTATGACAAAGCCTTTAGGCTGAGTAATTAAGAGAGTCAAGGAAAGGAGAGGAAGATTAAGGAAAACGGAGGCAATTTCCGTATTTAGCCTTGTGATAGGCTACGCACTAGTAGGGCTTCATAATGGGTAACAGGGATTTGGCCACACAGTGAAGATGAATGAGACCAACTCAAACTCTGCAGAGGAAAGGCAGTTACCTGACTCCTTGGAAGGGGCACAAGGGGAACTGCAAGCCTGGGAGGGAGGAGGGAATGATTTCTTTCTT
>NW_008825409.1:324693-329540 GCF_000699105.1 Pygoscelis adeliae | reverse complement strand
AAAGATAAAGAATTTTTTTTTTTTTTAGACTTTTCTTTTTTAGATTTAGTATCCCCCTCACACAGCTGCTGCTGCAACCTCCTGTCCTGCAACTAGCTTGGGCAGTAAAACTCTTGTGGAGCAGTGATGGTACTAGAGACAGCAGCATCCAGTCTGTCACACCAGATCCACCAGAGGATCAAAAGCACACCGCACCTCTGCCTGCTGGAAGGAAATGCATGGGTAAACTTGCGGGGATTAACGGCACGGACTCTGGCAAGCAGCAACCAAAGACGTTTATTGCTCTATACTAGGGTAATTTATAGCAAGCAGAAGTGTCCACGCGCTATCCGCAGCCTGCAGATAGGTTACAGCCTTGTGTTCACGTGCATCTATGCTCCAGCGGATAGGTCTGCTCTTCCTGACCATACAGCATGACTTCATGGTCCTTATCTTGTTTACTCCTTTCCAGCAGCTCATTCCTTTCTTCCTTATCTTCTGCCTGCGTGCTTTCTCACGGGTACAGTACCTGCTCATTAAAACTGAATTCAGTAATGTCCATAGTTAAAAATCCTATCCCCACATAAACTGTTTGTGTCCACAGCAGTTGCCAGGCCAGAGCCTCCTGGTCCTTCCACTATGTGGGATGAGTAGTATCACCCACAAAACAGTTAAGTGCCTGGGCTCCACATGTTTTTATTTCCAAGAGCCATGGACTTGGTCAATTGTCTGCGTTACGGTGTCCAGCAGTTCCCCATGGTAGCCTGCCAACAGCCCCAGCCCTCAAGTCAATAGAGAGACAGCATGGAAACAGCTTCTGTTAGCAGAAACCTCACAAGTCACAAAGGTCCAAGCAAACTTCTTGATGTTCTGCCGCTGTGCACTGTAAAGGCTGTTGACAATGACATGGAAGATTTCAATTGCCACTCTGCCTGTTGAAAATTAAATTTGAAAGGTTATGAGTAAAAAAGGCTTCCATAATGAACGAATAATCAAAAAAACCCAATACAAATGCAATTTTGAGCATATATTCATACAAAAGCTGTAAATACCTAAATAAGAATTTTTAATTAACTAAAGCGTACACTCTATATTCACGTCTCTGACTACAGATAGCTAGATGTTCGTTAAAATCATATATACAGAGTATATGCAGCAGGTTTAAGTATTTGGTCAGAGACCTGTTCTTAAAGAAAACACATCCAGCTAATACAGACACAAGCTGAGAAAAGAGTTAAACTACATATACAAGACTTTCAAGTCTATAAATCTATCTCGAGTCACTGTCATGGCACTCACAGACTTCTTGACTTTTGAGCTGCCCCTTCCCATTCACCAGAAGGGAGACATTGTGGGTCACCAGACATGCAGTTCAGCCTGGGACGGGACTCAGGAGGAAGACAATTTTCAGCTCCAGTAACTACAACTCACGGCAGGCAAACGCACTAGCTGAAGTTACCGTTTAGCCAACGTAGGCATGTAGAAAACGTGTTGAGCAACTCTTGCAGAAACATTGCTTTTCTGTTCTCAGTGCACTTCTGATGTGACCTCTACTAAAATTCCTGTGCCAGAACTGCAACCTTATTCCAGTAAAATTAGTGCTTGAATCTTCCCCTTCCTATTCGTATGAAGCACAGCATCTTATAAGTACTTTTTTCTCTTGAAGAGCATGATTGACTTTGTTACTTGAGTAAGCATGTGCACGCAAACATGAAACTGAATCTGTGGTCGAAGTCTTACATACCAAGCACTTTCTACTTCTGCTCACTCTCCTCCCAATCTTTCATCTGCATATCCCATCAGATCTTCTTTGCTATAATGCTCTGCTGTGAACTCATACCGTTCTGACAGACAAGACTTTTCTAGAATTGTCTAGGCTGTAAGGACAGCCTGGATTTTTTGGGGGTAAAGCTGTAAAGGACACACACAGAGGCATGGTGATCTTCAGCCTTAAGCAGAATCCATAGCCCTAAGACAAGGAGCTCAAGTACCTATTAGAGGAAGAAGCCTCAGAAGGAGCATTGCAACAGCACTATAAATAATGAAGCATCCAAATTACCATAAAACAATAAATAGAGAAAAGCTGCAGAGAGAAAAGTGTATTCCGTCTGGAACACAGGCAGTTCCCTACATTGCAAAATTTGATATCTACCTCAAATTGAGATTCACAGTCCATAATCCTCTCCCAAAAGGAAGCAGTGGGGAGAAGGATGTGTTTGATGGACACGTGCAGATGCTAGGATTTCCTCCAGAGGGGCTTCTGTCCAATTCCTCCCTTCCAGCCCTGCACAGAGACACAAAAAACAATTTTCAGCCCTATCGCTCTTCCTCCCCATATGAAGCCTCCAGCGCCGACTTGCACAGTGGTTTGCAACACTGGCAACACAGATTGCACAGCGCCGTTACAGAGTGGCTTAGCTCTCAAACTCTCTGCTTACCTTCTCCTAAATACTGAGACAATCTTAACCTTCCCCCCAATCCTCGAATCTTTTGCAATTTTCCCAGCTTTCCAATGATGGTTGAAAATCCACATTACAGGTTCAGAATGCTCCTAATCTAATTCTTTTAATATTTCCAGATTGAAGTTATTCAATCGACCCAAACGTTTCCTGTCAACAGTTGCTGTTTAACGTACTACCTTGCTACCAATTAAGTAGAAAATATTTTACCACTATAATATATCGCACCATTTCTTTTAGAACAGTTCCTTACAGAAGTAGCTTTATGGAATATGTCTAACTTCCCAACAGTATAAACATCTCATTTTAGAGCATTAAATCTATGTCATTGCTATGGTTAATCTATTCCTTACACATATGCTCACAGCATTTTTTTCCAGGTGTCATAAGCCGCAGCAGCAAGGAAGTAAAAGTTTCCAGTACAGACTGCCAGCTCTTCTTTAAATTTCCAAATTCTCCATTTGCTAAAACACATACCAGTTTCAGCCTTATTTTCACTTGCCTTCTTGAATGGAAGATATTTTTAAATGAGATAGTCTTCTCTTGTGATTTCTGCATTGTATTTGCATCTGTTTACAAATAGGCCTCAGAATAAAACGGACGACTCGGCAACTAGTTATGGGGAGAGGCAAACGTCGGCTCGGACAATTGCAAGCGTTACGCTTTATGCATTTTTACAAAAGTACACCTTCAACTGAGGCTACATTGGCAGTTTTTATTATCACGGTATCCGCTGTGATACAGAGCAGAAATGGGCTAATCCAACCGTCAAGGAAGTTCACATTCCCTGCAGTCTCCATGTTAGAGCATCCTGTGGAAGCCACATAAAGAAGCAGTGATGCTGGAAACAGGGCCCGTTGTTCTGAGCCTTAAGGTGGGAACAGCTCCATCCTTTTCTGTAAGGGAGCTTGCTGAAAGACGTTAAAAACTGCTGTCTTTAACATTAAAACACACAAAATAAAACAAGGTATGTCTCAGCACACATGGAGAAGTCTAAGTTCAAAGACTTAGAAGCAAATCTATCCATAACTACCATGTTCTTGGATGGGAGCAGAGAGGTTTTCTTCTAGTCCTCCCAAGCCCACCTGTCTGCGAAGCTTTCTGAAACACTGACCAGTTCAGCACAGTTCTTGCTCTAGTTTTCTACCCCAGTTATCCAGGACACTTTTTTAATCACCCTGGAAGTTTGCCTTGGGACAGCTGTTCACCGCAGAAAGGCTCCCTACTCTTCCCAAGGGCTCATCCTCCCCGTATGGATTTGTGCTGTCGGATCCTGGCTCATGAGGTATACTTTCAGGCTGCCCAACCCCTATTCTAGACCATTCTTTCAAAACAGACATGCTCGCTGGCTCTCAGGAAATTATTGGGCTCCTCTGCCTCATCCTTCTCTGAAGGTTCATGCAGAACTCCAAAAACGGACAAGCATGCATTCATCCGTACTGCTGCCCACCAGCACAGCCTTCAACATGACACACAAAAGGCACAGGGCCTGTGCAGTAAGGGGTAAAGAGTTAAAATTTGTATCACTCACAACTGCTACAGCAGGAGAGGGGAAGAGAAGCAGATAGGAAGGAATGCACGGCTGAAGAAAGTCCAGGTAAGGAGTGAACGGCCACAGATAGGAACAGCTCCAGACGAAGAGTGGGAAGTTCTCCAAGTGCTCAAGTCTCATCCCTGCCGAGGCCCTCGTTGGAGCATCTCGCTGTCTCTTCCTGCCACATGATCCAATAAAATAAAGCTTCCTGCACCGCCAGGCCTCTCTTACGCAATGGTTTGCGTAAGATACCCATGATAGCGTTTCCCCACACCAGTATCACTGCAGAACATTGAGGGGGATGGGTGGTTTAAAATGTTTGAGCTGCTGGCTAAGGAGCAACTGAGCTGTTCTTCATCCGTTCTCTACTCTAGTAGGAGCAATTTTCTATGGCTTTTTTTGTAACTGTGCTGCTTCATAGCGAAAACCAAAAAAACCCACCCAACTGTATAAATGACACTCTGTACGTTTGACAGTTTGAACGGAGCTGTGGTGTTAATGGACAGACTGCAATACTGCATATCAGCTTCTAGGAGCTGTGTTACTGATCCCTGTGTGGTGGTGGTGGTGGTCTGTCGTCCTTTGAAAACATCTATGAGTAACATTGCCCACACAGGTCTCTCTCCAGCAACACGTTCTCCATCTACGTCAATAAAACCTCCCAGCAGCCGCTATTTAGCCTATAACAGACAGAAAAATCCTAATAAAATAGTTCTACATTAGACCAATGCAAATTCAACACCAAGCCTGGAAGAGAAAAAAAAACCTGTGGGCAGGTTTATCAGAGCAGCCACAGGGCAAAATTCAGCGCTGCACCACACACAAGCACCAGGCTGTGCTGGTTTTGGCTGGGGTAGAGTTAATTTTCTTCATAG
>NW_008825409.1:320450-324358 GCF_000699105.1 Pygoscelis adeliae | reverse complement strand
TTTTGCTTTGCTTGCGTGCGCGGCTTTTGCTTTACCTATTAAACTGTCTTGATCTCCACCATGAGTTTTCTCACTTTTACTCTTCTGATTCTCTCTCCCATCCCATGGTGGGGGAGTGAGTGAGCAGCTGTGTGGGGCTTAGTTGCGGGCTGGGGTTAAACCACGACACAGGGCTAGACAGTACCCTCAGTAATATTATAGAGCCAAAGCTAAGCCTAAATAAAGAACAGGAAATGCAGATAGAAGAGTAATCTACTCAGTATATTATTTAATAGAACTTTTGTTTTGTAGATATAAATGTACCACCATCATTCTATATCACCAAGTGTTCAAAATATATAAAACATATGTTAAATATATCCAGCTTTGGCACTGAAATTTTGGCATACATTAGTTGTGCTCTCTAAAGCATAAAATCTCCAACTTGTACATGTTGCTAGGTAGTGCCATGAAATGCATTTGCCTTGCCCAAGTTACTGTCTTTCAGGACATAACCCAGCTGGGTGGGATGTTGAAGATGACTATAAAATAAAGGTACTGGAGACAAGCACGCATTATTGCAATCAACCAGACATTTTATTATAAAATAGTCTGCAACACAGAGAAGCAAAGAACATGCTGAAGAAACAACATGCTGAAACAAGAAAGTAGATCTGTTTGTACAGAACATAGTTTAACAATGCCTTCATTGAGAAGACGGGAATTACTGAAGGAAACCAAGTCAATTTCTTCAAATAGCCTGTGAACTTACAGGCAAACACAAACAAGAAGGTATTAATCAAATTGTCTGCTCTTTTTAAGTCCTTGTGTAGTATCTGAGAAACAAACACGGAAATCTTCTGAATAAAGTTGCTTTCGGTCCACCCTACCAAAATAAACTACAGAGAAAAGGCATCTAAAGACACAGCATTTATTTTCAAACCCAGAAAAATTATGAAATAAACCTCAGTCAGTTAGTCCAGGATAGCTTTGAAATCTTGACAAAGAGATGGTTCTGTCACTGTCTTCAGTAGTGCCATAGTATCCTTTGGGATCTTCCTGAATAGCTGCATCTTACCTACCAAAATATCAGAAACAATTCGTTACTACTGCAAGTAACTAACAATTCTGTTTAAGGGAAAATGCTAATAAAGTAATAAAATCAATACTAGCTGAATCCAATTAAAAAGTTGGAACACCTGGAATATGGGGATAAAAAAGCTATAATAGATTATGCTACTATTCTACTGCCCTTAAATCAGGCTAATAAATAAAAAGGTTAAAAATCATGTCAAAATATTAACAAACTAAGAAAACCAAGGAGCAAATTCCTCCTACTATGTCCTTGTAACACTTCTGCGCTTGGATTTAAGAATTTTAAAAGTTTTTTGAAAAGTATAAGACCATTTATTCAATAACTATATCCACCAAAAAAGGCCTTCTTTCAAAGCATAGTTACTTTGAAAGACCCTATTTTAAACAATGCTAAGGTCAAGGGACAGCTCCTTACCTGGTTGCTAATGTTTACCTACAGCGGGAAGGTATTCCCAAACTGTTTCTTTTCCCCTCTACTTTCAGGTGTGACACCAAAGTACCCTATGCTTGGAACTGACATATACAAAAAGATTAAAAAAAATAAAATCACGTGGAAAATGCACCTTTTGCTGTAACACTGGCAACAGCAATTCTCCCCGCTGCGTTTCCTTGTAAGAGAAGAGAGACTAACTGGAAAGCCACCCTTAAGGTGGAAAATTTTGTAGACTAAACAAGGCTCTTAGATCAGGAATGAAATTTTTTGTAAGAGGACATAGCAGTTTTGAAACACAGAAGGTCATTGAGTCTATCGTCAACAGAACTATAGACAATAAAAAGGACTTTTTAAAGATTAGGAAGAACGTGTAAAATCCTAGCAACAGTTTAAGTCTGTTACCTAAACAGTTGGCAAAATTGTCAATGGTGCAGAAAGGCAGAAGGGTTCAATAAACATTTGTTCTGTATTTGGAAAGAAGACAGATGATGTATTTATATCTTATCATCATAAGGAAAAACTCTTGCACTGGTAATAACAGGAGGCATGTTAAACAGTAACTATGCTTTAAATACTTAACTCTGAAGAATGACAACTCGTACTGAGAAGCCCCTGATCTTGGTATTTAACATGTTTTGGAATAGTGGGAAGAAACTCCTCCCCAAAACCTATGAGCTTGATATCGATTCCCGTGGAGAGTAACGGGGACACAGGAGAAAAAAAACTAAGTTTATATCAATTCCTGTCAACAACATGATCTTAACAGGGATAATAGGTTTTATATAGCCGATACAAACTCCAAAACAACAAGAAGTGTAGTTGTTAAGTCAACACAGGCGCTGTTACCAGCCTTGGTTACCTCTGTGCTACAGATTGCTGTGCCATAGAGAGATACTGAGCTAACTGCACAGGAACACACCTGAGAACCAGTGACTTCTCTGTCACAGCTACTCTGACATCCACACATGCTACCTGATTTCCAGAAGTAAGACAGAACTTGAAATACAGTGTTTAAAATTAGCTCCAGTATCTCTACATAATGCTCAGCTCTGTGGTAACCTTCTCTACAGCATGATGTTCTGATTACCATAACATTACCCAGGAAAAAGCCTGATGCAGGCCAAACAAAACTAACTTGTAAGACAGAATAGAAAACTATCTATCAGTGTCTCTTTAAATGGATTTTAGTGGGTTCCTGCAGGATCAGAAGACTTAGTATCTTACTAAATTTGGAAGAAAATACAAATATAAACACCACGTACAATCAGGTGACTGAGAAATAGCCTTTATCTATGATCAGAGATCTTGGAGACATGGAGATTAATGATGCACATTCACACCAAGGGTATGCATATGACTCATCACTACAGATCACAAGACGTCTTTGTACAGCTTTACAGTACCAGCACACTGATGCCTCACCTTCCCTCCTGCTCAGCCCCTAGGTGGTGCATCTGGTGCCTTCTCAGTTCCTTTTCAAAAACAGTTTGAACTTATTTTTAAAACCTCAACCAACTCTTAAAGGAAGGAGAAAGGCAGGTGGGAGTAATTATACATGCAGTCAAAGCACCTCTCAAAATTACAGTCACTGGTAAGTATTCAAGTTGCCTGACAAGCTGACCCCAAACAGCTACTCTCCTGCCAAATTACCTAGTAGATGTTTTGGAGGCTTTTCATAAAAACAGCAACTACAGAAGTGCTCCACCAAGTATTGTATCAACCCTTGCAGCACAGGTGGAACAGGGCTAGTGGAAGTACAGGTAAGACTTCAGGGGTCTATAAGCAAATGGAGATATCTCAGAGATGGCATTCGAGTTACTTGGGCCCCAGCGATCTGCTGACCAACCACAGCAAAAGCTTCCATCTTAAAAGTTTCAAAGTAAAAACAAGTCAGAGCCTGCTAATTGTTTAGGCAGCCATTAAGCAAAAATCTCTGAACCCTTGATCTTTCAGCAGTGTACTTGAAGTCTCAGATACTTCCAGAAGAAACTGGGCCTTGTAGATAAAAAGGGAGTTGTCTTGACACTATGGATGTGAAGAACCGATTCTGCCTCAGAGAAGGTAAGATTTATGCAAGAATAGCTGGAAATTACTCTTTTCAAGAGAACGTCACCACTAATTTTCTGCTTGCCTTTGGACTTTCCCTGCTCCACCCCCACAATACTCAGCAAGTACAATATTAATAGTTCTCCCCAGGAATTTAGGAAGCAAGTTTATTCCATTTCTGCAAGGGCAATTCTCACTGCCAGAGAAGCCAACTGATAAGATGGTCAGCTTTCCCTTCTTGGGTTAGAAACTGTGCATACAGAGTTAGGCCTGCACCACACGCAAGTTTCTGGTCAGTATTGTGGTTAGGCAAGGGGCTGGATAAGTTCAGCAGAAGGAACCCAACCACAACCAT
>NW_008825409.1:311406-319819 GCF_000699105.1 Pygoscelis adeliae | reverse complement strand
AGGAACCTAACGACAACCATTACTCAAACTAGGAAAATTCCACCTCTACTTCCCAGCTCATCTTCCCTGGTATCTGTGGTGATGTGATTTTGTGGACAGCAGAGACCACTTTTACGGCAGACGCACACACTCATGGAAGACAAGATTCTGCTGAACAACAGAGCTGCCTGGGGCTGTACCTCCACCCTGAAGGTACTGTCAGATTCAATGGCAAAGCATGCTCAGAGAAGTATGGGGGAGCTTTGGCTTGGATTGGGGTCTGCCAGTCAAAGATCCCAAGAGCAAAACCTTCAGCATTAGAGATGAAAACTCAGATGTGCTCTACATGGACCTTAGAGAAGTGACACAGCTCCCAGAGAAGCTACTATCCTACTGGGTGTGACTACTGCATTCTCTGCTCAGCTCTTCAATTTCTGTCCTCTCCAGCTGAAGCAAGCAGGCACCCCTTCCCTTCCCAGAGGTAGGCCTGCTTACCTTGGTACTTCTAGAAGGGCTGAACAGAACTGGCTTCTCAGCAGCAGTGATCAGACATGGTGCCTCTGGTTTTGGTGTCAGTAAGTAACTCGGAGAAGGAGCTTCTCTGGGAGAGGCTGCTGGAGTTCTGCTCCATACAGAAAGTCCACAGCTGTCAGGAATGCACCTGGTGCAATCCTAACCATCAGTTTGTTTCCTGTAAATGTTTAAGTGTCTTCTTTGATACATTCACACTGCACCACCAAAAATCAGACTGTTTGCACTCAGGCGCTGCTGAAAGCCTTAGATATGGGAAGGAAATGCTTACTTCCAAAATCAGAACTGCTCTCTTTTCGGGGCACTGGGCCTTAGCACAGGTATCAAGGGAAGCTTGTGACACGTTTCAAATCAAATAGCGGTTATTCTGGAACCAGACTGAAGAATTTCTCGGTATTGTATAATAAAACAGCCCAAGTAATGACTCATTCAAAGTGTGAATTACAGAGTCAGTGTTCAGAGTCTGGCCTTCACTGCAGCTAAATTCAACAGTACTGATTGCTTCAGAAAAACCTCCTGCTGTTCACTTTTAATATCTTAGAACTGAAAATTCTAGTATTTCTGTAGCTGGCCTGGGAACAGACCGCACAACTGTCAAAGAGACAGCTCCCCAGAGGCCAGGTATGCAGACAGCTTCTTTCCCTGAGTAGAAGAGTCAGAGATTTGCCAACACCACTCAACTCTATTACAATATAGCATATGCAGAGCAGGAAGTGCTTCTGTTTCAAAGTGACCCCGGTGACACTTTTTTGCTAGGAGTTTACACTGTGGGAGAAACTTATTTAGTTGCCAGTTGATCTACGTTTTTAAAAATAGAAAACTGAGCATTCATATTTCATTTAGTTAAACCTGCTGAGAATGCTTATATGATTAACCCAATCTTATTAAGCTTTCTGAACTGTACAAACTTACTGACTGCCAAGTATCAATAGCTGTCCCTTAAGAACAAGGCTCTAGAACATGCAGTGCTGAAAAACATACCATTTTAATTTGCCTACTTACACTTAGTAAATTTGATTAAAATCAGAGTTGTGGTTTAACCCAGCAGGCAGCTAAACACCACACAGCCGTTCACTCCCCACCAGTGGGATGGGGGAGACAATTGGGAGGGGGGAAAAAAAAAAAAGTAAAATTTGTGGGTTGAGATAAAGACAGTTTAAGAGAAAAGGAAGGCAAAATAGTAATAATAACAACAACAATAATAATAAAAGAATATACAAAACAAGTGATGCACAATGCAACTGCTCACCACCCGCTGACCGATGCCCAGCCAGTTCCCAAGCAGCAGTCACCGCCCCCCGGCCAACTCCCCCCAGTTTATGTACTGAGCATGACGTCACACGGTATGGAATGTCCCTGTGGCCAGTTTGGGTCAGCTGTCCTGGCTGTGCCCCCTCCCAGCTTCTTGTGCACCTCCAGCCTTCTCAGTCAGTAGAGCATGGGAAGCTGGAAAGTCCTTGACTAGAGTAAGCACTACCGAGCAACAACTAAAACATTGGTGTGTTATCAACATTATTCTCATCCTAAATCCAAAACACAGCACTGCACCAGCTACTAGGAAGAAAATTAACTCTATCCTTGCCGGAACCAGGACAATCAGAAAGCTCGTTAATGTACATTTTAGAACAACACTTTATGATAAGAAAAGTTAAAAAATCCATTTGATTCCATGTTTTATTACAGTTAACCATATTTCAAACTGTAAAAATAATCGAATACTTACAGATTTTTAGGGGCTTAAGCAGGCATTTGTAAACAACTTTGTGATTTGCCAGCTTGACAGTGAAGGCATGGTAGCAGAGCCATTCTGCTGCCTCAGAAGGGAACATGCCAGAGGCACCTTTGTTACCTAAAGCAACCCCTACAGACAAAACAGGAAAAGAATGTCACTGAAAATGATAAGCATTAAGAAGTATGTCTGACCTCTCCTCTCCTTCTATAAAATCACTCCAAGATTTTTTACTAAAAACCTATGTAGTCAATGAAGTCTCCTATGTCAGCAGAGAACTAAAAACTAAAACCTGAAACATTTTAGTATCTTCAGGAAATTGAGTTTAAGAAAAAAAATGCACTGTGATTCCTACCACACAATCTGTGTTTTTCATTCTTGATCTTTATCTCCAAATGACATGATCTGACTGCACATTCAAGACCGTTTATTTGTCTAAAAAAAAAAAACCAAACCACCAAACCCAAACACGCTACTTCATTGCCATTAACATACTATACCTGCGTTTTTTGCTTTCAGGATAGCATAGCAGCATGATGCAGTCTCTGAGATGATCCTTAGGAAGAAATAAGGATTGTTTCTAACTTGCTGGTTGAATGGAAGTTGGAGAACACAGGCGTGGAACCTGTTCACAAAACCAGCCTATTTAATCACAAGCCATTTGCAATTTCAAGTGAAACTATGATTACATACCTGAGGCACTCACTATACAACACTGAAAAGCACCCAACAGTCTTTAGCTGTATCAACACTGTTAGCATACAACACCTCTCCTATATATACACATCCCTGGAGTGTCAGACACATACGATGTTTGTTTGTAAATTCTGTGCTGAAAGAAGATCTTGAAGCCATCTGCCTTGGTAATAGAATTCTCTTCTGAGGACACTGACTGTCTTATGTGCAGGGAAAGTTAGACTTCATATCCTCACCAATTCATATCACAGACCGTGCAGCCAGAGAACACACCCACATGAGAGAGTGCAAGAGGAAGAAAAAACCAAAACAAAACACAATCCCACCACAAATTCTGTTGTTCAGGAAAACAGACCTCCAAATGACAGTGTTCCACAGACCAGGATCCCCACTCTTTTGTCTATCTGGAAGCCAATTCCATGGAAATTATTTGTATTGTATGCTCCCTTACACCTCTGTTTGGACATACTTTTAAACTGCTGACTTTTTTTTTTTTTCTTTTTTTTTTCTTCAGACTTTGGTATTATAATCCTGTGTATGCTGAATATAGTCAACAGTTACAATGCTGATTTTTAATTACTCAACAATGTATATACTTGTTTATTAAATTAACCCTGCATAAGCGTAACCACTTCAAGAAACTCTGAAGTTTTAAAGTATTTAAAGGATAAACATAATTACCACACTGCATCACAGAGGTCTGGCTGAATTAACCTGACACGCTGTTAGCATGGTGGACAGTTTTTTAAAGGTACTCTATCATAAAGACCTTTGTTAGAGTGTTACCATAAAAGCAAACAGAAGTAACTAAGTAATCATGTTCAACATCAGAGAAAAACCGTAATCCACTCACAACACAAAAGTTTAAGAGTTTGACACATCAGTGCTGTACTACACAAGTCCAGTTACACTTCTTGGACACAAGAATGATACAGGGTCAATGTGGAACAAGCTGAATTTAAGAACAAAACCAAAATGTCACTTCATAACAAGTATAAGCCTAGCCAAAGAGCAACACCTGATTTCTGTAAAGAGGAAAACATCTTTTATACTTTTTTTTGCGTTAAAACAATAAACGAACAATTACTTGGTGCTGCCAATCATTCAAAGTTTTTGATGCACAGAGATTAGTATTTTCCCCCAACTCGCTTATCAGTTTTGATTTCTTTCCCTTTATCCTTGTTTAAAATATTCACTTCCTCTGCTGGTCAAGAACAGGTCACAAAAACCAACAAGCTATTACCAGCTAAGGAGCAATTAAGTCATTATCAGCAGCTAAGAAACTGCAATTAACTTGGTAGAATGAAACTTCACTTAAGGCAAAGTTACGCGGGTCAAAGTTCTATATAATTTTAATAGATACGAAGTTCTAAATATAAACTGGTTAATGAGTGATAAGGCTTCTCGTCATCCTCCTGCTGCAAAACAGACTGCTTTTCTTGAGGTCAGCTGTCAATATCCAGAGAAAATGAAAATCCATTTAGTGAAGTGTCACTTAAACACACACATCAATATAATCCTATGTCCTGAATCTAAAAATATTACGTAAGAACAGTGTTGAAACAAGAATAATGTGACTTACTACTGACATTTACCACTGCACATTTTTATGGCACACTTTTTCCTAATCCGTAGCTCCTCCATGTGTCAAGAAAGAGTAATGAAATATTCAGATTTACTGCAGAAGACAGTGACCTACCTGTAAGCCTGAAGTAAAAATATCTTGTAGATGTTAATGAAAACTGTTCTAAGGCTGTTGATCTAGAACAGAACAGAAACAGAGGTATAGGAATATTTTACTGTCACAATATCATTTGTTCAAGTTCAACAGTATAAGATGATTTAGAGATCTAGAAAAAAAAAACATTTGATGCTAAACTTCAAAGATTTCTATTATGTACTTAAGTAACAACATTGTGAAGGTTCAGTTCTGGAAGGTGCTGAGACCCCACATTTCAGTTGATGTCGACACTTCCAAGTTACGTGTATGAGCTCTCAAAATCAACTCTTATGTTAGAACTCAAAGCATTTTTAATGCTCTTTATCACTAATCACAATATTTCCAAACATCCATTTCCATATTCCCACCTGTAAATCAAGAAATAAACAATGGCATTTCAGTTTGAGGACTGTAATCAATTTGTATTTCATGTTTTTCCCAGCTGTTCTACTTGAATTGAAGGAAAGACTTGATCTGATAGAAGTACAGGTATAACTAGAAAAAAAAAGAAAAAAAGTAGTTAAACTCCATGGGCTAACAGACTAAATTAAGTTCTGTAAAGTAAGCCTCATTTAACTTCTCATGTTACAGAGATTGCCTGCTAATCAATGAGCCAGTAGCTAAAAGATTACTATAACTAAATTCAATTTAAAAACAGGCTGGACATTGTGGCATTAAGGCTATTAGCTAAGGAACGACTTCAATACCTCAGGGCTGAATAATTCACCCTGCTAAAAATAAACAAACCAATAATCTTAAACACAAACTGGATGTATTTCTAAAACACATTGTCTAGCCAGATCATTATTAATGACTCCAGTGACAACCAGGTTATACTCTGTGACCCATGCAACGCAGGAGCTTAGGCTGGAAGCCACCTCAGTTCACCCTGGCGTTCCAGTCACTTAAGTCAAGCTTATCAAAAGCAAAACAGCCCTTGTAACAACCGCCCTCAGGATTCGGATTAGCATCTCCCAGGCCAGTAGCACCAATGCCTTCATCAACATAAACTGTTTCTTTTAGAAACACAGCTAATGAATAAGTCTCTTTGGCTGTTGATTTTAGTCCTCTGTTGTTACAGAAAATCATGTCATATAAATTCATTTCCTAAACTGACCAAGCTTTTCTGTTTTAGAAGACTACTGAAGAACTTCACCACACTGGTGATGGAAAACCTCCTCCTAATTTCCCACTTAAGTGTATGCATGGGCTGTTTATACTAAATATGGTCAATATCACAGCAATATTATCCTTCAGTTTAAACAGTTCTTTCTTGTTAATCTTTAACAAATGTCTAATGCCATCTCTAGGAGTCCGTGTAAAGGGTCTACAGAGCTTTCCAGTAGGATACATTGTCCCATCCTGAGTTCTATGCCACTTCAGACTGCTTTGTGTATATAGCCAAGGTTGCTAGTTTAAAGAGAGGTTACTTCTCCACTTCTACACTACCATCTGAAGTGTACCAGAGGGAACACCTCTGCTGTTGAAAGGATTACTAGTCCCTCCAGTCTATACAAAATTAATCCCAATCTGTAGTTCATGTAATACTTACTGCTTCTTCTAGGAAGGTTAAAAAAAAACAAAACAATTTCAGAACAATAAATGTAGTTATATGATATCAGGTACACTACAGTGCATCATGGTGAAAGAAGCTGAACTGAGGTGATGGAATAAACTTTCTCAGAACCACACAGCCACCATACAGTATATGACTTCTGGTCACTAGTGACCTGTGCCACATTCAATAGTGTTAACAGTACGTACATTCCACCAGGATGGAATGAAGAAAATAGCAGGCTGCACATCAGAATAAAATGTTTAAATTATGGTATAAGAAACAGAATTGTAAACTCTATTTTGCAGTTAATCCAACTGCACCATTCACAAGACACCCTTTTGTTTCTCACGCTGCGTACAATATACTGTAAAGCCCACACTGGAGTATACAACTCTATTTACCTGGAGTAATCGCAGTAAACCTCAAGTGTCTGTATATCTAATAATAAACCACACCACGGGATCAAACGACAATCTGGCAGCTGTTTAAATTTGGAACATCCTGGGATATCATCAACAGGAAAATTCACGACTGTCTTATTGGGGTTTATTAAAAAGCCATACTCAGGAATACCTGTTGCTAGAGTCCTAAAACAGATATAAACAGTTAGCCTAACTCTCCCCACAAAAGCAAACAAAAAAACCCACCATGCTGCAAGACACACATGATCTTGCATAAAAGGACAGAAACCAAAGGATAAAGGGAACCACGGCCAACTCTTTAGGTTAAGGAACACAGCTAGAAATAAAAAAACCTGAAGATATTCGAGGTAAATAAATACATTAAATAAATAAATAAGCTTAAGGATATGAGGATAATGCAGAAAAACTTTTACACATTAATGCAAATTAAGAACTTAAGCCACGGAACATTTGAGCCGAGCTGCATAAACCACACTCACAGAAACCAGTGAGATCAAAATCACTGGAAAAAGACAGATGAAGAGTTATTGTATTTGAAAGTTAACGAAAACAAGAAGAATCCATGTAACAGGAACCTCATTTATCTGATGAAAAGTTTTGAACTTTCTCCACAAAGTTTTCCCTAAGGATGTTTTCACTGCCAGAATGCCTGCTGATTACCTACTACACATTGGATCAGCAGTGTCATCTCATGGACAAGCAGCAGTTTGTCTTACTTGGCAATGTATTCATGTGCAGGCTTCATTCTTTTAAAGAGTGAGAGGAAGAGGTAGGTTCTTCTTGTTGGGGAGTAATAGTCATAATGCTGTCTCCTCAAAATTAATGTCTTGAGTCCCCCAGTTCTAATACTACATTAGAAAAAACTGATACTACTCCATTTGTGGCAGAGAGTGCATAGGATCTGTAAGCAGTTCTGGAAAACTTGCACAGAAGAGGCTACTTGTCTACAGAAAATCAACACAGCTGGTGCAGAAATTGGTACCGAACAAAGATGCTGAAAACTTCAAAGGGCAAGTAGGAAAATATCTGCAATGCTACTGCAAGTGACATTATGTTGAAGAGATGTTATAGAGATTAATAGCTTGAGGCATCCCCAGCCTCTTAGTTTGACTTAGAATTTCCACAACTGTAAATCTGCACATCCCTAGAAATTTCTTTCTGTTCTGATAAGGAAATGAGGACAAATGAAGTCTTCAAAGTACACTATCCACTATTTAGTACAATTTATACTTCAAACTGTACTTAACTGATTTCCCCATCACCTTTCAGGCTCACGACAGAGCTGCATCCTTCTGACTACTGAAAAGCGTGATGCAACTGACTGTGTTGCAGATGCTAAGCTTTTCTTCAAGACCTCTCCTTTGGATACTTAGAACTGGCTTTGGCATCAGCAGAACTCTTCTTGGATACTGACTGTACATTCATATCCACGGTAACCAGGAATCTCTTTTGGGGCCCAATTTCAAAAAAAAGGTAGCTCTGAAGCACTTTAAAGAATTACCGTATGAAAACTTCTGCATGAGCTGCATGCTGCCATGCTGTCAGTATCTTCAAATATCACCCCAGAATGTTAATGACCAGAAAATTCTTAGCAATATTGGATCAGAGAAAAGTTGCATTTTTTCCCCAGAACAGAAGGTAGCAGCACGCCTGCCTGATAAAAACATTTTAAAAATGTAACTAAGACATCTTAAAAATTTGAGGGAAATGGTCTTAAAAGACACCTGTCAGCTGCTTTGGTTAGTCTGCACTACTAATTGCTGCTAGAAGCTCCATCA
>NW_008825409.1:294108-311335 GCF_000699105.1 Pygoscelis adeliae | reverse complement strand
CAGCATCTGAGCTGCAACAGGTTGCTAGTTGGCCATCAAGAATGTAGCTATTAGGATTCTTCCCAGGCACAGGCTACCAGCAAGGACTCCAAAACAGCCCTTGATTATTAACCCATAAAACAAATGTATCTATATGTACAAGCATGTATAAAGGAGATGAAAAAGAATGACCTAAAAGGTATTAATGCTTATTACTTTGAAGACTGTTTTTAATAGCATACCTTAGAAAAGTTCTTGCCTGCATTAAATGTGGCGTAACCAGCAAAAAGTCATCAATGAGACGTATTAGGACTCTGTAATCAAGAAGAAACTGATGTTAGATTTTTTGATATGTAATCCTTTCAAATTTTTGTCATATTCTTCAGAGCATCAATGTGCCCATTTCAATTCACAAGAAGGTAGAGGCCAATATGATCTCCAAATCGAGTCTCACGAAGAAATTCTCAGCTCTGCTTCTTTCCTAAAAATAAATGAAAAAAAAATAAAAATAAGAAAGCAAAGGGGCTGGCTACATGAAACATGACAGGAATTTACAGCACACAAGCTACTCCACAGTAGCTTCTTGGATGCAGGGTTTTACACTTTTCCAAGGGAGAATTTGCAGTATCTTAATCCACAAGACAAGGGAAGAGGTGTAATACCAGGTACACAAGCAGATACCAGATTCCTGATGTGCTCTAATTCTGTATCTTCGTTTACCATGTAATAACTTGTTTGTGAAGCTATAACTTGAATGTAAAACAGACTACAGTCTACCACTGTAAAGGCTGGAATTTTCTTTTTCAACAGTCTTCAGGCCCCAAGCATGCCCATATTTTTCTGGTAAATCCTGCCTAGCAGATCATAGAGAGGAAGCTCTGGAGATGATCTTGTCCAGTCTCCCCTTCAAAGCAGGAGTACTGCCATCACTATGATCAGATCAGCTGCACCTTTGCCTAGCCAAGTCAATAGCCAGGTTATTTTTTTTGACTTAAAGGCCAAATGAAACTATCAAAATCATTCAACAGACACGTAAGAAACATTCTAGAATCTGCTCTGTATGAAAACCGCTGTTACATAAAAAAGTGCATTCCTCTGAATCAGCTTCATAATTTCAGTAAGTATAAACAACATCCTTTGAAAGCAAAAGATAGCTGTTTAGACTCATATCATCACAGCATCCTAAAGCCTATGAGAACTCCTCTACTACTTGTAGGGAAACGTTTAAAATTCTGAGACTTTCCATTACCTCGTGAGCCTCCCAAGAAGAGACACCAGACAGATGCACTTTTCTGGAGTACCCCTACACACTTCTTAGCTTTCTTTTCTCTTTCTTAGGACAGAATCCACAGCACACAGGAGGGAGATGTGTGAACCCAGACAAGCTTCAGGGGGCTCACCAATGTCTAGCTCTTGCCTGAAGACCCTAATCTGGGATTCAACTGGGGATCAGTTCATATGGAGGTAAAAGGGACCCTAAAGTTTTTATGGCTAATAAAGTGTTAGAGCTTTTACCAGGCTAGCTTTCTATCATGCTCCTAAAGAAGCAAGCGCTAGCAGGGCACAAACACTTAGAAGATGTACCAAAAGCCACGTAGGGCTCCAAACAAGAACCAACATGCCTTGTAAAAAATCTGCAATACAGCTGTGACCTTGATAAAACGTTAAGATTTACAGATGGTGAATTGGAAAGCCCTCACGCAGAAGCCTGGAGTATCAGAAAGCCTGTAATGAACATCCCATCTTGTTTGAGGACAAACAACCACAAATGTTGTGGGAACGAGTGTGGGAGAACCATAAACTTCTTACATGTACAAGAAGAGCTTGTCAGACTCTTTAAAGCATCCCCAAATACTGTGCTCTTTTGTAAGAACACATCTGCCACCCACAGATCTGGGACAGCTTCTTTTCAGCACTTTTCTTCCCAACCTTATGTCAAACAGGGAAATTCCCCCACAAAACCACCACAGTAACATTGAAGCTGCAGAGATCTTTGTGTGCACAGCGTTTCCTAATGGAGAGTTAGGAATCCTTAAAATTCAAAATTTAATTTCAGAGAAAATGTCACACATCTACTACACTATATATATTAAACACACATATACTATATATTATGCATTACTATAACAGAGCACAGAACAAAGCACCCCTACCCATCCTGCTGTACTCCACAGAGCAATTTATTTTCCATGTCTCCATAGCATAAGCTGCAAAGTAAGGTTGATAAAATGGAGCCCTGTGGAATTCCACAGCACTGTAAGTAGTACCTAGTAAAGAATAAAAAAAAAAAATCAAAACATGCAACAAGAAAATTGCAATAGCCAATAAACATTTACTTTTTTTTCAAGTATAACATATGTTTCAATAAGAAATACGCTACATGCTTGCTAGTTAGCCTTAAATTTGTTTGTCCTCTCCTCTAGGAATCTACATATGGCTCCAGTTTCAAGTTAAACAGTGAAAAAAACACTAATACACATATTCCTTTCTTTTTAACAAACCCCAGCAGACAACTGTCATTAAATGAAAGAAATTTTATAACTGACCTCAAACCACAATGCCTCCTTCCTCCTTCAGCTGCAGAGCCAGCCACCCTTCATTTAAGCTTCGTAATTCTTTATGTTACATCTTACATAGCTTAAAAACAAGTGTTCTTGTACAAGAAACAAAGTGCACTGGACAAATCTTTCAAACTGTAATTTATTTATTCTTAATCATTATCCAAACAGCTCCTTGCAGGTGCCCACTAAAAATCGACAGGCTGAAGCTCACACTGTACATCTACATCAGGAATTAAATTCAGGTGGATTTTGAGATGGAACACTTCCAACTTTTCTCAGAAACAGCAGACATCCACACTAAATTCAAATATAAATGTTCACCACTATCAAATCTTTCTAAGTTTTCTGAAAAAAAGCTCTTTCAACAGCGCAAGTCAGAGTAAAAATGTTTAACTATGAAATAATTTAAATCAATAATTTAAAATTAGGTGTTTATTCTTCATTTATACTTGCGCAGCATGATCTGGCCAAGGAAAGTATTTTCTTGGGTTTTTGTTTTTGGGGTTTTTTTTTGTTTTGGTTTTGTTTTTTTTCCCCACAAATAAATATCACTTTAATTTTAGGGACATTTCTGATGGCTTAGCCCAACACAGCATGTGATCTGGTTTTATACATCCCAGCTATACTGTAAATCACATTTACTTCCTCATTTAACTGCTCAGGCATGAAACTATCTTACTTCTATAATTAGGAAAAACCACTACATCCTGTGAAATGCTAACCCTTATTATTTGTAATTATACTCAACCTCTCCCCTGCCCCCCCACTTGAAAAGCTCACTGAAGCTGCCAGTTGTCATTTTGCAAAAGAGTAAATCTTGATTTGTTTCTCATGGCTTCAAAGAATTCATACAGACATAGCCAGGAGGAGTTCATTAATACTTCCCCTACCTTGTTAACTTGTATAAAGCCAGTAAGACCACACACAGTAATAGTAATGTACCACATCTAGATATGCTACTGAAGACAGAGTTCCCCATTACCTTGTTGATTTTTCAAATGCTGGCAGAAACAGAACGAGTATGCCTCACAAAACCCAACACTCCTTTGAAGTAGTGAGATACTATATTATAATGTCCATTTTACCATTACTACATGAATGGCTTAGTGAAGCTGAAGAGAATGAAACTAAGCAACTGGACACCAGAGCCACATACTACATTCTAGCAGTGATCTTACCTATGTTTTGAGTCATCTGCAAATTCTTCTAGCAGTAATTTTAATTTTTTCCAGACTTTTGATAAATGTATCAAATGGTATTAAAAGATTCCTTCTAGGTTCCCAGCTCAACAATCAGTTTTGTTCTCAAAACGTCAAGTGAATGTTGACTAACTGTGATGGCTTTTTGAGAACCATCAGTTAAAGAGTGTATTCATTTACTGAACTTATTTGCAGTTGTGGGTTGGGTTTTTTTGAACAAGTGAGAATCAGCTACTTAAAAAGGGCAAATTCATTCCAGGACAAACAGTATTTTTTTCAGCCAAGCTGTGACTGAATTTAGATAAGTGTGAAGTTGGCTTTGTCAGGGTGTGCTTTCTTTAAAACCATTAAACTTTTATTAAACATACTGATGTCAGTTAGTCCTTATTAACAGCATGCCATGTCAGCGTTCTCATGATCCTGCCAAAGGTAGTGTAAGCATCAATGCTAGGAAAACCTATAAATGCTCTTCTGTTTGCCTCCTTGAAAGCTTTTTCCCCCCCTCCTTCAATCCTGTCAGATTAAGTATTCTAAAATAAAGGTATTTTTTCAAGAGCAAGAAGCTGGTCATTCTAATATACCTCACTCTGAATTTACAAATAAAGATCATGTAAGTACTTGCTTTCTAGACGTGGTACACATTTGCCACCTAGAGGCAAAACATAAATACCAGATCAGTATCTCCAGCAACACAAGAAGAAATCTGCATTACTACCCTCTATAACATCTGATTCCTAATTTTGGAGTTGCCAATAATTTTAATTCCTACTGTTATTGCTTTTTATTTTTATTGTAACTTGCCAAATAGCAAGGCCATGCAGAAAAGGTTTAATTTTGCACTACAGGGAAATGATCAACAAGGCTTTTGCATGATTGCTTGGGTGTTACCTTGTTTTTGTTTACCACTATGGATCCCAACATTTTAAAGTATTTTTCTTTTGAACTGCATCTGCAGTTTTAAATGAAGGTTACTTATTTATTGAATAATGCGTTCTGTGTATAGTTAACATCATACAGGTGGGAAAGAAACATTTTATTCAAATATAAATTTGATTCCAAACTCTTCATGCTTTTATGGAGCTTAAACTGATAAACAGATTTCAAATTAACATGAAATTAAAATCTTTAAGAGACAGCTACCAAAAATCCCCTGAGCTAATTAAAAGTATGCTGCTTAACAGAAAAACACAACCAACCAAAAAAACCAAACAAACTATACAAAGAAAAACTAACTGCTTTTTTACCTGCTCCCAATCTCCAGGATGTTGTTATGTATCATTTGAAGAAAAAAAGTAAACAGGCTGGAACTTGTCTCATTAAAAGTTAAGCTCTAGAAATGGAACAAAACAAAACAAGATTTGTACTTGAGAAATGTGCTGAAACTAAAAATATAGTATAAACTTAAAAGATAGACAGAAACCTTTATGAAAAGTTAGATTGTAGTAGTTCAAACCTCTAAGGTAAGAAACAAAGCACCTAACACCAAGATCTGAATATACACAATAAACAGCTGCTCACATCCAACAAGTGAATGGTGCAGTTCTTTTTTTGTTTTGCTTTAAGAGAAAAGCAGTTTTGATTGGTGTTACATGGGAAAATAGTCAAATATAACATCTAAAATCACTTTTTTAAGTGCTGGCACATTATATCGGATTATTACAACGTATGAGACCTCACTCTTTTGGCCACTTCCTATCCTGCAGGACAATTTCTGTAACTGTCATGTTCTTTACGATTCCCGAAGTACAGATACACTCACTTGCCAGTTCTGCTGCAAAACCCATTCTTTGCCACATATTACCAATGATTCCACGCATGGCTGTCCGCCCAATATTTATGAAGCTTTTTGTGTTAAAAATGGTGTAATAAAAAGATTCATTTAGAGCAGTTTAAATCCCTTTAACAATGACTTCATGAGAACTAAAGCAAAATTACTTCCTATTTGCATTGATTAGACATCAGACAAATGCACCCAGCTTTTGATAGAGCCATGTGAGATCATGGTTATGTGTATCAGAAAGCTAACGTGATGCACCTGTGGTACAGACACCTAGGCTGACATGATACTTTTAAAAAAAAAAAGTATTCTGAGAAAAGTAATGACATACACACAGAGAAATTGTTTTCAAATGTAAAATACTTTGAAATAGAACGCTGCTATTCATGTAATATCTAGCATAGTTATCTAAATCAGATGTCCACTGGAAAAAAGAACAAAACAAAACCTACATACACATCATCACAGATCCAGCTAGTTTTCATTTTCATCCACGTATTCATTAGGTGCTTTGCACTTTGTAGGATCCTGAAACTGTGCAACACCCGCACTGTATAGTCTACTCCTATGTCCACAGATATACAAGATCATTTTACTTGTAGGTTAGAAGCATAAATTACCCTATGTCAAAATTTTCCACCGGCAAGTTTAGAAAAAAAAATTTTAAAGAGGAAGTAGCCTGTGAGAAAATACCTGTCTGGTCATCTGATGCTCAGGAATCTTGTAGGTTGATGCCAAGCAACAAAATGTATTAAGAAACTGATTGAGCATATAATCTATTTCTATGTCTTTTTCTGTCATGCTCCTTGCACAGAAGGAAGTCTTGAGAACAAACATTTGGAATTAGTACAGTTCTCAGCAGCACAAGAATTAAAGCAACAGAAGGATGCTTGCTTCTTGTAACAAAGCGTCAGTTGCAGTATATTTAAAATACATATAATCTTTAACCATACTTTAATTCACTGAAAGTGAGAAATCGCATTTTTTATTTAAAGAAAGAGATAATCTTGTTTTGTGCTGCATTTTAACTCTTCTAAAGAAGAGTTCATTCTTATCAACCTTGGCAGGCAATCATTAAAATAAGTTCTTTTTTTTTTTTTTTAAAGTCATTTTTCTATTCTGTGCAGTTTGCTATTCAAGATGTCACGTCTATTTCCCTAGCTACTTAGCTTAGAATACATTTTGCCCATTCTTACTTCTGTACGTTTTGGAGATAGCAAGTGTTGAAGCCCTTCTTTACTAGATAGTTAATTTCTCACTTGAGAACTGTTGCAACTAACAATGGAATTGGGAAAGGAAAAAGAAAACACTGGTTAAAATAAAAGTTTGAGACAACAATAAGAAAATCTGGGAAAAGTCTAAAAGGACATTCTGTCAGATTTCTTGCCTGGTGCACTCCTTCCACTGAACACTGAGAGCCTGTTATAAACATCAAAGAAGAGATGACAAAAATCTTTCTGTGGAAGGTGCTGGGTAACTAGAAGAGATGTGGTGTCACCACATAATACGTACATTCAATTAAAAAACCCAATCTTCCTCCAATTCTTCTGTAGCTTTCTTTTTCAGTTGAAAAGAAGCCTCCTAATATTTACCTGTTCAACTATTATTGCATTTTGCAATGAGGCATTCTCCTGAAGCTGGGACACAAACTGCTTCATGTCTGGCATAAAATCCTTGAAAGTAGAAACCTGTATATTGAGTGTAAAGAAATAAATGACAAAAGCAATAGAAAATTCAGTACCAGACTCTTATTCAGTGGAGGTCAAAAGGCCAGCTTTATTGCACTATTTTAATCCAACAATCCTGCTATTGTTAAAATTAAGTATCTCCCTCACATATCTCTATTTCCACAACACATTTATCTTTATTCTTACTAATGTTGAGTAAAAAGTGTAAAAAGAGTAAAAAAGCAGCTTTGCTACCTCTGGAAAATATCCAACGCTATTAAAAAAGGGTTTGTGAAGTAATTGCCTAACTCAAATTGTGACTAAACAAAACTATAAACAAATATAGTCCTTGGACCGAAATGTAGATACAGCAGCAAACAGAAGAAATCAGCAAGTCATACATGTCTCCTATAGAACCTCCTGGCTTTTCCACTTGTGGTAATCATAATCACAGCATAGCGCCGTATGCAGTAGACAGTTCTTTTCTCAGGGTTTAAGATCCGTGAAATCACTTCCACAAGTTTATTGTGAGGAATGGTATCATAAGCCCTGGACACATCAGCCTGAAATAGAAGAAATATCTTCCATTATGTATTCATCAGTATCACTGTAAACACCGTGGTAGTATGAAAAAAGTATTGTTGTAGTATGTAAACATGCTGAAGGATAAATCACATAGGAGTGAAATTATTGCATCATTCAGTCCAAATCTGTGACAAAACAAAAACTCATTGCTTATCTGCAAAACCTTTCCTCACTCATCAGTGAGTTTTCCCTTACACGGGACAACCAAACCATCAGTTTAAGCACAATTCTTGTTACTAACAGAAGATGATACCATATGGAACATTAAATCTAACACTGAACCTTCAATCATTTAACTAAAGTTTATTGGTGATGTTTTTATACGCTTAAATATTTTAAGAAACCTTCCTCTCCATATGATCATGGAGGTGACATCTTAGGCTTTTGGAAAGCTGCAAACCCAGATGTTTTACCTTTCCTAAACCCCATATTGCAACCTTACCTCTGCTTTTACTTGTCATAGTCAAAATTCAAAACCTTTTGAAGAAGCAACAATCTTGGGAGAACTATGTCAATGACATGATTCTTTGGCTTGAAAGACAGCAAGACAATCACTGAAAGTAATTTCAAGACAGGATGACAACTGACATATGAGAGCACTGGAGAGGAGCCCCACTATAATATATATATAAATCTGTGTAATATACATACATCTGTATAAATCACCCAAATTCAAAGCTATGAATTGAGCTCAAACACAAAAGGTTGCCTGCTAGACATAACTGAAAAACAAGTGTTAAGAAGAAACTCCTTCAAATAGTGGGATACAGCAAGCACTCATTTTTTTCAAGTAGGAGAAGAAACTTGTTAAGAGACACTAGAGTTCAAGTGTTCATTTTCAACAGAAACTAATGATACTGAGATAGAAAAGACCTATTTTTGAAAAGACACTGAATTTATCCAAATGTGCATAGAAAGTTTTTCCTCATTTTCCTTTGGGAAGATGGCCCTAAGAGCATATCTGATTTTGTATCTTTGTCCCATTTTTATACCCAAGTAAATGTAACTGCAAAAATCCAGTGCATGTGCATGAGCAAGAGCTGCTACATGGCAGAAAGATGAACAGAAAAACGAACAGAAAAACATCCAAGTAAAGGAAGCACTACTGCAGGGACACACACCCCCCACCCCCCAAAAAAAACCCAACCAACCCCCCCACTCCAAAAAACCAACCAGAGTCTCTGTTAGGTACACACAAAAGTTTATTTTGAAAAAGAAATAATTATGCACTCAGATCACAGCTATTACAGCTGTAGAAGTATCTGCACAAGCTGACTTTGAAAAGTTAGTTTGAATATGCAATTAAAAAGACATACCTTTACATAGTAGAAATGAGGAATTTCACCATCTGATTCAAGAACCTTTGTAACAAACTTCTTCCATATCTTGTAGATATCATCTTTCCCAAACACTGAAGAGCCGATAAAACTGGTGTTTATAGTCCGTTCATAATTTAACACACTAAATAGATTTTTTAGTCGAGTGTTGTAGTGATGCATCTAAAGAGACCAGAGAGAATCCCCTTAAAGTATGTTGAAACATATTAAATTCTGTGCAATACACAGATTTCACATTTAGGTGAAATATAAGATTAAATTTACATATTTAGTATATTATTTTGGTCAACTCCAGTTTTCAGAATATAGCTGCAGTAACTACTTGGAAGCGACAAAACAGACTCAGATTTTTTTTTTTTTTTTTACATTTAAATCCTATGGAAAATGGTTTTTTCTGTACTTGACTCTTGGAAATCAAGGTGTAATAGTTAAGGAGATAAATAGATGGACTCCAGCAAATAAAACCACCACCAATTAGAAGGTAACTTTTTAAATATCATTCATTCTCTCTGCTGGAGATTATCACCACAAGAACAGCAAAAAGAACATGTGCCCTGAGACTTCAGGCTAACTCCAGCTGCACCATCGGTTGAGCCTCTGGAGATACTTCATGCAAGTAAATTAGCAAATATTTAACTCTCAGCTATGGGAATAGTAAAGTACACCAGAGTGGCAGTGAAGTCGTGCAGGTTGATTAGCTCCGTAAACACCTTAAGGAAAAAAATATTGACAGACCTGGCAACAAAAGAATGTTGAAAGGGCAAGACGTACTACTGAAGAAAATAAACAAACTGCACATGTAGAATACTTATGAATCAGTTCAGAACTTCAGAGAAATCCTCCAAAATGTATACACAGAACATAAAAGCATTCTTACTCTCAATGGTAGTATTGTGATCATGATACTGAAACTACTAATCATGGAAGCATTTTAATTCATCTGAAAACATTTAGTTTTGCACTGAAAAAAAATCTATTACAGGTTTCAGTGAAAAGTTGGCAAAACTAAAGCACACCAAAAGTGTTTAGTGTACTACTGCCTCTGCCTCCTAAACAACTTGATCCAACTTCACTCTTTTATGTAAGGTAAGTAGTTATGTTCATTCATTGGCTGATCTTGCAAAATGTTTTTGACCAGTTTATAAAACAAAGATTTCTGAAAATTAAGATGCTTTCCTGAATCATTGCAGTGGTATCTTCTCTGTTATAGGCCAAGTTCCTAAGAAAAACAGTCAAAAGGGTAGAGATGTAGCTCAAAAGTAAATAGAAGCAGCAAGATCAAAGTAATCATCAGTACAAAAGTTCCTCCTTTCCTTCTTAATGAGCATATCCCAGGATGGTTGCTTTTTCACAAAAAGCACACCTTTACCTTTTCATAAAGCTGATGGCCATATGGGTGTTAGCAGGTGAGTCAATAAAAGAAAATTGAGACTGGCTTCAAACCCAGTTTGAACTAAACCTGAGAGACCTGGAGTTGCAGTAGTCACAGTAGATCCTCATTTTCATGTTAGAAGGAACTCCCCTGAGCCTCCTAATTCCCCAGAACAGGTCTAATCCACAGAGTTGTTAACATTTTTGCAAAACCTAAAGATCTGCTGGCATCTCTGCAGAATGCAGTAAAAGACTAAGCTCTCAGACAAATCAGATCTTTTAGAACCCTGCTGCCTCCCAGTGCTTTGAGCTTCCCATTAAAAATAAAAAAAAATATTGGTTCAAATGAAAAAGGAAGAAGGATGTAAAGCAAATACGTAAAACCTTTGAAACAGAACAAAATCTACACCGATTTGAGGATAAGGTCACAGAACTAGACTCATTCAACCATGTATTTTGCAGCACAGTTTGAGAGTTGCCCAAGAATTGGAAGTTGGTTTGCTGGATATTTGGGAGATTATCTCTGGCAATTCATCTGGATACATTCCAGTGTTGAGCTACAGAAGCTGGCCAAGACTACCCCTACAATTCCAAACTGGCTTCCAAGTTCCAAAACCTGGACTATTGTCAGACAGAAAGAACTAGAAGATCGTCTTCTTTCTGCAATTTAAATGCTAGAAGGAAAGTGGAGAGCAGAGACAAGCTGGATATGGTACAGGATGAAAAACTGGAACAGAGTGCAGGATAAAAGGCCATGACAGAATCAAACTGAGTAGCCATGCAAGTTTGTTTTCATTTTTTGGTTTGTTTTGTTTGTTTGTTTGTTTGTTTTGGGGGGCGGGGGGAAGACTACATCACTTCCATTAGGTTGGAAGCCCTAAATTGATGAGTAAGATCATTTTGCACTAGACACTTTTCTCTGTCTCAGTCTACTATCTGAGAAGAGAGGTACCACTACTACCACCTTCTCTTTCATGGATTTATGAAAATCATCAGCTATGCTTTGTGATTAGTTTAGACAGATGAGGTCTCTCTAAAAGCTGAAGACTTTAATGTCCTCAGTTATTTGTCAGCACTCTCCAACAGGAGTCTATTGCTCCCACTTTTCAGTAGATACAGATATTCCCTCTCAGCTCCAGGGCAGCCAGGTTAACTCAAATCACTTGACCAGCTACCACGGTTGACTGTGAACCTTCATCTTCTTCAGTATATTGATGTCATCCTTTATGCCAGATCTGTTACAGGAGCAATAGCACCTTTAAAGCACTGCAGCTATTTCCACATTAACTGTGTGCATACTCCTAAATCTGACAGTCTGATTGTCACAGAAAGACTATGAAGAAATAACACTTCAGAACAGCTTTTAGCTGATGCCCTTTAAACCTGGTCTGAGATCACATACTGAACAGTAAGTACTAAGAAGCCATTGACCTCTCACCCATCTGGGAAACATTTAATCTTGTGCACTAAATGGGGCTCAGCCTTAAGGAAAAACAATTAATGCAGTCATGCAAGATAGCGAAACTGGGTTCCCACTGTGTCTTGTGGTTAACTGGCCTGTTAAATAGATTATTCTGTGCAGTGTTCTGTCTCTGTTCCCACACTGCAGTAATTCCCAGCTTTCTTCCTATCTCCCTACTATGCTTGATCCAGCTTCCTCGCCTTTCTTAGACCTTCTTCTGTAACACACCCAATTCACCACTGTTCAGCCCCCTAGGTTGACCTGGCACCACAGCCAACCAGCCCATCAACATGCACAATCAGTATTCAGGTAAATCCCAACAGGCCAGACTCATCCACCCCTCACCCTCCGGTGTGCCAAACAAATACAACATGTTAGTTCAGAATACTGAGTTATCTTTGAGATTTCCGTCCTTCTTCTCCCACAGATGGCCAATGCCTACCACAACCGGACAGTTAGCAAGCCTGAAGGAAAGGGATGGAAAGAGAAGAGAAAGAAAACATGATTATCTGACAGGCCATGTAATTCTATCAGACTCATTTCCTTAAGACAGGCTTGCAAACAGGAGTACATGATTCTGGAATTGGAGGCTAATGGCACTGGGAAAGGAGAAGCTAAGTTGCAACCAGTAGACTTGTTCAGTCATTCTGATTTGAATGTTCCAGTTCACCATGTTAAAACTAGTTTTATATAACAAAAAACCTCACTCACTTTATTAGCTGCCTACATCAAACCCATATAAAACAATAAAGAAAATAAAAACCTTCTTTTCTCTGCTTTCCCTGCTGAATGCTCGTGCTTCAACAACACCGCTCACTTTTACGATGGGTCTTAACCCATTCGCTTTGGGAATGAACCGGAGCTTTGATGCCACAGGAACATATTTTTTTTGACGGACAGCTTCAATCTCCTCTGAAGATAAAGCACGTAGGTGTACTTTGGCAAAATGATTTCTAAAATACAAATACACATTTAGTGTAAGCAATAGGAAAGGCAGTAAGTTAAAACATTTAATCTCTTTATGATAACTGAAGCCAAATATTTTACTAAAAAGATAATTACAAATACTAACCTCTGCAGAAAGTGACATGGAAATCTGAATTTCAGAACAATTTTGCGGTATCTTAATGACAATGTAATACAATAATAAGAGAGTACACATTTCTGCTTGATGCAAATTAAGATAATAAAAAAAAAATCTTAATTAACACAAATGAAAACTTAAGCACAGATTAGCCGAGTACATTTGAACATTATGAAATATTTTTTATGCAAGACAACAAGAAGTTGGATATTTCTCATGGTTTCTTCAGCTTGAAAGACATTAACAAAGTTGAATAGAACCTTCTGAAAACTAAGTTAAGAAAGATCCAGGGAAGGGCTTACAAACTGTAATTGGCTGTTCTACTCCCAACGTTTAGGGGACCTACTATGTATTAAAAGTTATTATAGCAAACTGAGGTACTAGGATACATATACAACAAAAGGGCATTTAGGTATTCAGCAACACGATTCAAAAAAACTGACCTGATAAGCAGGCATCAGCTAAAGTGAACAGCAAAGAATAACGAAGAACGGAAGGCTCCTAAGTCACAGATTCTGAGCTCCGTAAGTCCATCTTCTGGGAAATGTGTTTTCCCCTCACAGATACCCCCTTAGGATTTACAGTTCAGTGTAGCTTAGTACAAATCAATACTTTCCCATGCAATGAGGCAGGAAAAGGAGGTAGTGCAAAAGCCCTTGCTTTTACTTAAGATTGTATTGTGAAAGTGGCCTACTTGCAATGCAAAAGACCTGGATCAATCTCCTGCACTGCTTCAGAAGGACACAATGCGCCATTCCAAAAAGCCCTACAGCCTAGTGCTTAGGATACTCCCCTGGGAAGTGAAGCGAGACAATTCAAATCCCTGCAGAAGGGGGACGCAAATATAAATTCACATGCAGATTTTTCTCATCCCACACCAACCAACAGGCTGGTTTAGCAAAAGGAGGCCACGCTATCACAAAAGGCAGTGGATGGTTGGTGCAAACGTGGTAAGCATGCTCTAGGAGACACCTGAGAAGCCAAGCATGCAGGTAAGAGAGGCACACGAGTACTTCTCTTCTGTATGCCAACCCAACTCCCATACAAGCTAATGATCCAGCTGCTTGGGACTGTCGGCATCCAAGTGATACAGTACATGACACCTAGAAGGTATAGAGGCATCCAGGGCCGGCAAGCTGAGCTATTACTGAGCAAGTGTTTTGAGGATTTATATTCAGACTTTGGAATTAAATTCCTGGTACAGATGTAGCCCAAAGTAAAGCAGAATGGACAGGAGATCGCTGTTCCACAGCTAGAGATCACTATTATTTATTACGACTTAAATTCTTTCCTGAACCCATAAAACTTCATCATGAACTATAGTATTAGCTAGATCACTAAAACAAAAAGAACTCCAGTTCAACAAACAACCGAACGATCAAATCTCCATCGCTTTGCAGTTCACATTTAAGACTGAAGGGAAAAAAACCAAAACAACCAAACACTATATAAAAAAATATTACTTCCTCTGAAAGTGCAGACAAAGGCCAATTATTGGCAGATCTTCATCATTACTACCTCTGGCCAGCTGTAGAATTGGATGTCATTTTGCCTGCAGCAACATTCTTTGCTTGTTTCATGGGATTTGTAGCAGCACTAATGATTTTGAACATGCACTAATCTAGTGGCCACTGAACCATCCTACTCTCATTTGTACACTCACGGTGCTGTTACACACTGGAACTTGGAGGAAGTTGAGTGGATGGTCCTGCTGTCTTTTGACATCTCACCACAATCTGATGGGGGAGATTCAGAATTTCTGCAGCATTTTCAATCCTCAGCAGCCACTGTGTGGCAAGGGTGGGCAAGGAGCGGTCCTTAGGAAAACAGGTGCTGTCACCACAACACTGATTACATTACTTTTAAAACATAATTTTGCATTCTGTGAGCCATGTAACTTGAAGCTACTGTATCATGAAATACGGAATTTTTCTTAATATGTACTGTTTTTAATTTGGGGCATGAAGTTTGGTATAGCTTCAAAAATTAATAGAAAGTTGTGTGTGTGCAAAATGACCAGCACACTCTCACCTCCACCCATACAGCAAGACAAACATATAGATTCAGGTCCCCTCTCAGAACCATGGTCTGTATCCTTGAGTGGGATTCTGCACAGGAAGATCTACTCATACGGACAGTCCTTCAGGATGGGGATTTACTCCCTAATGACAGTGCAGTGCAAAGGCAAGCTCATGAGTAAAGTCCAGGTCCACTCAGTCCAGCCTGTTCCATCCATTCTCTTCCTCCCAAAGGAGGATGCAAAAGAACTGGAAAGGCATCAGTGGCCACGCTTGGCTGTGAATGCCTTCCTGCGAGCCAGCTCTGAGCAATCGCCACGAGTGGCTCCAGCTGAGAAGAACCACCAGGACAACCACAGAACAGCCATTAGGGCAGCAACTAAGGCCACCAGATACTCTTCTTCCAGGGAAGATGGAAGCAGCTCAACAGCCCTTGGCACCGATTCACCAACAGTGCCTGAAAACGCTGGCTGGTTAAGAGAAGATGATGCCTAGAGAGCCTCAAAATGGCCGAAGCAACCCTAAACAGCTGTTTCCCAATATCTCTAAACCCCAATCTCTCTCCTCCCATGTGAACTAGGCAGCTTGCCACCTGTATGAATGCAGTAAGCTGGATTAGTAGCAGACCTCACGTTACATTGCACACTCAAAAAAGCAGTGCAGAAAGCCCTAGCCTTGTGAGTGAAGCTTAAGTGCAGCTGCTGGGATCAGACTAAAAGTCCATACAGCTACATATCCTGTAGCCAACAGCAAACACCCTGTCCTTACAGCACGCCCTTGGCAAGCACGCAGCAGTACTTCCTTGGGATACTTCCCCAGCTTCCAGTAATCTGCAGTTCAGGGACTTCCCGAGCCAAAGGTGAGAAGGGGCTTCCTACACAGTGGGGAAATATGTGGGGAGGAAATCAGAAGAAACGGGATCAGCCCAGATTAGGGTCTTTTCAGTTCAGAGCACCTTGTCCTTTGTCCTCTTTTCAGCTGGGATAGAGTTAATTTCCTTCCTAGTAGCTGGTACAGTGCTGTGTTTTGGATTTAGGGTGAGAACAATGTTGATAACACGCTGATGTTTCAGTTGTTGCTGAGCAGTGCTTACACTAAGTCAAAGACTTTTCAGCTTCTCATACTGCCTTGCCAGTGAGGAGGCTGGAGGTGCACAAGAAGCTGGG
Source organism: Pygoscelis adeliae (assembly GCF_000699105.1). Taxonomy (NCBI): domain Eukaryota; kingdom Metazoa; phylum Chordata; class Aves; order Sphenisciformes; family Spheniscidae; genus Pygoscelis; species Pygoscelis adeliae. Next base: position 295,129 of record NW_008825409.1, on the reverse strand, counting down.
AGGGGACACAGCCAGGACAGCTGACCCAAACTGGCCAAAGAGATATTCCATACCATGTGACGTCATGCTGAACAAAACACTAGGGGGTGTTGGCCTGGGGGGGCAACAGCTGCTGCTCAGGAACTGGCTGGGCATCAGTCAGCAGGTGGTGAGCAATTGCATTGTGCATCACTTGTTTTGTATATTCTTTTACCATTATTATTATTTTTCCTTCCTTTTCTGTCCTATTGAATTGTCTTTATCTCCACCCATGAGTTTTACCTTTTTTCCAATTCTGTTCCCCATCCCACCAGGGTGGGGGGAGCAAGCAAACGGCTGTGTGGTGTTTAGCTGCCTGCCGGGTTAAACCACAACATCCTTACCCATTGGGTTTTTCTGGGAAACTGGGAATAGGGACAAAAGGGCTAAAACCAAAAATATTTGTTTTCTTTTAATCACGTACCCTACTAAAAAGAGCATTATATCTAATATGTAAAAATTAGTACTTGATGATACTTTATGCCAAAAAGTAGCCTTTGAAGTACATTAAAACTACCTAAAACACTAAGTGCAACACTAAGGCTGTTAGTTTGAAGACAAAACAAACAGTATATGCGGGAATGAAAATTATATTCTACTACTTAAATGTCACATTCTGGGCAAAACAGGACCAGGGCCCTATTAAGTGCAAACACATATGCAGAATAGCTGCACTGGAGATACCAATGTTAAGATCAGGGAGCAGCAGGGCAGGAGGGGAAAAAAAAAAAAAAAAAAAATCACACATATAACATTGTAGACCAACAGACCACTGTGAATGTAAAAGATTCACCATATAAAATGGCCATTAAAACACCATATAAAACAGCCATTAAAACACAAGACATCAAATATGCTCATTTTGCACAGTGCCAAAGCTCTCTCGGATACCAACAATTTATGATGAAAACCCGAAGATGTGAACTACAGAGATGTTTTTTCCTATTTTCCAACTTAATTGCTTAAAATTTGATCTTAAATACATGCATGTATTTTTAAGACC
>NW_008825409.1:287873-294053 GCF_000699105.1 Pygoscelis adeliae | reverse complement strand
AAAAAAAGAAAGTGCAGCTTTTAAATCCCTCAACCTTCCAAAAAACCCAAAAGAAAACAAACCCACTGCCTGAATTTATGAATAGACTACTACAGCATTTCAGCGGAGTTCAATTTTTTTTCTTTTGTTAAGGCAGTGAAAGCAAACTGAGTATTTTTAAAGTGAACTTTCCCAAGGTTACTTTGGGATTCTACCACAATGTTTTCCTCATCGATAAAAGGTGTAAAAATTTAACTTATAAAAAAAAATTCTCTTCATTATTATTGCAAAGGTTTCTCTTCTCCTACGAAAGAATTCAAGATTTGAATCGGTTTTCTCACACAAAATATTTCTGAATTTACAAGCTGCACATACTACAAGTTGATTTTCTTTTGGGAAATTAAGAAAATAAAAGGAGGATAAATGGGCAATAAAGGAAAGCAGAATTATAACTTTATGCTACAAAACATGAGATTTCCACATATTCCATTTATGTTTGATTAGTTTTCTGATGTTACCTAATTCCAATGTTCTGTAACTTGCCCCAAATAAACTTTCGGTAGTAGAAAAGCATGTTTTTCTGGAACATGGTCTCGGTGATATAGAAAAATGATCTGAGCAACTCAACAACATAGGTATCCATCAGCCAGTATAGGAATTTAGCCAAAAGTTCTTCACGGAAACAATGTTCATAGGCAGGAACAAAGTGATCACCTTCAATAAACAATTCAAAGGTAGTTATAGTAAATATCAACTATTTGTATTAGTGAAAAAAAAAAAGTACAAACAAAAAACCACACATAACAGGCTTTTCTTAGCTTGAGGTTAATGGAAAAAAAAAAGCAAATACAAACAATTGCACAGATGCCACTCCAAATTTTCACTGGCATTAAATGTGATCCAAGCTTAAAGTACAAATTTGCAGTGACAAATTGACATACAGGATGCGAATACATGCCATTAGTAGCCCAAAGACTTACTTTCTTCCCACAACATTGATTGTGCAAGAACTTTAATGCACAAAGGCAAGATTATTGTGAAGGGAAAGGAAAAATGGAAGTAAGCCTACTACAATATAAAACCTAAAAAAAGAAATAAGCAAAAGAATGAAAATACTTAGGTATACTGTAAAAATAACAGAATTAAACTGGGCTGACTTGGGGATGAGAATGATATTCAGATTCCCCAATTGCATGAAAATTAATTTCAGGGTTAAGTTTTATATAGGACATCTGAAATAAAGCCTATTGCTGCAGTCAAAAAGAAGAAAAAAAAAAATCACCCTAACTCCATCAGCACGTACAATATTTAGATGGCACAAAAATTTTGAACCCAGAACATTCCTAGCTACTGTCAAATTTAAGGCCACACAGGTTTGTAGTGGTCTAAATATGGGTGAGCGAGTAGCGAATAAAACCTTGTGCTACAATACTGAAATTTTGCCAACTTCCAATACTACTTTTTCTAATTAAATTTAACAGTAGAATTTAGCCAAATACAACAGGATAATTTAAAGAAATTATACAGAAATATTAGTTTAGCTGCATAGCACAAGTCGTGATTATGGCACAAGTGTGTTAAAAACAGCTTAATTTTGACACAACAGAGCTGAAGCTTAAAACTGAAACTTATAAAATGGAAGTAAGTTTCCAGTTCTCTACCCTGTTTTGGTTTTGTGCGCTTCAGAGCAGAGACATTTTCATGTATTTACAGCACCTAAGAAAAGACTACCATAAAGAGATAAAACAGCATTCACTTCAACAGAAGCCAGGTAACATCAATGAAAAAAATCCAACAACTGTTAGAAAATTCTCTAACTGAAGAGTTGCAATATGCAGTTGTAATACACAAATTAAATCAGGATGTTGTTAAGCAGCTGTCCCAGAACTAGATTATTTGTTTTCTAAGTTCTTGACAACAGATGTAAATGATGACTACAATTCAGGGAACTGACAAGAAACCACTACTACTACTACTTTTGGAGGAAAAAAAAAACCAACCTGCAGTGCAGCAAAGCAATTAAATGTGTGTTTAAACTTCAAGCACAAGGGAGTAATTTAATGGAAATTAAAATCAAGCCTATGTGTTGCTTTTCCTGGAATAAGGCCAGAGAATAAGAGGGTATTACATTTTTTTAAGATAAGATGTTCCAAATGACTATGAACCAAACATATATTTTACAATAAAAACCTTTTAAAATATTTCACTCCTCAGCATTTTGAAAAGCATGGGTTTGAGCCATAGTTTCTGAATAAAGAATCAATACATTTGCTAAAACTAACAGTTTCTTATGGAAGTGTAACTTCCCCTATTTTTGACATCAGTTCTCAAACAGACTTTTTATTTTCCTCCTACATTACAAAGAACCTGTAGTAATTTCAGAACCTTATCACACCTTTTAAAAAGGAATACCATTTTCAGCTCGCATTACTGTAGGATCCAAGTACATTACCAGGTAAGAATAAATACTGCAAACATACCAGTTAAGGAAGTGCAATCCACATTGTATAGATGGAGAACAGAAGCACAGAAAAATGACAATATGCCTTAGATCCTACAGCAATCAACCACAGAACCACAGCACCAGCCTAGATCTAAATCCTAGGATAATGTCTGAATGAAGACTTCTTCAAGGAAGCAAGATTTACCTGTCATCATTTGAAGAGGACTAAACAGAAGGGATTCGTATAGAATTTGGAGCAATCAGCTGATGCCCTCACAACAGCTTTCAGCCAGGGACCACTCGGTCTTGTGACCTCTGCACCACCAACTACCCAGCCTGAAGCAGTGCTCAGCAAGGGTCTCTTGTTCCTAGAGAAGGGCTCTAGAAAGGTAACAGATGGTGGGCAACCCCTGTATTGCATGGGTCCCATACTCACGTCTTTCTCACAGGGTTGATGTGAGGGGGGTAAAAAAAGAAAACACGCTGTGGGATGAAGGTTCACTCCCATAGCAGAGGAACACATGCCACTACAAGTGTCTTGATTTGCCTTTAGTTCTTTCTGAAGGCTTATGGCAACCAACAGGCAGACCGCATTTGTTCCTTACGTACTTACGTCATACTTCAATGAATTTTCAGAGTTACTGCAATTTGGAGGGTAGTGGTGGAAGGGCAAGAGTTTTGTTGAAAGGCCCAGGTTCTGAACTCATGTTTATGATGTTTATTACAATGTCATCCTACTGAACACAAGAAGTGTGAATGAAAACAACAAAAACTTAAGTTTTGGAAGGAAGACAGGCTTAAGTGTTCTTCCACCATCAATTACAAACACTACTAGGTTTGCTCTCTCAGCTATGGTTATCACCAATGAACCCAACAACTCTGAACCCAGATTCAACACCTTCCCCTTCCCACCTTAAACGTGAACACCAGTCATCTGACACCCCCGCCACTTAGTTCTTTAATAGAAGAAGTACCTTTGACTAGACGAAGCCACATGCAGTCATTCACTCTCATCTTCCACATCAGCTCCTGCAACGAAAGCTTAGCAAACTTCCCCATGGAAATGAACGCTTTCACGTTTTTTAAGAACCGGCACTTGTTATGGTTTGAACCCCAAAGCTCAGCAGGGATGACCCGCTCCAGGCACTCCCTCACAAAGATGTACACCTGCCAGTGGCTGCTGTGCTGCTTGAGGAGCTCCCCGAGGGCTGAATCACACACCTCTCCCGGGTTTTGCTCCTCACTCTGCGAGTCCCCATGCACAGATTTTGCCAGAGCAGCGCATAAGTTGTCTGGCACATCAGGGTGACCAGATTCACATTTGCCGCTTGTCACACACTTAGTAGGCTCTTTCCCAAACTGTTCTGCTTGCTTGTGAACCTCTGCTTCCCCAGGCAAGGCTGCCTGACAAGGCAGCTCGCTTTTTCTCACACTGGTTTCAGCTATCCAGACCGGGCAATTTTTTTTCAAGAGAACTAAGTAAGGGCACTTTCCATGGTTCTTTAACAGTTTCTGAAACGTATGTCTCATTTGCCAGTAGCGTTTGGGCAACCTCTTCTTTCTCCAGTTGTGATGTGGCAGACTTTGGTTGTGCTTTTGCTCCAACAGATTTTGGCTTAAGAATATAGTTTCTATAAGCCGTCTTCCACCTGCCTGACAGCCCTGCAAGCGATTCAGTAAAAACGATTTAGGAAAACATTCTTGGAAACTCCTGCGAGAATACAGAAGAAACTTCCTGTCAATGTATACTGCAGAACGCAAGAGCGTATTTGGTAACTTCTTTGCCAAATGAGCTAGGGGACTTTCCTGCCTTCTGCATTTTGAAGAAATACCCTCCATGGGTTTGATTTGTACAGAATCCAACTGAGATTTATACACATGCATCTCTACTCCTTTCCTATGGGATTCTGCTTGCATTTCAATGCTGGATTTTAAAGGTTTGTTACTCTGAACTCGCAGAAAAGAGCCTTCACCTGCCACAAACTTCTTCCCGTCACGAGTTGTATGAACTAAAGAAGGACCAGACATATCACTGTTACTTCTTTGAGAAATGTGCTTTCTTTTAATGAGACTTACAGAATGTGATGCTACATACCCAGTTCCGTATCTCCTGGAACTACTTTGTTTTACATCAGGAGTGAGATCACAAGCCTTCTCCTCTCTCACCTTCTCCTCTACTTTTGCTCTCTTAGCTGGAATTTCAAGTTGTTCCCTATTAAGCTTCCTTTTTAAAGATGGTGCCGCAGCTGACAAATATAAACTGGAGCTAGTCTGTTTTTCCAGATGTTCAGCAACAATTCTGATATGTTTGCTTGCTTTAGAAACAGCTTTTGCAGAATACTGGTAACTGGACACTAAGCTTTGTATCTTGTTATTTTTTTTATTTCCCATGCTGGAGACATTAGCTTCAAGTCTTTGTCTGCATTTCCACCAATGCAACTTTGAAAGATACCGTCTATGAAACATAAGCCTTTTTTGCATATAGTCAAGCAAGCTACTACATTTATGCTTTGAAAACCTTTGTTTAACAAACACTGGGGATGAGTCTACATTATGCGAAATAAGTTCATAAACTGGTTGCCCACAAACTTGATAACAATTACTAGGGGGAACCAGCATAAAGATTGCACAGTGTTCCAGTAAATACATCATCACATCATCCCCTATCCTGCTCAGCAGTGTTTCCCAGAGGCCGCTGATACGAATAGTTTCTGTTGCAGTATTGGGTAGGTAGCTGTATATATTTGAAGAAGGCATAATTTGGAAATGAGAACTGTTTTCGTCCAGTAAGGAGTATCCATATGCGAGGACATTCTTCTTTCTTTTTTCACACAGTCTCTGAACGACTCTTGTGATGACTTCACTCTGACTGGATAACTGAAGAAAGAAGAAAGAAAACTAGTTTTTATCACCGACTCTTCCAGAAGCCACAATATATGCTTTAAACAGACAGACATGCAAGGTACACCATCCTAGACATCAGCTTTAGATCAAGCCCTTTCAAAGCAGTATTAATGATTCATAAGTGCCAAGCGCAAAAGGAAAGATTATCGAGTGCACCGCAAGATGTTTACATGCAGCAACATGAGCCTACGGCTTTAAGTAAGTCTTTTTAACATCTGCCCTTTTGATCGTGTTTTTCATGCCCAGGAAACACCCTACACTACTCCCCTTGGCTCCCTCAGCAACCTGGACTCCAAGGCCTTCAGGTCACTCTGCCCGTACATACGTGCTCACGCAGGCTCTAACCTCCAGGGAACTAACACTGATTTTCTTGAGGCCTCCATTTCCTTTCACGTAAAGAAAAGTTCAACTAAACGACTCGGTTCACCATTCTAAAACCCACTCAACAAGCTTGCAAAGTTTGTTTCCTACCATAGCAGAGTTTTGCCCACGCACGCACGCAGTAGCTCCAAGAGAAAAGCAGTCTTTCCTCTCTGAAAAGTTTCTTCTGCTTAAACACCGACCCGCAAGCGGTTCTCCCCCCTCTTCTCTATCCTCTCAGAGTGGGGAAATGGCATTTTTCACTTCTAGTTGCTCCCCGCCTACGTCTGGTTTGTTCACTCCTACCTCGCAGGGCAAGCAGAGAGTCAGGGAGCCCCAGGCACGCAGACCTTTTGTGTGACCCACCACCCACCCGCTGGCAGCAAGACTTTGCTCGCCCACCCCCCAGAAGCGGCGGGGGGCGACGATCCCCCACGGCTCCCCGCTGGCTAGAGCCGACAGCCGAGGAGGCTGGAGGGGGCAGGCGAGGCCCG
>NW_008825409.1:276703-287034 GCF_000699105.1 Pygoscelis adeliae | reverse complement strand
CTGGTGAGGCAGGGGGCTGGGGCGGGGGGCGAAGGCAGGGCTGGGGCGTCTGTGGGGCAGAGAACTAGCACTGGCTGCCACAAATGTGTGGCACGACTTCTGACCAGGCACTTAGGCGTTTGTTTTCAGGCAGCTTTGTAGCATCTTTTCGGTGGATAATTCATGCTGTGTACTTTCAGGATGCTTGGGATGGCGTGAACTACAGTCAAGAAAGCTGTTGAAGTTTTTAAGTGAGTCTTGCGTGTTCATTAAGGTAGATTTCCTCTGGAAGAAACCAGGAAGATTCCCTTCCAAGGAACCCCTTTTAGCATCAGCACTCCATAGAGGATGTGTCTGAAATAAGAGCAACTGTAGAAGAGGTTATGGTGAACAGATAAAATCGTAAAAATAACAACTGGCTGGTCCTGGGTTTCTCATCAAACTCATGAATGTAGAAGCCAAATCGCTAGTGTGTAGCCTCCTAGTCAAAACTTTTCTTGGTCTCTGAAGTCTTCATGGTAGCAAACTTGATGCCAGACTGTAAAAGGGATTGCAGTGGAGTTCCGGGGAACTGTAGGTCTCTACACCCGATGTTTATTCCAGGTAAATTAGTAGAAATAACAGAAGATAGGATTAGTAGATGCTGGGAGAAACACAAGTTGTTTAGTCAACATTGCTCCCATAAAAGGGAGTCCTGCCTTAGAAAACTCTTTGAGTTCTATGAAGGGTTGGGAAGACGTGAAAATTATGGTGATCTGCTTGATATATTCTACTTGAATTTCCAAAAACCTTTGCAAGGAAACGTTATCAATAAAAAAAAAAAACAACACCTAAAATGGAAGGTGCAGGTACAGATGTATTATTGTTAAAGATAAGAGATAGAGGTAGGGATAAATGGTCAGTTCTTTCAACTGAGGAAGATCCCCACCAGAGTTCCATATTAGTCTGCACTGTGTAACGTTCAAAAATGACCCAGAAGGACTGTAAATAAGCAATAAGTGGCAAGATTTGCTGATGGGATGAAGTTATTCAAAGCAGCAAGGACACAAGCAGACTAGAAAATTGCAGAAGAACTTTACAAGACTGAATGAGCAGTTGCATGGAAGACGAAGTTTAATGCTGATAAATCACATATGGCACAGAGGTGAAACACATCCCTAGCTTCCTATATAAAATGATGGGTTCTGAGCTGATTAGTACCACTCAGGAGTGAGACCATGAGGTTACATGAAACAAATAGACATTGTGCTCAGCAGCAGTCAAAAAAGAAAATTGCAGGTTAGGAATGATTGGGAAGGAATAAAGAGGACGTCATTATGCCATTGTATAAATTCATGGTTCACCTACACCTTGAGTGCAGTTCTGGTCTCTGCATCTCAGAAAGGATATACTAGGATTAGAAAAGGTTCAGGGAGGGCCGATCAAATGTATGGGACAGTCCTGTATGAGCAATGACATGGTAGGCTGGAACTGGAAAAAGGATAACTTGGTGGGGAAGGGCAAATGCTGCATGCCATGATCCATCTCCTGAAGCAGTTGGGTATGTGCCCTGGGGCATGGCAGTCTTACAGGTCACTCAAAACATGCTGCAAAGGCGTGGATCACCAAGTTCCTCTCCAAATCCAACTCCCCTGCTCCAGCTGCTCTGTCCTGCTGATTTCTCACATGCAGTCACAGCAAAAGACTCTGGGGCTCTGACTACCAAGACATGTCTGCTGGTAAGGCTGCACTCCTGGCCCAGGGGGCTGTAGGTGTTAAAGATTAAGAACAGAGAAGGGTGGCATGCCACATGGCATAAATTCAACAAACCCAGGACCTTTAAGTAAAGATCCAGGCAAGATGGAGTCAGCAGTCTACCTGTGACTGTCTTTTAGCTAGGCTTCCCAGTTGGATTGCTGTGAGTCTCCTGCAGGAACATGACAGAGTTCTCTCCTTCTCAAAGATTAGAGAGTACCTCATCTTTGTGAGGAATCATCCAACAGCTCCCAGCATGGAGAAGGGTTTTTTTTAGTTGTGTCACTAGGTGAAGGGAGACGTTAGTGGCCCTGTGGCCAGGGACAGTCCTGTCCCTGGTAGTGGTGGTGCCATGCAACAAGACATTCTCACCAATGCCAGGGACAGGGCAATGTGTACCTTCCCTTCCTCATGTGAAGCCTTTACAGACTAGGGAGTGAGGTCAGCATCCCACTGCTCATTGAGGACTGGCCTACTTTCCTTCTAAAACAATGAATCTCTTCCAGGGAGCAAAGCAGCTCATCTCCTGACATCAGCATGGCTGAGGAGTCAGCTTCTTGGCACCTTATGGCCTTCAAGTTGAGGCATTCCTACATCACTCCCAGCTCAGCATTGCCTGCTTGCCAGACTCCTTTACCCCTTGACACAGATGATAGGCACCAGATGGCACTACCAAAGGAGGGAGAGTGATAACACCAGAAGGCTTCATGGGACTTCAGCAATACTGTAACTGAAACATTGCACTGCCACTGCATACAGAAGGGCAGGGGATTTGGAGGTGATGGGGCTGGATTCATCAGCAGCGTATGGCAAACACAAGGTTCACCATTTCCTGTGAGGAATGTATTCAGGAAGGAAGAAAGAGGAGGAGGAAGAGGAGGAGGAGGAAGAGAAGGGGGTTAATTAATCTTGAAAATGGCAACCCGACCCCTGACTGCCACAGTGGAGTCCTCCTCAGCAGCCAGTGGGTTTACACTGGAGAAAGCAAGGGCATGAGGGTGAGGAGGACCATCTGTGAGATTTTGATGTTTAGGGGGTAGACATTGGTCTATGCCTTTTTATCAGTGGGTCTTCCTTAGGAGGTACACCCCCAGGACCAGTGTACAAGGAAGCAATTGGGTTGTGGTGGTAGTGAAGGACATGCCCACAGCTGAGAACATGCTGGTTGCAGGTGAGGTTGCAACTACTTGGCCCTAGCTCTGGTGGTGGCAGATCCATGTTCTCAAAGCTGGTTGACATGCTCCTCGCAGATGGCTGGGTGGTAGGTGTTGCTGCAGGCTGAATTTCTGAAGAGGTCTCTTGACCCTTTCTACCAACTGCTGGTAAGTCTCTCAGTAAGTCCCTACCTGTGCCTCTTGCTGATGCCTTCTTGGTGGCAATGACCACAGCAATGGTGGAGAGGAGGGCTGCTGTGGGCCAGGCTAAGGAGGTCCCTTTCCTCCTGTTTCTTTTCACAGGTACCACATGATTTTCTGTGTGTCTACCATTGGGCTGGGGAGAGAATTCAGGAGGGAGTCGGGGAATGAAGTGACATGGAAAAGGAGTAAAGTTATTTTTTATGAGGATGAATAAGGAAAAGAATAGAATCACAGAGTCATAGAATAGCTGAGGCTGGAAGAGAGCTATGGAGGTGTCTAGTGCACCGCCCTGCTCAAAGCAGGGTCACTGAGCAGATTGCTCAGTGCTATGTCTAATCAGGCTTTGAATATCCCCAAGGATGGAGACTCCACAACCTTTCTGGGCAACCTGCTCCAGTGTTTTATCATCCTCAGAGTAAAAAGATTTTTCACATTTAAGTGGAATTTTCTGTATTTTAATTTGTGCCCACTGCCTCTTGTCCTGTCACTGGATACCATTGAGAAGAGTTTGGATCCATCTTGTTTACATCAGCTATTTATACACTTTGATATGATCCCCACTGAGGCTTTCCTTCTTGGAGCTAAACAATTCCAGCTGCCTCAGCATCTCCTCACATGTCAGATGCTCCAGCTCCTTAATCGTCTTAGTGGCCCTTAGTGGCAAGTTTGCTGGCCTCACTCCAGATGTCATTCTTGTACTGGGAACCTAGATCTGTACAAATAATGAAGTCACAGTTCTCCTCAACAAAATTTATCCTTCAAGGCAGACTTAATCTTATCCACATCCTGCTTTATGACCAGCTTCTGTGAACGGGAGTTACCCTGGGAATGGATGATGATAGTGCAGTGATAAAAATAAAATGCCATTTTTATAATCCAACAGTGAAGTGAAAGGAAAGAAGATGTTTTGTTTAGGTCTAGCTTCAGTAATGACTATTTAAACACACAAGCTTACTGCAAATGTGTCTCTCTTTTTTAAAGCTCCCTTTGAAAAGGCTAAAAGGAAACTGTTATGAGAAGTGTCACGAGAAGAGGAAGAAAGGTGTCTCTGTTCAAACAGAAAAGTAAAAAACTAATAAAACAAAATCAGAATAGTTTGATGAATAACTTTCCAAAGCTGAAAGAAACATCAAATGTCAGAAGTGGGACAGCTTGCCAGGAAGTCCATAATGTAAAAGTAGAGAAGGAACACTTAGGGCAATTGTGGCAATACCGAGGAAATTACATGAGGAACTTGAGCGGGGTCCTGTGTCAAATCTTTGCACACAGCTTGATCTCTCTCAAGCTCAAGTACTATGGATTATATTGTTCAATAAAGAGAGAGGAAAAAAAATGTTCAAAAATCAGTGAGACTCTGTGATCCGATGGTATTTACCAGTGAGTTTAAAGGAACTCAGTGACTGAACAACTACCTATATCGTGCCAGATGTTTTAATATCACAAGCCATTAAAATATGTAAAATGACACCAAGGATCCCAAAGGAGATCATGGGGACTACCTAGCAGTAAGTCTGAGGGCTCTGCTGTGGAAGTTGACTAACTCTGTGATAGAGAATGGATTTAGTGGACACGTTGATAACTATGGCATATTGGAGGAGTCAACATTACATTTGCTGAGGATGAGATTATATGGTATGGGGTATCCTTTTGGCCAGTTCAGGACAGCTGTCACGGCTGTGTCCCTTCCCAACTTCTTGCCCACCCCAGCCTACTCATTGTGGGGGAAGAGTGGGGAAAAAAGAAGTCTTGACGCTGTGCAAGCACTGGTCAGCAACAGCCAAAATGTTGGTGTGTTGTCAACACTGTTAGTCACAGATACAAAGCACAGCACTGTACAGGCTGCTGTGAAGAAAGATAATTGTCTCAGCTAGACCCAGTACAGTTTGTCAGAGTAAGACCCTTTAATGATCCATCACATCCATCAGTCTGACTCATCACTGACGAGGGTGTCTTCAGCCAGTGTGGCTGATCTTGGTCCCAGTCTCTCCCTGAGGCTGCTGCTTGAGCTGGATCCATACAGTCATATGCTGTTAATCGAGGACATCCCTCCAGTTTAACCAGCTACTCAGTGTAATCCCTTTTTAAGGCACCCATGCCAGTCACAGCTTTCATATGCTGTGGAATGAAAGCCTTCCATGACAGTGACTTGCTGTCTTCTCTGCTGGGCTGCATCTTCAGCCTTGGTTGTCTTTACAGTGGTCTTGGTAACTGCAGGTGCTGCTTGTTTCTCTGGCTGGCTTCCTGAGTTACAGAGCTCATCTTGCAGTGGGACATGTGGTGTGAGGGAACAAGCCCTTTCTAGCACTATTATTATTACAGTTACCAGACTTACATGGGTCTGGCTCTTCACATGTGTCTTCATCCCAATACTCTGGGTCAGAACTCTCCCTGTGAGTTGCAGTGGTCCCTTCTCCACCTTTTAACTGCTTTTTCCAGGCCACCGTGTGTCTCTTGCAGTGTGTGTGATGGTCCCTGAATGGTGCGTCTCTGTTCTCACACCAGCCCCAGCCTTTCTGTTTGATTCAGCTTCTCTCTACTTGCCTTGCTCCTTAAAACAGATGTTTAGCTCTTCCTTCTCCTTCTACATTTGCCTCCTCAGAGTCATGGTCTTTATTGCGTCAGACACACCCTGTGCCAGTCAAACTTTGAACTTTTCTCTTCAATTCTGTTTAATCAATGTTGCTTTTCACCCCTCAGTCCCAATATTTCCTCCACAAACTCTTTGATCCTTCTCTCAGCCTCTTGGCTGACAGCCAGCCATGCCCAAGTGCATCATACTTTGTTCTTCCTCAGGCACACTCTTCCTCGCTGTTGCACACTGCCTTTCAGTGTTAGAGAGTTTGAGGGGAAATTCATTTTCCGTGTGTGCTGGTTTTGGCTGGGGTAGAGTTAATTTTCTTCATAGTAGCCAGTATGGGGCTGTGTTTTGGGTTTGTGTTGGAAACAGTGTTGGTAACACAGGGATGTTTTCGTTACTGCTGAGCAGTGCTTGCACAGAGTCAAGGCCTTTTCTGCTTCTCACCCCACCCCACCAGCGAGTAGGCTGGGGGGGCACAAGGAGTTGGGAGGGGACACAGCCGGGACAGCTGACCCCAGCTGACCAAAGGGATATCCCACACTATATGACATCATGCTCAGCAATAAAACTGAGGGGAGGTTGGTGGCGGGGCCGCTGCTCGGGGACTGGCTGGGCATCGGTCGGTTGGTGGTGAGCAATTGTTTTCATTTGCATCACTTGTCTTTCTTGGGTTTTATTTTCCTCTCTCTTTGTTATTAATTTTTCTCTCTTTTCCTTACAATTTTAATTTTTTAATTATTATTTCTTTTTAATTATTAAACTGTTTTTATCTCAACCCACAAGTTTCTTTCTCACTGTTACCCTTCCGATTCTCCCCCCATCCTACTGGGGCCGGGGGCGAGTGAGTGAGCAGCTGTGTGGTGCTTAGTTGCCGGCTGGGGTTAAACCACAACACTGTGGGTTCAGTCCCTAATGAATTACTACTTTGCACAAGCTCACACTGTGTTGTCATGCCTCTGTTCATGCAGATGAGACTTATAAGTTTTGAGAACTCCATGCAAACTCGTTCCCTCTGGCGCAGATCTCTTCGTAGCCCAGGTGTGGTCTGTCCGGTTGCTCTCAGACTTTGACTCCTACTTTAGTGCTGAAGATGCCTGCATCATCCACCAGTTTGCACCTAAATTTACTCTGCCTAAGTGTAGTATCCATGACCTTGTTACGTGGGAAAGGTGGAGCAGAAAATGCGTGCACAGTTGGTTCTCTAAAATTTTATTTACTCAATACTTTACACCTCATTGGGTTATTTTTTTACGATGTGATTGCAGAGTCTGCAGTAGCAAAAGGTGAATCAAAAAGCAGTGCTCTTCCTGTACTGAAGGGGTGGGGAACCTGCTGGCAGTGAAGAGGTGGTGTTGATCAGACATAGTGTCCTTACCTGACGTTAATGCTGGAGCATTCCCTCGCTGTTACAACTTCTTTCCTGTTCTCGTAGGGGGCTTTTTGACCATCTTTTATGCCTTGTAATCCTCTGCATTTTCACCATATATGGGAGGTTTTTCAAATGGGTTCTTTGTTTCAAGTTTGTGTCCAGAACCTTGTTCTACCCCGCCCCTTGGACAGCATTCCCCAGTGACCATTAATTGACCGTTTGCAGTTTATGTATTTATTCTTGGGTGGTGGGAACTCTGCTCTCAGTCCTGCCCCCCGGGGGGGGGGGGGGGGGGGCTGCTATGTAAGAAACAGTAAGTGTAACTCAGCTTTAATATCCTAACCCTTTATACTTAAATCCAAACTCACAAACCTACAGCATGGTGTTACCATATAAGAAAAGGCATGTCTCATTATACGTGGGTATTTGAGGAAAGGAGAAAGAAAACCAGCATTTCCCTGCGGAGGCTGCTTGGTACCAGCCACCAACCAGGAGCACTAGCCAAAAAAATTGACTTCTCAGGGTTACATTTGTATGTGTGGAGTAAAAGCTGTACAAGTGCCCTAAGTCTACTTAGCTCGTGTTCATGACTCGTTGTGCCAGAAGGCAGAATTGTCGGCTGCTCGACAGCTCAATGTAAAGCAAGTCCTGCCTCTGTGGCAGTGAGATGAGAGTCCACTAAACCTTAGTAATGTCCAGAAATGGTCCAGTGGTAGAAAAGCTCTGCTTGCTGAAGAGTCCAATTCTGCCTCTATAGACAAAGCACTTTTCTCAGCATTTACTCTTGGCCTTGGCGAACCTGGGTGTTACCATCTCCCTTCAAAGATGGTCCATTCTGATAAGAAATTTTCCGCCTGGCCCTAAAAAAGAGTTAGTAGTTGGCAACTCCATTAGAGAAGGGAGTATCCTTTCACTTCTCTGCCGAGTCCTTTGGAGCTCCGCTCGAGTACTGTGATGCCAGGGTACAGTCGCAAGAAACAACTATGGAACTACATTTAACTTGTGAAAAAGATGCTGGGGAAGAGTAATCTGAAAGAAGCAAAATATATGATCCTGCTGATAGCTGAATGTAAGAACAGTTCCTTCAGTTGTTCAAATCTTCAGCAGAATGAAATACCTCTTTTTGTTTATGAACTAAATTAGCCTTTGTCACTGGGAGACTTTCAAAGAGTCTGCTTCCTTTAGAAATGCAGACGTCAGCAGAAAAGAGCAGCTTTTTTAAAAGGATTGTTGCAGACTGAGAATAGCTGTAGCTGATTAGCAGGGGAAGACCCCAATCCTTTCTGAATGCCTGGGATAGAAAACCAGGAAGTCTAAGGGACTCGTTTGGCACTCCAGCTAGAGGTATTTATAGCCAATCATTTAAAACCACAGCATAACCAAAGAACACTTTCTTCTTTTCCCCTCTTCCTTTTCCGAAAGGGATGAATGTGTTTCTGTTCTTGAAATTCTAATTCTGTGAAGTGACAGGTTGAAGAATGCAGTAGTGAAGGACATGGATGCTCTTGAACTGCTCTTCAGTGGAGGTTTTGCAAACAGATCCATAATGTACTGCTGATCCTTGCACATTTGGCATAACTGAAGCGGATCAGAGGTAGCCTGTATAAGGCTGCAGAGCAACGCTTACTGTGTTCCAGGGATAATGGAGTCAAGGTCTGTGACTGGGATTTTTTCAGATTGCATGGCCCTCTGACACTAATCTTCTGAGATGCCCAAGTTTAAGAAATCGGAGTCGGCTTGAAATGCCACAAATTCCTGGTTCAAGTCTTTTTTTTCTCCTATGTATCTTTGTAAGAACTTCTGGGATGGCAGAGAGGGTGAGGCTAACCAGTTCTTTCTCAAGCAAGTTGATGAAGGGTTTGTTGGTTTTACCAAATGAAACACTGCTTATTCCTTTCTGTTCTCACGGTCAGCACTAGGCAAACGAAAGGCCTGCTTCTGATGGGGACTAAACAGCAGACATAGCAAGAGTTGAGAATTTCAGTATAGGAAATGTAAATTGCTAAGTCCAGTTGGAAAAGTAGAGGCTATACTCCAGTAGATCCTGTGGAAGTCAGTCCAAACTAGGTATCTATGACGACTCTTTGAGCTGAAGCGTGCAAGTGATGCAGATGGGAGGTTGCAGGGCAGCAAGGAGGCAAAGTGTGCTGGATACCCGCTGCTGGCTGGCCAGGAGCCAGGCATTGAGTGTTATGCGGCCCTAAGCTGGAGCTGTGCCAGGCCTGGTGTTCTGAATGGAGTGAAGAGCGTAGCTGCACTGCCAAAGTCTGTGCTCAAGGGCTTTTGCTTCAGTGGCCAGGCGGTTAGCTGGATGCATCATCAGGCAGATGAACCACGGCAATGAAATATCTACCTGGCTCTAGGCTGCTCAACACAGACTATAACCTGCGGCTAGAGACTGCTAGAGGCAATTAATGCCTAATAAAAACGTTCAGAGTGAACTTTTCAAAGTCCAAAGTCCAAAATAAGAGTAAGATAGCCCATGAGTCTTTGCAGGCATGCAAGACTCCATTAGTGCAAGAACAGAAAGAGGACAAATCATCATCAAGGCAACCGTCAATGAGCTCTGTCTTAAGTTAATAAGGATCGCGGAGCCGTGGATGACTAAGGAGAACATTAGGGGCCATAAACTGAGAGGCTGGTATGTACTATACCCAAAACGGCTTGCAAGAAGTTTTATGGGTACCATATGGCAAGGACTAAAAGGACAGAGTACTGCCAAACAGAAAGCTGGGGGGAAGAAGGGGAGAAGCTATCCTATTCTTTAAACCGAACATAGGCAGAAGTGAGCCAGAATTCCCCAGTGTTAAAGTGTTTGTCTTTTGAATCTGAACTATCTTTTTCCTTTTGATGCAGGTATACTCATCAGGGTGGGGGTTAGGGTAAAAAAAAGACAATACAGGTGTCCTGGTTTCGGCAGGGATAGAGTTAATTTCCTTCCTAGTAGCTGGTACAGTGCTGTGCTTTGGATTTAGGGTGAGAACAATGTTGATAACACACCAATGTTTTAGTTGTTGCTAAGTAATGCTTACACTAGCCAAGGACTTTTCAGCTCCCCATGCTCTACCGACTGAGAAGGCTGGAGGTGCACAAGAAGCTGGGAGGGGGCACAGCCAGGACAGCTGACCCAAACTGGCCAAAGGGATATCCCACACCATGTGATGTCATGCTCAGCATATAAAGCTGGGGGAAGAAGAAGGAAGGGGGGGACACGTTCGGAGTGGTGGTGTTTGTCTTCCCACGTAACAGTTACGCGTGATGGAGCCCTGCTTTCCTGGAGATGGCTGAACACCTGCCTGCCCATGGGAAGTAG
>NW_008825409.1:274859-276224 GCF_000699105.1 Pygoscelis adeliae | reverse complement strand
AAACATGCGCTGCAATCAAGCAAGCCAAGCGGTTAAAGCCTCTTTGGTATGGAGGACGATGGCTGAAACATAAATATGGGGAGGCCTGGCAGATTGATTATATCACACTCCCACAAACCCGTGAAGGCAAGCGCCATGTGCTTACAATGGTGGAGGCAACCACCGGATGGCTGGAAACATATCGCATGCCCCATGCCACCACCCGGAACGCTATCCTGGGCCTTAAAAAGCAAGTCTTATGGCGACATGGCACCCCAGAAAGAACCGAGTCAGACAACGGGACTCATTTCCGAAACAACTTCATAGACACCTGGGCCAAAGCGCATGGCATTGAGTGGGTATATGACATCCCCTATCATGCACCAGCCTCTGGGAAAATCGAACGATACCATGGACTGTTAAAGACTACGCTGAGAGCAATGGGTGGTGGGACGTTCAAACATTGGGACACACATTTAGCAAAAGCCACCTGGTTAGTCAACACTAGGGGATCTGCCAATCGGGCTGGCCCTGCCCGGTCAAAACTTTTACGTACTGTAGAAGGGGATAAAGTCCCTGTAGTGCACGTAAAAAATATGCTGGGGAAGGCAGTCCGGGTTATTCCTGCCTCGGGTGAAGGCAAACCCATCCGTGGGATTGCTTTTGCTCAAGGACCTGGGTGCACTTGGTGGGTGACACGGGAGGATGGGGAAGTCTGACGTGTACCTCAAGGGGATTTGATTTTGGGTGAGAATAGCCAATGAATTAAATTGTGTGCTGGTAATTGCTATGTAATACTGTATATCATTACTTCTATGGTGGCTATATGCCATATTAACAGTATTATAGTAAGAATCACCTAGATTAATGAAGAATGAACTTTGCTGAAACCAAGCAAAGTGCAGCGATGATCGAACCGGACAAGTGCCGCGGTGATGGGACCGAAACTGGCTTCAGCATGCAACAGTCCAACACCACACACCACCTCTCCTGCCCTGAAGGACTGTTATGACAGATAGAGCCCAAAGTCATGGACTAAATGAACTCAACGAACATTTTATAGGGATGGCCCATAGACTAAGGGAATGATGTCTGTACATATATATCAAAAGACTGGAAAAGTGGTGGTGATTAATTGGGATATAGTGGAAACTGTGGGACCTGGGCATGACGTACATGGTATAGAATAAGGGGTGGATACTGTCCTGGTTTCGGCAGGGATAGAGTTAATTTCCTTCCTAGTAGCTGGTACAGTGCTGTGCTTTGGGTTTAGGGTGAGAACAATGTTGATAACACACTCATGTTTTAGTTGTTGCCGAGCAGTGCTTACACTAGTCAAGGACTTTTCAGCTTCCCGTGCTCTACCGACTGAGAAGGCTGGAGGTG
>NW_008825409.1:256767-274810 GCF_000699105.1 Pygoscelis adeliae | reverse complement strand
GCGTGATGGAGCCCTGCTTTCCTGGAGATGGCTGAACACCTGCCTGCCCATGGGAAGGAGTGAATGAATTCCTTGCTTTGCTTTGCTTGCGTGCGCAGCTTTTGCTTTACCTATTAAACTGTCTTTATCTCAACCCACGAGTTTTCTCACTTTTACCCTTCCGATTCTCTCCCCCATCCCACTCTGGGGGAGTGAGCGAGCGGCTGTGCGGGGCTTAGTTGCTGGCTGGGGTTAAACCATGACAACAGGATTTTTGGGGACCCGATGTTAAAAGGAGCAGTAAGAAATAGGAGAATTGCGTAAAGGAAAAACTGGAGCAAACCGATTAGCCAGATATCCTGAAGAAGGAGCAGTGGTATTTAATGTAGATAGATGAAAACATGGGAGACATCACAGTTCCCCCTCTGTACTAAAAGGAAATTCTTAAATGTGTCTATAACCACTAGAAAAGTGGATGGATCCTCACAGATGCAGAACCAAACCTCTCTGAGCGTAAGAGGGGAAGCAGTCAGAGACTGTTGTTGGGCATCTGGGAAAGTTGGGCTCTTCCTGGTTTAATTTCTCAACTCCTACAGCTAGATCTATTCACTCAGACAGTTTTACACAGGAGTATCAGGAAAGCCGGATTAGTCTGTAAGGGGCGGGGGGGGAAGATGCTGTACTGATACTGGATAGCCTCCCGAGGTCCCCTCCCACCTGCATTATTTTAGATCTTATCATACTGAAAAGCCGTAAATTGTAACGTAAAGAGGACCAGTATTACTAGTAAATGATCACGTTTCACTTCCTCAACATGAGATTTGTCTTCTGATGAAACAACTAGAAAATGTGATGTTTGAAAGCAGACAAATTACAGAATTATGTCTTAATACTTCTGGCGCGGAAGTGTAGATGCTGGAGCTGGCAATTACTGGAGCATAATGCCGTATCAAAAGGGAACATATACTTGTGCTGAGTCTACGTATCAGCAACGTATACAGCACCTGCTCTAGCAGCGACAGAAGCAGAGCAGCACAGACTTCTTGAGCTCTGCTGCTGAGAGGAAAAACTGTCTGTGCTGCTGGCCATTTTTAATTCAGTTAGCCCTATGGCTCCAGGGAAAAAAGCCGTAAGGGCAGAAGGTCACCTCTCGGAGAACACAGTCAGCAGCAGGTGAGGATGAGCAGGAAATAGCACGGTACAGAACTGGAGGAACCGTGCGGGAGTACAGCAGCGTCTCCGTCACAGAGACAAGAGGCACCGAGCCACAGGTCGTGCACACCCACAGAAGCGTTGTCAGCTGCCCTTCTTCACGTACGTCTAACTTAGAGAATCATGATTGCTATGTTATTATGCACCAGTAAGTATATCTTCCAGAAGCATATGATGATTTGCCCAATTAACTCTAAAACAGCCCCACCCGCAACCCCCAGTCACTGTGATCTTTTAACTTCCAAAGCCATTACAAGCCTAATGAAGAGGAGAACGTGAGATGGCCACCAAGCTGCTTACCACAGTTAACCTTACTAGAAGTGAGGAAGTTCTTATGTTACTCTTCAACTCTTAAATAGATCACAGATACTGATAATCCGGCATGAGCTGCAATACCTTCAATGAAATTTTATATATAGGAAGTTTTTCTTCTGCATTAATGACATATAGAACCACATTTTTGTTTTAAGCTGATGTCATTTCCACAACTAGAAAGTTAAAACATTTCATTTAGTATCTCCAAAGTTACACTGCTTACGTAGTTTTTCGCTATCTTTCCAACAACAAAAGGTAACTCTCTATCCCTTATGCCAAGTCTTTTATTTGGAAATGGAATGCAGAAAACAATGACTTGAACAGGAAAGCCTCGCTCATTTTAAAGACTTAAAGTGTTCTAATTTTATATTCTATATGACTACTGTATACGTTATTATGAGGTCATTGTCATCAGAAAGGCAAGACAGAAGACCAAGAAACTCACAGTATGTAAAGATGCAAGAGTGATTTTTCAACAGCTACATACAAAAATGAGCGACGAAACATTAGAAATACCCAAACATGGTATTCTGGACTTTCAGAAGCTACTCTAGAAGAAACAATAACTTGATTGTTTTGAAATGGCACAAAAGGGGAATCTGCGATATGCATTATTTATATCCGAAAATTTTTCACACATTTACATTTAACTATTATTATGAAATCGGAGTCCCAAATTAGTTTGCCTAATGGCAGAGAGCTTCTTCCAAACAAATCCGAAACGGGTACAGGATGACTCCTTTCCATTGCCAGTAGCATGTAAGGAGGAATTCAGTAGGAGAAAGACGACAGGTGGTGACAAAAGAAGTTAGGCACATTTCTGTATCTTTTTGAGACCCAAGTATTTATACGTTCAGACTTCTGCCATATCAGAACTGGATAAAATCCACTTCATAAAGTAGTTACAGACTATAGGAGTAGATCTGTGTTCTTCAAGGTTATTCAATTAATATTTTCAATTCAATTAATCAATGACAAATTGAAGTTAAACAGCCTTGCACAAACAGCATGCAATTTAATAAACTGACGGTTGGACTCGATCTTGGAGGTCTCTTCCAATCTTAATGATTCTATGATTCTATAAAGAAACTTAAGAATCATTAGGGTTAATTTGTAAACTTAGTGACCAAAGCAAAATTAGAATTGGAAACTAGAATTCTGCCTTTTAGATTTTTTTTTTAATTGCATTTTATTTGCTGCTGAAAGGAATGCACTATTTCACTTACTAAGAAACTTGCTTTTAAAAACCTAGAACCACAATTTCTAGATACAGCTGAAGTTTGAATTTTGGTGTAATAATTCAACCTGATTATTTTTACTAATTTGAAAGAAACAGATCAAAATACTCCCCTCATTAACTGTTTCCATGGAATATGGATTTTAAATTGTGAAAGGAAGATACCTGTTCTTCACCAGGCTGTTTTCTCTGTATCCAGGTAGTTTGTTGAACCTGTATTGTATTTGAGCAAAATCATCCCATTTGAATGATGTGTATTCCATCTTAAATAGGATGGGGCAGGGAGGGAGGGGGGAAAGACCAAGGAATTATTCCCTTTGAGACATGAGAGAATTGGCCTAGTAGGTCACTGGGGTACCACATGATGAAGAATTTAAGATGTGTTAAGAGACTTTCCTAGCACATAACAATGATTTGCATTATATGAATACCTGCTATGCCAAGAAATCAGAAGGTTTGTCAACTGTGCAGAAGGATTTATATGAAATTAGATACATATTGAAAGAAATCATGTTACAGTTTCTTCACATCTTCGTTCAGTTTAAGACAACTGAAACCCTTCGCCATGTTGTCGGCTAAGAACGTGGCAAAATTTGAATTTTAACAACCCCATCTCTCTCATCCTATATTTCCAACAAAATTTTTTTTAAGCTATGAACTTAAATGCCCACATACAACTTACAACTTTCATCATGATTTCTAGAATTTCCATTATATCCATTATCAAATGAGAATGATTTGTAATTAGCATATAATCCACTATTATACAGTTTATTTTTGACAGCCTCCAGTTTGGCAATAATGCTCGATTCTGCTGTAACACACTGGCTTGTTTTTTCACTTTTCACAGCCTAGTGGCACGGGCACCACACTTCCAGTTAGTGAGGTGTCCTAAAAAACATAGATTTGGATATTAATTACAATGGTCGGGACACCCAGGTTTTCACCAAAGAGAAGTTTAAATGCAGGAAGTTTATTTAACGACATCTGGCAGACTGTGGACCTTGTGAGGACAAAAGAGGATCTTGAAATAGGAGGGTATCAAAACTAGATTTTGACAATATAGAAGATGTATTGTCCATGTAGTTCTGTCATAAGCTTTAAAAATACTCTCATTAAATAAGTTTTTCCTTCCTTAAGACCAGATAATACATGAAGCCAGTAAGAGTCCAGGGGTCAGAATCTTCTTCAATTCTTAATTATTCTCTATGAGCTTTTTTTTTTGGCTTTTCTTCGTAAGATTCTCCATACTCATTCACTCTGCTCTTATCCACAGGATAAAGCCTGGCAGAAAAAACAAATGATTAGTTACAATATTGTCTGCTACCTGGAGGAAATTAAGCAGTTCTGTGCTACTTAATTTTAAAAGTGAATTTCTTTCTCATCATATTCTGTATTCCCACTTGTGGCAAAAAATACAACAGTTTTAAAAGATTAGCTACAGTTATATCAGCTTCTTCACGTTGAGACTTAACCAGTTGTCTCATAACAGGGCCTCTTAAGAGATGTATTAGCTCCCCTAAAGCTTGGCTGGAGTATTTCTCGAGCAATCCAGGATACCTCTCGAACTTGAAACCAGTGTCCAGCCCCTATCAGAAGTTCTTGAGCTCTTAACTTCTAGAAAAATACCTTGGAAGGGGCCCTATTTTACTACACTTATGCGCGATTATATAAACCCAAAACTGAAGTTCACACTTCGTATTAAGGATTAGACGTACACATCCATATATTCGGCTATAATGTGAACTAGGCTTAAAATTCTTGTTTGCTCCACATCTAAATATTTATTCTTGGGAACAAGAATACACTTTCTGTAGCTTCACTTAGGAACAATATTTCAGTGATTACTGCATATAGCCTTCCTCCCCATCTGATTTTAGTTACTTAGAAGAATCTGAAACTTGCCAGATACCCAACCTACAAGAGAACCTGATAACTTGTGTTTGGAAACTAGATAAAGAGGAAAGCAGAGCAGGGCAACCCCTCATCGGAAAACATCCTTCGTTAGTGCCTTGCAGGCCAACTTGGAAAGCATGCCTCAGATACTGAGCATATGTAGGCATGTAGCCCTTCAGCAAGGGTTAGAAGCCCAGAACTCCTAAGAGTGTTTGTGAATACAAGCTTTAGAATTGCTCTCCTTCACCTTACTTCAGGTATTCATGTTTCAGGTTTGGATTTTTTTTGTAACTTGCAAATGTGAAAGTATCTGCTGAAAAGGAGGACTGCTGTCTTGGGGAGGGAGAAGGGGTAATTGACAAAAATTCTGTGAGTGCTGTGAGAAGAGGAATTTCTTGACTACTCTCTTAGCATGCTAAAAAGGGTCCAGGAATACTGTCAGTTACGGGAAAGTGCTTTTGCTCCTCTTATTTGTACTGAGTCCTCCTTTTCAGGATCCCCTGCTCATCGTTCCCTTCACTAGGCATATACACAACTACCATTATCCCGACCTATATTATATATTACTATGGTATAAAAATTCTGCTTGAAGTCTATCCCGAACTTTTTCATAGTTCTTTATAGCAATAAGACTGCAATCATCTACAGCGTTGTAAAAATTCTGATGAATATCAAAAAAAGGCATACCATCTTTGGTAAAGATAGACCAGGAACACGACATCATCTCTAAAGCACGCCAGCCTATGAGACGTTGGCATAGTGATGATAAAAGCAAATATATCATCAATAAAGGTGTTGAATGCCTACAAATAGAAGTATACTTCAGTTGGCTGTGAAGAAAGGAAGTCATCTGTCATACAAAGACACAGGAAACAGGCTTTCTAGAACTGTATTTTTCAGTAGGAACACAGACTACTTCCATATTTATAACAATACTTCAGGGTTATGCTGAAAAACTAATTAATGCAAATTTTAAAGTGCTTGCTTTTAATGAAGACCATGCTGTCTACTCCAGACCACACAATTATAGTTACAAGTAAAAAGGAAGTAGGACTACTTCAGGTATGTGAGAGTATTGTCATGCGAGAGGAAAAACATGGATTCAACTTCAGTGAAATTTTTAAAAGAAACTGGCAAAAAACTTTTATTCATTCATTACTCTAATTATTTAAGATTTACAAAATGTCAGTTCACTTTCATTTTCTGTGGGAATTTGAAATTTGTGTAAGAACTTGTTAATTTACTGCTCTTAAGAACATCAACTTGACAGCCTTGGAGAGATTTTAAAATATTTTCAGTGCTCTCCTGGAAGTAATCATCCATTCCTTATCTGAGACGTAATTTTCTACACCATTTCCACTCAACTAGGCATACTATAGGTTCTGTTTCTGAAGCAATAATGAAATATTTTCTCACAACTTCTTCCTGAGTAAGACAGTTTAAATTCTCAGACATCTGCTGGGAAAGCAACGCAAACAGGCTCCAGGCATGCAAAGGCAACAATATTTTGTCAGTGAAGGTAAAGAAAGTAACAGAAGGGCAGCTCCTCTGGATCTGGCTCTAGCCTACAGGGAGGACTAGAAATCAACTTTTACAGTGCACCAGCTCTAGTACTCTTCATATGGTGCAATAAACTGTTTCAACTCACTAAAAACAGCAGGAAACAAATCCAGCAAAGAATATTCAC
This sequence comes from Pygoscelis adeliae, assembly GCF_000699105.1. Lineage (NCBI taxonomy): Eukaryota > Metazoa > Chordata > Aves > Sphenisciformes > Spheniscidae > Pygoscelis > Pygoscelis adeliae. Next base: position 268,484 of record NW_008825409.1, on the reverse strand, counting down.
TGTTGGGTTAACAAACTGAGTCACTAACATGGCTTCTCCTTTCAATATTAGCAAGCTGTACATTAATCCATACCGTAAGAAGGGGGAAAAAAATATATTCTCTAAGCAGAGAAGGACTCACTCTTCAAAATGAAGCAATATTTATATGATGGAACAAAGCATCAGCAGAAGACGGGGGTGTCGGACAGGAGAGAGTTCTGCTTAGTTACAACAGGAAAGCTCTTTCTGGCAAGTCAAAACAAATCCATCAATCCAAAGTGATCAAAGAATACAGACTGCACTTCTCAAGCCTGTGCAAAGGTTCGTCATGGAACAAAAAAAACTTGGCAAGTTGGGAAAGGCAGCCTTTCCAAGTCAACACCCAAGTGAGTGATCCTACAACGATGAAAGGAGGAAAAAGCTAAACGCTCCATCCTTCAGGCACTTAGGCAGTCCTCGTAAGCCACTGAAACTGAATGCATCAAAGCAGCCCATCTAACAGTATTTAGTCTAGCTAGTTTTCTTTTGGGATTACCTCATTTGAAGGTACTCCTCATAAAAGAATAAAGAGCATAAAAGTAAAGACTACAGAAACCGGAAAGTTAGACTGATCTTCATTTTTGCCAAGGTCTTCCAAAACAGGGAAGAGTTCAAGTTAAGGAAAAAACCAAAGCTCTTTAAACCAACAATCACAGACGAGACCTCAGACTATTCTTTCCACTCTTCAAACTGCAGAAGAGAGCAAGCAACTTGAAATATCCGCTAGGAAAAAGTAAATTACCCCCTCCAAAGACCAGTAAGTTAAACATAATTGAAAACATCATATACTGCTTTCTACATACACACAAGCCTTTGCTGCGGGTAGCCTCTGGCATCTTAACAGGAACCATAAATGCTCTGTAAGAAAAGGCTATTCAGCAAGACAATTCTACTGCTTTAAAGGTTACTTGCGTGAATACTGTCCCTTTGTTGTCTATTTAACTGCTGATGTCTCTGCTCAGTTATTGTATTTTGTTGCTGAAGTAAAATTGTGAAATTACTTCACTAATATACCTTTTACTCCTCTCCATTAAGAAACATGCTGATTTGCCTAGTATATGTCTGAAACACTAGATGCTTATTTTTATTTTTTGACTGTATTCCTATATCGAACACTGTTTAGTTGCTATTCCGCTATCAGCGATATTTCAATCTGTTTTCCTAGACGCTCCACGATTCCTTAAAAATATTAAGGCAGCAGAAAGTTGGGCTATTGCTGTAGGCTCACAGAAATGGGAAAGCTATGAAAGGCACTTCAAATTTTAAGATTTTAGTTCTTTTGTCCCAGATCATCTGTTCAGAATTGGACACTGTGTCTTGAGCAGTTTTAAACACTGTTTCTTTTAAAGTATTGATGTTCTGGAGAACTGTAATACATCAGCACAAAGGAAGAATAAATGAAAGCATTTATGAGTGGAAGCGGAAGAAAACGTGGCACATGTTGATGGCATCAAGGTCTTGATGATCCCAGCACATCCATCTAGTGTTTCTCAGGACACAATGATCAGGAAAACAAATGACAGTACACAAATCCTAAAGACTCGCAGAGCTGGGAAAGGATGGAGTCAAAATACTATCAGCTCTTTAAGGGTACAAGAACAAAACTAGCATGTAGCTGTCGTTTGAGCAAGAACGTAGGAGACACAGGAACCTAACAGTGGGTGTCCCTTGTCCTCCATATTGGCGCAAGGAATCCTGTCTGGGATACTCAGGTACATCCATCTTGGTGCCTGAATACTACACAAACCACTCAGACACACACATGGGTGCTTGTGTGTATGCAGGTATCAAAGTGTTAGTAAGTTTGCTTTGTTTTGAAATAAACTCACCTTCCCTTCCTCCAAGGTCTGGTGTTAGGCTTTGCTACAGCATTGCATTGTTTCCTACAAGGGCAGTCTAGGCAGTGGGGACACCACAGTGCAGCCCCTTTTCCACTGTGTAACAACCCACCACACATTTGTCACTACACTGCCCAGAAGCTCAGAATTACCACCCCAGCACAGAGCAGTGTGTACATTACTTCAGTCTCTGGTAGCTCCTGGAACCTGCCAAAATAAGGTCTCTTAGTGGTTCTATCTGTTTCTTGAGAACTATCCTTTGTTAATATAATCTCTCTCTTCCTAAAGCAATGTATTAAATTGAGACTGGTTAGTTTATTTGCAGGACCAACACTTGCACCCACACAAGACAATTGCGCTCTACAACTACCTGAAAGGAGGTTGTAGCGAGGTGGGTGTCGGTCTCTTCTCCCAAGTAACAAGCAATAGGATGAGAGGAAATGGCCTCAAGTTGCGCCAGGGGAGGTTTAGATTGGACGTGAGGAAAAATTTCTTGACTGGAAGAGTGGTTAAACATTGGAACAGGCTGCCCAGGGAAGTGGTTGAGTCACCATCCCTGGAGGTATTTAAAAGATGGGTAGATGAGGCGCTTAGGGACATGGTTTAGTGGGCATGGTGGGGTTGGGTTGACGGTTGGACTCGATGACCTTAGAGGTCTTTTCCAACCTTAATGATTCTATGATTCTAAGACAGCTGACAGTAGAAAAAACAATATTATCATCAAAACTAGGATGCAGGTGTTCTCATTATATGAAGTCATTATAAAATATGGAAATCAGTTTTTTTTTTTAAAGACATTTGCAAACAAATTTGGTTTTACTGTCAGTTTAGTTCTTAAAACAAACAAACAAAGCACTGTCAGCCTTAAGCTACACAATACTAAGCTGTTTCTCACAGAAAGTTATTTCCAAAATGACTGCACCAATCTTTAAATTAGAGCTTTACTTACTTTGTATGTGAAAGCCTTCCACGGTAAGTGTGCAACAGATTTCATCTAGGATTAAAAATATCAATTTGTAATAAGTTCTGGAAGAAGAGTCTAAAAAAAGTAGTCTTTTATCACTTTTCAATCTCACCTTGTAGTTTACAAACAGCTGGGGCAGCATAAACAGGAATCCAAAAGCATACACTCCTGAAGATAAAATATGGAAAACTTACAGACAAATGCACAATAGAAGTACACCATACAACTATACTTTCACAATGGGAGATTTACACTCATTTTCCTAACGAGAGAAGATGCATCTAATCCTTTTGTTTCACTTTGGGTTGATTCTTCTCCCTTTCTCAGTCACTGTGATAATTTTGGAACCTAAAGTCAAGTTATTCCTCTATATTACACTGATCCAGCTGATAGCAGTTAATTTCCTACTTTTGAGTCTTGGCCCCCATTTGAAAAAATATGAATAGAAAAAAACCACAAGAAGGGACTCACCATTGACAAAGCTGTTAATCAACCAGGAGTACCAGCTACAAACAAAGACGACAGTCCAGTTATTTTTTGACCTCAGCCAAAAATATATACCGGGAATACATCCTCTACCTGACTGTATGCTGACTACTCCAAGAACTGGCTATGTTGTAAATTACTTTACACAAGAACTAAATACCTCGCATCTTCCTTTGAGGTTGGAAGGGCTCCAGAGAAGGTGCTAACAGTTTAAGCAAAGGATGTTTATCAGTGCATCCAACAAGTTTGGAGAGCTTTATCAACTGCTTTTATACTTTTTCAGAATGTTCTAAGACTTCTGCACCCAAAATGACATCACATAATACTGCGCACTGAACCCTGACTGCATTAAGGCTTGCAAAGGTAACACTGTATTCTAAACACTAAAGAGACACTTAATATCGCACTGTAAGGACTTACCAAATTTCAAACAACAAATACCATTCAGTGCAAACCACTATAGTAGGCACTTTAAGAAAAAGGTAAGTACAAGGAATCTACATTTTTCCCTCCTTACGTCTAAAAACCCCTCCCAGATGTTCAATGGAGCACAATCTTAGCTATGTAACAGTCGTGTTACAGATAGTGGTCAAATCCCATACTTCTGCTTGCGATAGTAAGAACAGCTAGTAATTGTGATGCTCAGGTTACATCATTTAAAACTAAACTTGCAGGGCTGTGTTAGTGACTTGTTAATAGCAACATTACAGCTGTAGCAGCATTTCACTAATCCACAAGCATCTAAAAAATGCATCAGTGAATGCCTGCAAGATTAAAGGATAATCCACTGTTAAGATTATTTGTAAGGAAATGTGATGGAACAAGTAGATTTAACAATGATAAAAATTCTCTGATATCAATTGTTTTCACTTTCTTAAGCTACAGCTCACAGAACACCTGGCATATAATATTTTGCAGTACTGAATGAATTTAAGAATTTTGTGAGAAAAGCAGAATTTTTAAATGCTGCATATTTGTTAGCTCCTTACTAAGACAAGAACCTTTTCAAAAACATTATTTTTCTAATAGCCCAGAAATTGCCCCAGCTTCTAGTACAAGTGCTACGGCCCACGTATGCAGCAACGGTAGCTCTTTCTGATGTTATTTTAAGCTACTGCTTGCTCTCCCTCCCATCCCTTTGGGGCATAAAGACTATTAAAAATATGTTTACACAGCAATCACCATGCTCGCATTTGCAGATTTTTTTCTACAACACAGTCTCATGGCTGCATACTTGCTTGCATCTCTCCAATACAAAATGAACTAGCAGTATTATTTTGAGTGAAAGCAGACAGGAGTTTCACCTTTTCATGAAATACTGAGTCTTCAGCTCTTGCTGTAGTATCGGTATGCTGCTGTAAGCCCACTGCTCTAAAGGAATACAGTCCTTTCTTAAAAACGCTTTTGCTTACTTGCCATCCCAGCTATCGTACTTGGGAACAGAGGAACCTCTTGGACAGAGCAAATAATTTTGGGACAGTTTTTGTTTCTCTCTGTTATTGGACAGGTTTAACCACTGAATTCCTCTCATCTCTCCTGTCACCTCATCAGTTCTCTAAACATCAGTGACAGCTTTCTTCCTCCTCTTTTGATTCACAGCTTACTTATATATGTAAGCTATTGAATTCTATACTACAGTAATATCAGGTTACTTGCTAAATACAACAGCCTGTAGCTTACGGGATGTTAAAAAACCAGCTAGACTTTTCATCTTTCGATCACAGAGAACAAGGAAGTTTCTGGTTCCTAGCTTATGAATCAAGCAAAATAAAGTAACTAATTTCCATAACCCATCATCTCCAATTAATTAATATGGGAAAAATGGGGAATGTTCCAATTCCATATAAGATCGTTTATAGATTTACAGTACCTTTTGTATTTGACATTCAGCAAGGAGTAACCTGCACCTCCAATACACAGTGGATAGAGCAAATATGACAAGTATTTCATAGCCTAATAGACAATAAAAATAGTTTGTTAGCTTACATTTTACATACAGCAGATTTGTCATGGCATTAACTAGAAGAAAGCCACAATTTTTTTCCTGAAAATCTTTTCCTATTTCCAAATGTGTACTATTATTTCCAGTATGCTTCCAGTTCTATAAAAGGTGGTAAAAATTCCAATGCTCATTTCAGACCACCAAGGACCTTAGAGCATAAGCAACAAGAGGCAGCATGAAGATCAGAGTCTAAAAGTAGCTCTCTGCTTAACTTCCTGATTTCTTCAACTCCTTTCAGAAATCAGGAAGCACACAAACACTCCTCCAGTATAAATAACAAGTACAAACCTGAATTTTCAGATTTCTGAATGAAGACCCTTTAAGATATTTCTCTTCAGATAAGTCACTTGCAATTCTGCTTCTCAGAGAAATGTTTCAACCGGATTCAGCTAACAAACAAGTCTTTCACTGTTTCTTTTCATAAATTATTAGAACGAATCTTCATTATCTGATCATCCACATAATGATGATCCACTTGGTTAAGTATGAGAAAATGGAAAATGCACTTGTAGCAATAAAGAGTGAAACAAGTCAATCAGCAGGCCACATATATAGACTTTATAGATCAGAAGTCACAGGATTCCCTCTTACCTGGGTATCATACTCCTCAGTTTTCTTTTCAGAGTCATTGTATGTACCAAACTGCAATACATATAAAATGTATAATCAAGTCAGAACTGGGGGAAAAAGCACTTGCTGTCTGTGCTGGTTTTGGCTGGGGTAGAGTTAATTTTCTTCATAGGAGCCAGTATGGGGCTGTGTTTTGGGTTTGTGCTGGAAACAGTGTTGATAACACAGGGATGTTTTCGTTAGTGCTGAGCAGTGCTTGCACAGAGTCAAGGCCTTTTCTGCTTCTCACCCCACCCCACCAGCGAGTAGGCTGGGGGGGCACAAGCAGTTGGGAGGGGACACAGCCGGGACAGCTGACCCCAACTGACCATAGGGATATTCCACACCATATGACGTCATGCTCAGCATATAAAAGCTGGGGGAAGAAGGAGGAAGGGGGGGACATTTGGAGTGATGGCGTTTGTCTTCCCACGTTAACAGTTACGCGTGATGGAGCCCTGCTTTCCTGGAGATGGCTGAACACCTGCCTGCCCATGGGAAGGAGTGAATTAATTCCTTGCTTTGCTTGCGTGCATGGCTTTTGCTTTACCTATTAAACTGTCTTTATCTCAACCCATGAGTTTTCTCACTTTTACCCTTCCGACTTTCTCCCCCATCCCACCAAGGGGGAGTGAGTGAGCGGCTGTGTGGTGCTTAGTTGCCAGCTGGGGTTAAACCACGACACTGTCCAACTCCCTAAACAGAGATTTAAACTGCAAACTAAACTGCTTAGACATTAAGCTAGGTAACAGTTCAAAGTCCTTATAAGCTTCTATACAAGAGTCATATAAATGTCCTGTGCAGCCTGCCAAATACAGGGTAGGCAAAAAGTTTAATTTTTCGCTTCGTATTTTACACCAAACATCCAGGACTTTTTTGCTTAGGAAAATGCTGTTGAGACAGCAGAGTTCACAAAGCGAAAGTAAAGTCAAGTGGCTACAGGAAGCCATTATTAAAAACCATAACCATTTTCACGCATGAAGAGGTCAGTTATGGATTATCTCCACATCTCCAGAAATTGTGACTGCTTAAACACAGTTCCTTGAATATTGGCAAAGGAACAACCAGAGCTACGAGCCACTCCAGATGCATAGACTTGAAGCAGCACAGAACCCCAGTACTTCCTGTGAAGTAAACACTGAAGATTAGACAACTGTTTCTCATACCAACAAGGGAAACTTTCAATGTAGATTGTACTTTAAAAAGTGTTAATTTGAATCCTAGCTGCCTCTGCATGTCCTGCAGACAGTCTCAGGACTTAAACTTTTACCCAGAGGATTTGTCAGAGACTATCCTGTCCCCAGAACATGTCACCACATCTACTAGTTCCAAAATGGAGAAGTTATACCTACAGCTTCATGAAAAATTCAGTTTCTTACTTCAAATCATGATGCCAGTTAAGAATGCCTTTCCCACACAGGAGCACAGTCACACCTGTTAAGATTTAGCAGGACTGACAGAGGAGTTCTGAAGTTTCTCACACCATAAATACACACAAATAGCTTTTTCTTCTACAGAATTCAAAGAAATCCATAAGTTTGAAAATGTTCATCCAGCTTTTGGATTAAGCCATCCATAAAGAGAAGAACCTAGCAAACTTTTATAGGTCTTTTTTTTATTCTTCATTTCACTGAAAGCCAAGTTGCACAGTAACCTGGAAACATATGGAAAGCTCAAGAGTGTAATCATTAACAGGCCAATGTCTACTATACCTGAATTCTGGGTCTCAAGCCTTGCCACTTGATTGTCATTTTCAAAGCTTTCTTCACTTTCCAGAGCTGTGATTAGCAAAAACAAAGCGTGCACATAAAGAATGATCCAAAGGAATGTCTTATGGAGGATTCAGATACTCAGAATCAAGACCCCAGAATATCTATTTTAAGCACCCATTATATAAAGCAGCAACAGCATGATTGCAAGCACACTGCTTGCATCTCTATACAAACCAAATACTGTGTCACCAGACAAGTACAACACTGGAAGCACGCACTATTAAGTCTCCATATCAGATGATGTACTTTAAGAATTCTCCAGTAACCACCTACCAAGCAAGTTTTTACATGCCTTCGAGTTCAGCTGGGATCTGCAAGATGAAGGTGCCTCAGAACTCCTAACAGTAATTAAGTGGGCACTTACACGGTCATTACACTTCAGTAGCGGGCTACAAGCAAGTGTCAGTGAATCCACTGAACTGTTTGGCTACTTCCTGTACAGCTGCAACAGGCTGACCCTAACGTAACCAAAGGTTCAGTGCACCTGAAAATTTACTCATGTACCCACCCTGCTATACAGATTCAACAACTTAGGCAATGCAGTAAGCTCAGCTGGAGAGCTATGCTCCATGAAACTTTTTGTAGACAAGGTTGGCTTGTTTAACTTTAGATACACCAATATTCTCTTCTCACCCATCGTATCTTCCAAACAAAAAAGTGCAATACGGTAAAGACGATCCTTTACTGTCATCTTTGATGCAAACAAGAAAATTACTTATTACAGAAGCAATGTCACTATTAGTACTGCATGAGAAACAGGTGTTAAGAACAAGTTGTGAAAAAGCTCTTCCCAGCAGACAAATTCCTTTGAGATGTATAGTCCTTATGTTCATTCTCACCTTGAGACAACCATGTTATCTCACCATCACTTGAGAGGAGATACACATTACTTCAACAGAACCTACAGAACATTTCCCCTCCATTTAAGTGTCCCACAGAGTGTTCCTATATAATCCTTTCAACCCAGTTCCCCCAGCCTGCAATCCAAAAGCAACATAGTGGAAAATAAGGCACATGAGGAAGATGATAGGAGCCAGTCAGTCATATAGACTACAGATCCGAGAGAGATGTATTTAACAGATCTTTGAGAAGCTCCAAGAATAATCTGAGACAGGCACAACAACCAAATGAGATCTGGATCTGCCTGTTCTTAGGTAGCAGCAACAGAGAAATCCATCTTCATTGTAGAAGAGAAATGCAAAATCTTAATAGTTTTAATTGAACTTAAATCCTGTAGCATAGCTGATCATTCCTGTTACCCTACCATACGTGCCTGATCTGGTTTCCACTAAAAGTTCTTAAAAAAAAAAAAGTGATTTAGATACCAGGGCTATTTCTTCTTCCCCACTAGAAACAAACAAAAGCATAATTTTTCTTGACCCGATACATTTTTAAATCATTTGTCACTTTTGAATTTCTGAAGTCTTTAGATTCAGGGATTTTCTTAAATTTAGTTATTTAGATATAGGATCAAAATAAAAGATATTCTACAAAAGGAGCAGCATATTTATAGGGATATATATTTATCCCTGAAACTTAAAATTTCAGACAGCTAAAGAAAATTTGAAATGTAAGACTAAATTTCTATTTACAGGAACAAAACCACCGGCAAATCTGATACAGAAAACTTAACACAGAAATACCTCAGACTTAAAAATCTGAACTTACTGAAAAAGAACGTTACAGTCAATGAAATGGTACTATTTAGGACACCACTGTTCATAGTTTTCGCAAGACTTTAATCTGTCTTATACAATAAGCTGAAATTTAAGGACTGCTTTGTGACTTTGCATTCAACAATTTAATCACTAACTAAAAATTCTGAACCGTTTTGTTTCCATAGGGATTATGTGCAACTATAACAGATGCGTAGTCAAAAATTTCACGAGAGTCCTGAATTTATTTTTAAATACTGAGAAGTAATTAGATCTGCAAGCAATACTAGGCAGAGAGATCTCCCCTTCCCATTACTGTTGACTTTGTGCTTTACTACACATAAAGCAGGCTTCTAAGCAGTACCTGCAACCCACTGACTGGACATGATCTCCTGGAATAACGAACACAGCCAGCACTCTCCTCCTTCCCCAAGCACCTCAGTCATGGCCAGGGAGAAAGCTGCAGACCTGAGGCACTGGCTGATGGCACACAGCCTGCTCTTTGACAAATGTTTCCATGAAGGCTTGTTGACATGGTCTTACATGCCTGGTCAGGAGTGATGCCTATCAGATGATGTGACAGGAAGGAACCTCAGCATAGCTCTCTGTTTGGTTTCCACAATACCAGCTGGCCCGTCCCAGAAAAACCTGATACTTCCAGTTCAGTTATTTGATAAAGGACACAATCTCCTCTACCACTGAAAGCCAGTTAAACAATGCTGCTAAGACAGCATACTACAACAGCAGTATTTTTCCAGTAACTAGTTTAGCATTCTTCTTCTACAATAAACTATGCATGTTGCTACGAATACTGGTATTTGGTTCTAGAGCTTTAAGAACTCACCTCAATCAGTGCACCAATGCCTGCTGGGATCAGTACCAATAAACTTGTTTGTTCATCCAAAAGGAAAAGAAATATTACCACAGTACTAAAGCACCGCCAAAGCACTAGATAGAAAAAACAAAACCAAAAGGCTTATTAATATTTAAATGAACAGCTGAGATGACAGAAGACTGTTGGCCTATTTACTAGAGTTCTGCCTTACGCAGTTTAAGCACGAACTTCTCTTGTATACATCTTGATACATCAAGTAGTCCTAGCAACAGCCAGTCATCTGTATGCCTCCAGACAAATAAGGAATAAAAACATTTTATGAAATCCTTATCACAAAAGATGAAAGGAAATCAGAATATTTAAGGAAGACTTCTGTACTGCAGCAACTGAGCAATGTATCAGTACTATTATGAACTATGTTCATTATTCATGTCTCGAGGAAGCTGAAAGGCTGTGGGGTAATGTAATGTCAGTCTTTGAAACTCATGCAACTAATTTAATGTTTGTAAATGTTAAGAAGCATATTTTAGGGTTATTTTTCAGGTTTTGCAAAACCTTGGGTGCTTGTGTCTACCAACTAATTCTTAGATTCAAATATCCATCCCCCTAAGCAGGAACAGAAAGGGAGAAGAGCTACAACACACTCAGACATCAACAATTACACTGTGCCATTCCAGAGCAATTGCCTGCCGCACTCCTCCCTCAGGGCAAGGAGGAAATACAGGAAGAAAGGTGACTAAGGCTTGCTAAAAAGAGGATGGAACCATCAATTACTGGAGATTGAAGATTGATACTTCGATAGTGAAGTTAGAAAACCCTTTGTCACTCAGTCTTTCCAATTTGACTTTACTTATTTTTTGAACTGGCAATCAACACTTAATTCTGAAATTCCGTGGACCATTTTGAATTTTTACTAACTTTTTGGCATACATATGCCAACAGCAGTATAAATGCCTTACGAAAACAAAGGCACTCCGATAAAGACGGTAAACAGATTTTCCACATGAAAAAAACATGTCGCTGTTTATCGTACATTAGATTGCCTAATTTTTTCCTGGTATTGATATTCCTCATGTTTTAATCAATCTGTGTACATGCTAGAATTAGGGATAGTCTCAGAGGTCAAGCTACTCCAGGTTTATCATTTGGGTTTATAATCAGAATGGAAAAATCTATCAGAAAAACAAGCAGTAAGTATTAGCACAATAAACAAGGCTGGGGAGTGGTGTGTTAAACCTCAAGTGTCCAAGGCTGGCTCCTACCTTCATCTGCCTCTAGGAAGGCTTAGCAGGATGTCAGACCACTATGTTTCTCTCATCTTTCCTACACCCAAGTCAACTCAGCCCTCCCATGCCCTTCCTGCCCGCCCCTGCCCCGCCACCCCCAGGAGCTTCTACTGCTCCTGTTTACACCAATGCCCAAATCAAGCAGCAGCATTACACTACAGTGTTTTCCCTCCCAAATATTTTGGAATCTGTAGTTATCTACAAGGAACACATGGGACTCGCAGGACAGCGTTACCCATGATAGCACACTCT
>NW_008825409.1:240925-256733 GCF_000699105.1 Pygoscelis adeliae | reverse complement strand
CATGGGATTTTTTCTGTTCCTTCAGCAAAGGAAATCTGGTGACTGACTTAGTATTAAACTTATTCTCAATTGTAAGACAGTCAAACCTCAGAAGTGACACGAGTGCTTAAAAGCAAGCGATACTTGAGCACAATGCTAACAAAATTAGAACCAGCCTGTTAGCCATCTTCTTTTCCTACACAAACACATCTCATTTTGCCATCTTAGTGAATCTACAAAATTTCAACTTAGAGTAAGACTAGAAACACACAGTATACATTAGATAGCACACGCACAACACTTCGCATTCTGGCCCATACCTGCTTTTGTAGACATCCCAATCATGCTCCTCTTTTTCTTCCAAAAACTGATGTCATTTTTGAATGCAAGGAAATCAAAGAGAAGCTGCAAATATCAAGAAACACACTCATTTGTTCAAACGTGCACTAGTTAAAGACTACCAGCTGAACTGTTGAAAATGCATTTAAGATAGAATTGCAAGAAAAACCTGTTTTAGAAGCCTCAGAAATAAAAATTAAATACCACAAATAAAAGCTAAAAAGAAAAACTGTTTTAGAAGCCCAAGCTCCAAATGCAGTGCACAATGACAGGAAGAATTCCAGGTACTGCTACAATGCTGCATCTGTTAAAGGAGTTGTAATCCGTTAAAGTTAGTGACCCAATACAGGGTAACACATGATAGAGGATGAAAACTGAGGACCCTGAGGAATTGCTCACCTCCTTGACAGACCAGGGAAAGCCACACTAAATTAGATTCAAAGTGCTTTGTATTGGATCGACAGTCAATTTAGGCTTGGATAGTACCAAAGTTTTTTAAAAATTCCTAAAATACAGCAAGTCATTTTCTCCTCTCTATTTCATCACCAAGAAGTTGATCTAAACTTCAAGGACATTTTAGCATTAGATTTATTTGTACCGAGTATTTTTTCCAGAATTTTCAGAATTTTTGTTCAGAATAGAATAGTATAGTTCAGTTGGAAGGGACCTACAACGATCATCTAGTCCAACTGCCTGACCGCTTCAGGGCTGACCAAAAGTTAAAGCATGTCGATAAGGGCATTGTCCAAATGCCTCTCAAACACTGACAAGCTTGGGGCATCGACCACCTCTTAGGAAGCCTGTTCCAGTGTTTGACCACCCTCTCGGTAAAGAAATGCTTCCGAATGTCCAGTCTAAACCTCCCCTGGCGCAGCTTTGAACCATTCCCACGCGTCCTGTCGCTGGATCCCAGGGAGAAGAGATCAGGTCCTCCCTCTCCACTTCCCCTCCTCAGGAAGCTGTGGAGAGCAATGAGGTCGCCCCTCAGCCTCCTTTTCTCCAAACCAGACAAGCCCAAACTCCTTAGCCGCTCCTCACAGGACACGCCTTCCAGCCCTTTCACCAGCTTTGTTGCCCTCCTCTGGATGCATTAAAGTACCTTCACCTCCTTCTTAAATTGTGGGGCCCAGAACTGCACAGAGCACTCAAGGTGAGGCTGCACCAATGCTGAATACAGCAGGATGGTCACCTCTTTTGACCGGCTGCTTATGCTGTGTTTGATGCACCCCAGGATGCGGTTTGCCCTTTTGTCCGCCAGGATATTTTTTAGTATCTCCTTTAAGCATTCACCGTCTTAAAAAAAAGCAGCACAGATTCAAGAAATTCTTGGGTCAGAGAATTTTAATGAAAAAGTGTATTTTTTTAATTTGGGTAAATGATACACAAAAGAAAAAAATATCAGAAGAGCTAGTCCCAGCCTACAGATATCTTACAATCTAATAAACAGAATGGAAAAAAATAAATTAAAATGGCTGGAAGTCTAAGGGTTTCCAACCAAATTAATTGTATGTAATGTAAGTATAAAGAAACATAACACACTCAGCAAGTTCTTATCTACCCCAGAATATGGGAATTGTATTGAGTGTAATTGTAGATGACAAAAATGTTCCAAGTAGAACAATGAAGTCTAAAAAACTTGTTCATTAAAACAAAGATTCATATTTACACCAAGACACACACAATGCTGACGGAGAGATGCAACAACAAATGCCTAGAGCCACAAGCTCTGCACTTTACAGTGACCATTTTTTTGAAGTAATCTAGAGCAGCTGATCTAAATTTTCCAGGGGTTAGAAGTCAGAGACTCAAACCCTACTGTGATGCCCGAGCTATGCCACTAGAGCAGTAAACTTTGTGATAACTCAGCTTAGCAGAAAATGTGAACCAATGTTGACAGGTATATTAATTCTGAGTGCTTTGGTTCAGCTAAAAAAAAAGGTGATGATAATGAAGTTAAATGTTCTATATTTCAGTCAAGACTGTTTAGTTTATACCTAGTTATCTCATATTTCTATCTTGAGATTTTTATATTAACTTGGTATTGGAAATACAGCTGATTTGTACCAGAAACCTCTTCTATTGCTCTACTGAAATTACTATTTCCAAGAACAGTTCTCAATAAATGAAAGAGTTGAAGTTCAACCCACCCCCAAGCCCTTTTAATTTCATATGCTGTAATTCCTAAAAACCAAAGTTTCTCCACTTACATGAAATGCTGCTACGAAGAATGTCAAAGCCAGAAAGTACAGGTTAGTATCAACAAAAATTCCTTTTACTTCATCTGCATCCTTTTCTGAAAACCCTAAGAGAAAGAACAAGTAATTATGCAAGAAGTACTAGACAGTTAATTGATGTTACACTAGAGTTCAGTATGAACGGAATCTTATTTCACCTGCACATGTTTTATCAAGGAATCATAAATCCAAAACAAGATGGCAGCTTCATTGGTAAAACCCAAGTCTACCTATATTTTGGCTAGTTATTTGGCTTGCCTTAAACAAAACCCATCAGTTACAAGCAGACTGACGTGCCTTTAATGTGTTGTATAACAACAACCCAGGCTGAACACCAAAGACACAAATGGCAAGACACAGGAAGTCACTCTGCCCTGAGTGGGAAGAAAAAGGACTATTCAACTTGGCCTCTGAGCTTTTATTTGATACATAAGAAAAGCGAGCTTCACATTAAAAACCGAAAAATGAGAGAAGGACTACACTGTGGAGGACAACATAGGTCAGTGGGAAACATGGCCATATATGCAACAGTATAGACCCCAGATCATGGATTAGGCATCAATTCTTTTCACAGTCCTTGCAGAATTAACTTGGAAGCCTCTCTTAGATAAATGGAAAAAGGCAAAGCATCTTCCAGAAATCACAATCTGTAAGCTAAACACATATTCTCTACTGTCTTATCAATTCTCCTGAAGGAGGAATGTTACTTTCTTGTTACATACTGGACAACCATTAATTCAGAAAAAGTTAGAGCCTGTCCGTGATAAATACGGTTGCCAGCACCAAGGAGTGTGCTTTCCAGAAGATACAGCATCCCTTTGAACTCCTTCAGCCAGTGTTAAGATGCTTTCTTCATGAAGTAGAAAGTTCCAGCCACTGTGATTGAAGTCTACCGTTCTCAGAAAATCCACAATGTTGCATTTACGGCAATGGTGTTAGTTATGACACTGGTGAGTTCAGTACCAATTTACTTTATCGTATCAGCTGTCCTGCATCACAGCAAGAACAACTCACCCATTTTCAAGTGATTTTGGAGTTCTGCTACTGATGACCTTTTCATAAGTTATTCCAAAAGGAAAATTTTAAACCTTAACGTTTCACTATCTGCATACTTAAAGAGAACAAGCAGCATCTTAGGTAAGCTTTTTTTCCATGCAGAGGATGTACTCCTAGGATGACAGGTCTTGATATAGGCGTCCATCGCAAGACAGCCAAGACGTGGAACATGAAAATTTCAATTACGCCATTCTAAGGAGGCTTACAAGAATTTATGGAGAAATGATGGTGGTCAAATGCCCCACACAAACTCTGTGCAAGCCGTTACTTGATTCTTTCAAGACAGTTATTTTAAGCAGACATACTTGTGGCTCCGATATATGTTAGCCTGAGCTAAGGAGAAGCTGCTGGATTCTACTTTGGATGACCTTACTCCTTACCCACCCTCCCTACCCCAACAAAACATGAGAAAAGCTTAGGCTGCAAAAGAAATGGAGAAAGTCTAGACTCTCAGTTAAGTTACACTGTATAAAGATACTGTGTCTTACAATACTGCACTCTGAAACATATCCTGGGCTGCATCAAAAGAAGCGTGGCCAGCAGGCCGAGGGAGGTGATTCTGCCCCTCTCCTCTGCCCTGGGGAGACCCCACCTGGAGCACTGTGTCCAGCTCTGGAGCCCTCAGCATAAGAAAGACACGGACCTGTTGTAGCGGGTCCAGAGGAGGGCCATGAAAATGATCAGGGGGATGGAACACCTCTCCTGTGAAGAAAGGCTGAGAGAGTTGGGGTCGTTCAGCCTAGGGAGGAGAAGGCTTCGGGGAGACCTTATTGCAGCCTATCGGTACCTGAAGGGGGCTTATAAAAAAGATGTCGACAAACTTTTTAGCAGGGCCTGTTGTGACAGGACAAGGGGCAATGGTTTTAAACTAAAAGAGGGTAGATTTAGACCAGGTATAAGGAAGAAATTTTTTACACTGGGGGTGGTGAAGCACTGGCACAAGTTGCCCAGAGAGGTGGTGGATGCCCCATCCCTGGAAACAATCACGGTCAGGTTGGACGGGGCTCTGAGCAACCTGATCTAGTTGCTGCCCACGGCAGGGGGGTTGGACTAGATGACCTTTGGAGGTCCCTTCCAACCCAAACTATTCTATGATTCTAAACTAGTGCTGAACAAATTTTTTTTTTTTCCAGAGGAATCAACGCCTTAAATGTTAAGTTGTCCATCATAAAATAGTAATTCAGAGATGACAGTGAATAACTAAACCCTCTCCCTCTTACTGACTAAATTTTGGTGAACAAAGAACAACACTGAGTAGTATGGAAGGAGCATTACCCCTACATATGTCTCTTGGGAAACTAGTAGAATCCTGCATCTATCTGCATTAAAAAAAAAAAAAAGATAAACTGAGAGGGATTTAAGAATCATTAAAATAATACAGCACAGAAGCTTTTAAGATCTCTTGGCCTGAAAAAAAGTTCAAATTGCTGTCTGAAGAGCTTAAAAAGAGAGGATCAGAAAAAATCCTACATTCATATACCTCAATACCACTTCAGTAGTTCCTTACTCTAGCATAAAGAAGCCAGCTACAGTCTTGTGCGAGAAAACTAAAGTCAGCAAAGACAACCCTGAAAATAAGATGCGGATTTTTAAGAGTGATGATTAGACTCAAAAAGGTGTGCATCAGCGGGACAAACATTTAAAGAGAGTAAAAGCTTGGCTATATCATCACCAACACAGAGTATATGAACTTCAGAGTGAAAGTGTACACTTACTCCATTACATTTAAGTGAAACAGACAATTTAATAGTTTCATGCATGTAAAGCCTCCAGTTTATCTGAATTACCTTATAAATTTGTAACTGAGCCAAAGTGAGAGGCCAGCCAGTTCTGAAGCGTCAGAAGCAAGTATGATCAGAACCCAGATTCCTCCTTCATGCTCAGCTTCAGCCCAAAGACTTTGCTGTGCCTGCCTATATTTCACTGTAGGTATATGGCTACAGTGACCACCTATATATAGCTTATATCAAAGCTTATGTAACACCAATCCAGCTTTTCTGTTCCATGGATGATAGGGGAAACCTGTGGGGAAAATTCTCTCCTCTATTCTGGCCTCTTACGCTTTTACAGTAGTCCTATACAAATAAACATTATTTTAAGAATGGTTAATTCACCTCTGTATTCTTGTTTCCTACCATGTCAGCATTTTATTTCCATCTTTACCTTAAGGTAAAACAACGTAAGATTTGTAGCATTAAATCTTTTCACCAGCTAACCAGAAAAAAAAGAGAGTTAAGTGTCATCTATGTACCTACAAGAAAAAAAAAAAGATGGGTTGTTGGGTTTTTTGGCCTGAAGTCATTAAAGATAAAAAACATACCAAATTGTTGGAGGGAGTACACAGCATCCTGCATGTGGATCCAAAACCGGAGTTTTCCAAGAGATATTTTGTCATATGACACTGTAAGAGGTAGCTCTGTTGTTGAACGATTTATAACCTGTATTTCAAAAAGATATAGTTTCATTTTTAATAGAAAAATTGCAACAATTATTTCCATTCACTTTTTTTAAAAATAAAGGAAAGTGATTATATCACACTATGATTTAATCACACAATTTTAAGAGGTCAGTTTGTTTTTTGAAAGGGAATAAGATCTTAGACTTCTGTACTATGCTTTAAGTCTTCAGTTTTTTTCCCAAGAAATGCTAAATCGGCAGTTTGTTCTGTTCAAGTTCTTATAGCAACCTCACTGTTACTGTACACAAATGCCTCTGAGACATTTACATAGTTCCCTCTGCTGGTCTCAGCTCAAGTGGGAAAAGTGTGCTTAAGGTAATTCTTTCTTCTGACAGTTCTTCTCTGAATGTATATCCTAAGATTACCTAAACTAGAAGGTAAAAAAAACAAGAAAAAAAATCATATCCCAAAGGCCACAGTCAGAACTTTACTAAATTGAGGCTGTTTTTGAAAGAAATTAAAGCTACAACTCATACCAAAACAAAAGGTGGGGAAGCAAGATGATCCTACTTGCTTGGACTGGTGAAAACACCACAGCTAAAGCTAAGCAAGCTACCCTGCCTGCAAAACTTGAGATATGGGGTGTCATAGAAATCATCTTCCTGCTCCAAGAGAAATAAATTTCAGCTAATCCTCCTGTATCATATACACTTTAGTTATGATGAGAACTACCTGGGGCCCCCTTAAGCTGGAAACAAACAAAAAGTCTTAAATTGCCTCAGCTCCTTCTGCATGATAGGTGACTGTCTCTCAAATAAGTTTAAAATGAAGGAAAAAAAAATAAAAATAGCCCTCACAGATGTTAGAATTCTCCGCAGCTACCTAGGTACAAGTTCAGGCAGTATGTTTTAAACTTTTAAGGGTAGCTCAAGACTATAGACAGGCAGGCACTCTGAATTGCAACAGTTCAAGATCTATTGCTCCTGGCTCCCAATTACTACCCAATTATAATTCCCATCTCAGAACTGCTACTCTACACTGTATCTGTTGCTACAGTAGTTAGTTAGCTGACACCTATCTGAGATGAATAGGCTTCTTCTGATCCTTATGTTATAGAACATGGTTTTAGCCTCCCCATGTATCAGTCAGGTGTGACCTGGGGATTACGTTCACTCTCCCATTCATTCTTTCCTCCAGTAAGTACAGACAATTTTCAATCTCACCACCCTCCCAAGACCCTATAAGCTTTTCAGACAGTGGCAGAATATGCCTGCATGCAAGGGAAAGAAAGGGAAGCTGAGACAGTTTTATAAATACAGCAGGGAGAAAGCTTGAGAAACTAGAATGGTGCCAGGAATCTCTGAAATGTCTGGGGAAAAAAAAACCACAACAAAACAGGGTGAAAACAATGTGGTTAGAGCTGACGGTAGAGAGTGCTACCAAGATTCTACAGCTGTTTACCAAAAGCTACATAAACATCTTCCAGGCTGCTTCTCCTTTTTAAAGGATGCCTGTAATCCCTCCATTCTCATTCCAATTTCTCAGTCAATCAGAGATAGCATCAACATTTCTGGGAGAAAAGGAAAAGAAATTTTATCTGTGCAGGACAGATAGAAAACAAAAATTTTGCAAATGCATGGGTAACATGCAGCAAGTGCACTCTTCACAGACAAAGCACTACTAAGGAGCTAGGGGCAGCACAGGGAGAAAATCGGATTGCAGTACAACACAGAGATAGGAGTTCTTCAACACCAAAACCAAATTCAGTGAACGTATAAAGATTAGAAGAATGAACTCTTTCTCAATGAACAACTAAAAGTCCACAAGTGCTGCCTCACAACCTAGTTGAGTGTGATGGTTGCTAAGCCTTTGAAAACTAGGAAGTTACCAAACCTCTGCAATACAACCTACTCTTGTAGCACGGCCTCAGAACATCACATATTACTTCTAGCACTCTACTTTACCAGTACTACAAAACCGTGTGTAAACAAAGCAAATAAGTTCAGCGGTATGAATTTTCAAGTTTTCTCTTTATTAAATCAGAATCCTGTGCAAGCCCAAACCCCCAGCACTGGCAGGAACATTTAAGAACATGAGGAACACACAACCTCTAGACTACAGTACTTACCATAGACCTACATCTGGGTCAAAATAGCAGTCAGTTCAAAATCTACACAGCCTAGCACAAGCAGGGAAAACGCATCTTCAGCTCCATGACTTCAGGCCGGGCATACCAAACAGACAGCGTCTATGCCCCTATTTACAATCAAATGCCGACCTTGCTCCACAAAAGCTGTATCACCTTCTTCCCTTATCCTTTCCTGCTCTTCACTCACCCCTCATTATCTCACAGTATGCATACTATTAGACCACTCTTTCTGCAGGGCTTGCAAGCGGTTTGGCAAGTCACTACTGAGAAGTCACATAAGTCAGTGCTGAAGGGGAAGTTTGCTAGTTTTGATGGAATAGTCTTTGCAGCACTTCTCAGTATCTTTAACGATTTAAGGTAGTGAGTTACAATAGCATTAACCGTGACATGCATGACAACTGCAGGAATGTTATTAAAAACATGAGAATGCTGAGTTTATTTGTAAACAGGGTAGATGACTTGACCAGTTAGAAGCTCATATGAATGTACTGAACTGAATGACCTGTGTAAGAAACTTAAAACAAAGGACAATGACCACTGATAAAGACATCACAAAAGTATACTGGAAAATACACCAGAAATACTGGACAAAACTATCTGCTACCAAGATTTGTAACAAATGCTCAGGAGTTTATTTTGCCAAACAAGCTTGGGGTGGAGGGGATACAAGTTCTTAAAGAAGGTTCTCCCCAACACCAAGTAACAAAATTCTTTGTCTGAGCTAAAGTTAATGAATTGGAAAGACAATTTAGAAGGTTTATGGAAACTTTACATCCACCAAGACTTCCATTTAGAAGTCTTGGTGGATGATGCTGATTCCAGACATACTCATTTAACAGTTTTGAGACATTCCCCAAGACTTTTGGTCTCAGTAACTCTGATTGCTAAACTCCAGTCAGTGCAACTGAAAAGAACTGCAGCACTTAACTAAGAGCTGCTAAGATGAACGTGGTTTAGATGCAGGGGACTGCCATGTGTAACTTGTAGTAAAGGAACTGCATGATTTCCCACATGAGAAGAGTTGGGCAAAAACTGAATACAGAAAATTCTATTTATGTGTATAAAAAACCTTTTTTTTTTTTTTAATTGCAGGGGTGACTGAACACTAGGAACAGCTTGCCCAGAGAGGCCCTGGCATCTCCATCCTTGGATATATCCAAAACCCAACTGGAGAAGGTCCTGAGCAACCCGTTCTAGGTGACACTACTCTGAGCAGGGGCGTTAGACTGGCAATCTCCAGAAATCTCGTCCAACCTCATCCTTCTGTAATTCCATTATTGAAGTTTCCAAGTCCTGATTTGTTTGAGTGCACAAAATCATTGGATGTACTGCAACACCAAGCTTTCAGGTGCTCAAGTTACTCTAACATGATAGAAAGCACCACCAGAAAATTTAACCACGAGTGAATTTTTTAAGAAATAAGAGAATAGCTACTGACTTATCTCAGTGTAGCTCCAGTATCAGCTGTGTTCAGTATGCTCATTTCCCCAGAAGATATCAGAAGCCATTCTGGGATGCTAACACAACTTCTTCAGCTTAGGGAGTCAAATTGCTTATGAGACTGCTCCCACCACAGCTGGTGCTGCAGCGATGTCCTCCACATCCATCCAGAAGCAACGTAATCCAAATATCTTTTGGTGTAATGGAAGGCAGTGCTTGGCAGATACTTCTGCCAGAGGGGAGTCTCAAAACCCAGATCCAGCCTCTGCAGTTACCACAATTGACCACATTAAGTTAAACAGTCACTGATAGAGTCCTTTTGTGAATTTATACTTCTTCATTACAGCAAACAACCCATGACAAAATCTTAATTAAAACAACATTGAAGATTACTGTTAAAACTGTTAAATGTAATTAAAGGTATTCTATTACTCACCATCAAATCTTTCACTCTGTTGCTTAGCTGATCAATAAATAATATTGGAAGGTAATGCACTGTCTTCCCCAACTGAACCCTAGGATGTTTAAACATGGATTTTATGACTGTGGTGATCTAAAAAGAAAACTACTTTTATTCAAATTAGCACTCATTCATCACTTTCAGATCTACCCATGTAGATATTTCCCACCATCTTTTCAGGCACATTTTGTTTTAACACAGCAAGAAAGGAGCCACTAGCCTAGTCTTTCACTGAGAGATGTCTGTATAAAAAATTAGGCATGTCATATTTCTCATTTTAGTTTGTTTTCACCTTTCTGTAGGAAGACAGAATAAGCAAACAAACAACAACAAAAAAAGACAAATGAAATCGGTTGTGATGATGCTGAAGCTGTTGCATGACCAAAGGTAGAGGAAATCAACAAGTTTGTTGAAGAGAAAGGTGCTGAAGTTTACTACCATATATTTGTATCCTTTGCCTCAAGTATCCCTCTCCTACTACAACAATGACCACTCTCCACCATCTCTCACACTCCTCTGCACCTCCAATGACATCTATCAGGTCAGCAACAGCACGTGCTCTAGCTAGCATCGACTATGAACATGATGGCTGGTACGCACACAGGAAGGCTAGATACTACTGGAGAGAGTGCACAAGGAGCAGAAATCTCTGCCTTCTCCTGAACAGCAGCTCTCGTTTGGATTGCTCTACCACCTCACCAACCTGCATCAAACCAATAGAAACTTCCCAGCCTTTGAGCCCTCTACAAACTGACCGCTGGAAAGTTACTTAGCAAATTATGATCTACGTGCAATTGCTTTGTCAGTATCTTAGAAAAGTATTTAGCCTAATGCCCTAAGAGAGACAAATTCTTAAAGTTCTTCACTAGAAAGTCAGTTGTCTACGCTGTGATGTTCTCAGTAAAAGTCTATGGAACTAGCATAACGGAGATTTTTAAAGCCTGAAAGTTGAATTTTAGTTGTTGACAAAAGAATGAAGTCTCTATGCATGCAAAGAAAGACTGCATACTAAATATAAAATGGGCAACAGTAATATAGAAAAGTACTAAATTGAGGCTCAGAAATACTGGTTGGGTTGGTCATTTAACTAAAGAGGTTTAGATTTCTATATAATAACTACAATTAAAGCTACTGCTAGTGGAATTGCAGCAGGCTATTTCACATCCAAACTATTTCCTGTACAATGCAATAACAAAACAGCACTGATGCCAATCTAAACATCACCAGAAAAAATATCCTCGTTCATCAACCCCAGTCCAACCCCTTCTTGTTATGGGCCTATCTTATGAGTTACTAAGTTTATCTATTCTGGCTGGGAAGCTATCCCAGAACCCCAGGGTCTGCTGATTAAGCAACTACTTCTGGATTTAACAGGATACTTGTAGAGAAAGGCATCAACATACAGCAGCACAAGCCAGTACGGCACTATTTATATGGTTAACACTGGAAGTAATTTAAGCAAGCCGTGAACAGAAGCTAGTGCCTACATTTAGTGGCCTAAAAACCTATCCCTGCTTTTCAGTATTTTCTTGAGAATGTAGGAACATTTTAGGAACATGTAGGAACACACATTGTCAAAGTAAAATAAAGCCAACCACAAAGGGAGAAAAAAGATGTCATAGGAGATCAGCTGTGCCTCTTTAGCACTTGCAGTTTGTACAGATAATTTGCAGATGAAGCGTAACTGGAAAGGTCAAGGGACAGTAATTGCTTTAAAGGCCAGAAGTATGATTTGAGAACAAGGGGGTATGAAGTCTGCTGTAGCATTTTTCTTGTGCCTTTGTAGTTCCGCTTTGTCTTACTAGGATAACTCCATACAAAAAAGCATTCTAAACTCTGAGCTGCCCAGGAACAAGGTTATCTCCAATAAAGTCGTCTAGTACATAATATCTTACTAATTTTCACTACCAAAATGCAAGTATTAAGAGTATCTATTCCTGTCTCCTAAACACCAATTTAAACATAAAATACTAAAGGAGACCAGGGAGGATTTTTGAAGAAACATACAGTAAGTTTATAATAACAAATCTAGCAAAATTAAGTCATCGACTTACATCTTCATGTAACGGTGAACATCAGCAGGGAGGGATGATCCATCAAACACAAAATCATCCACCATGACATTTAAGGTTAATCTTGACCTCCAGTGAGAGACAGGTTCATCTAGAGCATTGGTCTGTTTTTCTGCTTCAATTTGCTTTAAAAATACAATGAACATACATACTGCTAAACTATACAGAACTTTGAATAGGATAGTACTCTAACTCACAGAACCTATGGAGTTATTAACTATATCACAAAACAGAAGCTCATCAAGACACACTTTACCTTAATTTTGGCCAGATCAAGCATTTTGCTCAAATACGACAGAACGGATTGTAAAGACCCACCATAATCTGACACTGAAAAACGTCAGTGCCCATTCACAGCCTTGTTCATCAAGAATGAATATTGAGCTAATTAATCTTAATACCTTAGGAATGTGGATACCAGTCAGAAAAAGTCACTTTGAAATAAGGACTTTAGAGTAATCATATGTTACTTCAAAACAGTCAAAAGGATGTAGATATCAACCATATTAGTTTTTGGGAGTAAAAAGATCAGACCATTTATTTTGAACTTCTGAGCTTCCAAAGGCTGTGTAAAGCAGTGCTGAAACCAAGTACAACCTTAGCTTTCAGCAGATGCTTATCGCCAGGGCTTTCTACTTGCTTTTCTTTGGATGAACACCACCTGTTCTGACTTTCAGTGTTGGACTCTAGCCTCAACTTATTTTCAACTTTATTCTGACAGGATTTAGAAACAGCACCGCTGGCTACAGGTATATTTCAGATCCCAAAGAATAACAGAGTGAAATTCTCAAGCTCCACTTAATATGAGGCACAACAGCCATTCACAAGTATTTCATTAAATAACACTACATTTTTTCCCCCCTGGTGAGTAATCATAGCATTTGTCAAAGGATGCTACCTTATTCTCTTGAACTGAAGTGGAAAGTAAGAACATCCTAAAGGAAAAGAAGCAATTTGACATTGGTCACTCACCAATGTCAAAATCAAGTTCGTATCTCTGTTTTATAAAAGCAAAGTGTATTATTTCACATGAATTCAATTCACTACAGAAAGCAGCATCATGCTGTTACAGAACAATACAGTATTTCTACCAAAAGCAATGAATCCCTAAAGAAGCAGTTAATGTTAACTAGGGAAGTGCTTTAATAGCAGCTGGTGTTATAGAGGGCTCTACCTTTGCTGTGCTGAGTGGTCTACTATTAGCGTACAAGCTGATAATCCAGAAGAGGGGTTTTGATTTTTTTTTTTCCCCCTAATATCATCATTAGTGTAAAAATGCAAATACAGCAGATGCTAACACTAGAAGCGTCTATAAAAGAAATTACTTTTTTTTGCACTTGTTCATCTACAGATGGAAAAACCACCTACCTGTGTGGCTGATTCTCCAGTGAGCAAATTGACTTCTTCTGGTTTAGGGACCATGTACGTGGTCAGAGGGCTTACTATATGCACCTGCTTACCATCATGCCAAGGCAAAATGCCAGCATGATGAAGAAATATATATGCATATAATGTGCCATTATTTCGGGTTTTCTTTGGTACAGAGACATTCACTGTCCTAAAATACAAAATAAATACGTTATGAGATGACATAGCACATACCGAAACATTTAGCTATTACATATAAGGATCACTGAAGACGTTCTGGAAGCAAGTAGTAAAAGGTTGGGG
The DNA here is from genome assembly GCF_000699105.1 of Pygoscelis adeliae. Classification (NCBI taxonomy): domain Eukaryota; kingdom Metazoa; phylum Chordata; class Aves; order Sphenisciformes; family Spheniscidae; genus Pygoscelis; species Pygoscelis adeliae. Next base: position 242,935 of record NW_008825409.1, on the reverse strand, counting down.
ACATAAAAAAAAAAAGAGGAGACATTTGGGTTGCCTGGCACACGACAATGAGTTCTGGCTAATATGCCCTAAAGAGCTGTGGCTGGATGGGATCAATTTCTATACTCCAGTATGTATCCCAATATTTGCATTTCCAGTGTTTTACTATCATCTTAAGATACTTTAATTTTTGTCCAATTCATACTTTATTACCCTAGATAACACACAACTGCATCATCAGTTCTTTTGTTGTTTTCCCCTGCCGATAGATCACAGGGCCAAAATTATCACAGAACTTGCAGAAAACAGCCTTCTGTGTGCTGAACATGTATCACAGACCGTATACACGACACAAAGTTTAAAAAGAAAATCAAAGTTTTGCCAAGCACTTTGCATTAATAAAATATCTTCTCAGCTATGGCACGCCAAGCACAGAACTCTAGATAGGAGCCCCAAACCATGAAGTCACTCCCCTTGCGTTAGCCAAGAAACCATCCTACTTGCAACCTTGCATAATGCCTCCTCTATTCCTGTAAGTTTGCTCAGGTTATTTTGCTCTGAATACTTTCAATGGCTTAGCAGACTCTATCAGTAAAACAATTCTTACATTTTCAAGCCTGTCAGAGATGAAGTTTAATATGACCTAAACTGCAGACCAACGTGTTCTTTAATTATAGAAAATGCAGAGCGTGAAAGAACCTGGGAGACTCTGCGACAAGAAAGTCAAAAGTAAGGCGACTACTTTAAACAAAAAAAAAGTGAGGCAGCAAATATGAAGCACAAAACAAGTAGTTCTAATCATTTTAATTGTATAGAGGTATACATAGAGTGCAGTTTTATACTCAGAAATTTGTCTAAGGGCACAGTCTTATGCCATCTTAGCACCAACATCCCTTCAGAAGATCTCGAAACCCTAAACTACCAGAAAAAGAAGGTTTACTTTTACGATTGTTAGCACTGAAACAGTTATAGAAAAGCACGTTGGTAAAACACAGGAAAAGAGAACACGGTTTGACTTCCAAGTTCTACTCCAGGTCTGAAGCCACGGCTATTAAGAACAAAACATCACGTAGCTAGTAGACTGGCTACACGTTATTTGAGGAAAGTCTCAAGCATTTCCAGGCACTTCGACTTAGATTTTCACAATGGAAAGTCACGTTTGCTATTATAAGCAAAGCACACTTTCGTAAAACATTTGCCTGTACAGCTGAAAACAGTATGCTGATCCAAACTAACCGATGCTTAAGTTTAGCATCTTTCCTGCCTTAACATGGCAAATATGGTTATTACCGTATGAAAACAAGGGTGAACCGAATAGCCTGTACAGCATGCAAAAACAGCTTTAACCCCAAAACAAAGAATGCAAGAACAACAACTCTACTCTTTCAACACAACTATCATGAACGGTCTACCTTGCTTCACGCGTGCTTCCATACGTGTAACTACTAGTTAGGATACATACTTCAGATTTAAACAAAGAACTCGTAGTTCGGATACCTACCTTTCAAATTTGGACTCAATATCAAAATCCTCCACATTCAAAACCAGATCTATATTACTCTCAGCACCAATATTTGACCGTGTGGTAGTATACACGCTTAGCTGAAATCAAAACACAGCACAGAGAAATCAGAGTACAGAAATATTAAATTCATGCACCAGTACGCTTAGAGTTCAGATCCGTTTGTCAGCCTCACTAATTTCCCCAGTCACATGGCAGTTATACACGCTAGGAGAGAAAACAACGTACTCAAAAAAAGCCTAAGGTAGGTTTCAGCTGCCCCTTCCCTCCTTTTGGGGGCAGAAACACCTTGTCACATTGCCACTAAATACATTTTAACAGGCTGACCTGCTCTTGCAGCTGAAGCCAAAGCTGTCTAGGCAAGCTGAGCCTTTTCTCCACTCAGGCTGCTCTATGCAGGGTAGGCGCCGGCAGATACACGGAATCAAAACATAAAACGCGCTTCCATCCTGCCCGTGCTTCAGCCGCGGGCATCGCCCACAAGGCAGGGGACGCCTGCACAGAGCACT
>NW_008825409.1:234254-239573 GCF_000699105.1 Pygoscelis adeliae | reverse complement strand
TCCGGACGGTGGCATTCCCCAGAGAGAGGAAAGGGACCGGCGCCCGTCCATCAGCGACTGAGGGAAGCAGTCCTCCCGCCAAGCAGTCGGCCGCACTCCGCTCTCACAGGCCTGAGCTACCAAACGTTGCCCCTCAAGGGAGCCGGTAAGGCTCTTCCAGGCCCTGCGCTGGGAGTAAAAAAGGAGCGTTTCCTGTGGTCCTCACCTATCCCCTCATGTGGTGTCAACCAGGAGAAAGTGGTGAGGTGGGTACGTACTGAGAGTACGTACATCTCGGCCGAGAGCTTCAGGCAGAAAAGGCGCAAGCATGCGGTAAGAGATGACTGCCCCGGCAGCTCAGCAGGGCGGCACACAGGGAGCTCCCCCTGCGCCACAGACGAGCGAGGCAGCGGGCAGGTGGAGGGCTGGGGCAGTCTGGGGCGTTACCGTGAGCGCATGGCAGAATGCGTGGAGCTTGGAAATACCACGGGGGAAGGTGAAGATGGGTGTCGTCTTTAGAAGAAAGTGGTGGAGAGTAACAGGAGAAAGGTGGGAATGAGGGTGGGGAAGGAGAAGAGGGCACGATGTGAGGACTCGCAGCTCATGCTGCTACCTCAGCAGATCACGTCACCTGAAAAGACGCCGAAACGAGAGCAGCAAGGAAGGACTGGGCCGCAGATTCAGACCCCGCCGGCTCCCCGCTGAACCGAGCAGCACAGTGGCAGGAGCGGCAGAGAAGCAAAGCCAAGGCTATAGCCTGTCACCTCTGGCAGGCCTCACGCTACCCTGGCAAGCAGCAGGGAGAAATGGGGTTAAAACCAGATGGTATCAGGTAGGGGAATCTTCACCCTTGGAAGAAAGAAATCTTGCATGCATTTTGTGCATTTACACATCTGTAATATTTCATTAACTGTGTCAATCGTTTCCATTTTGTAATGAGTAAGAGTTTGTGAAAGCATACCGCATTCTGATAGCATCCTCTGGCATTAGTTGAAACATTCTCTAGTGTAATCTACTTTCATAAGTATAGAGCAAATAAGGTATTTGCATTTTAGAGCAGAAGAAAAAGAAAAAATATATTTAAGCAAAAAAAGGTTCAGGTTTTAAAGCTTTTCTTCGTAAGAAAGCGTGCCACATTGCTGCATGACTAGTAGGGCTTCACTGAAAGAATAACTAATTAGATTAAAATATAAATTTAAATTAAATTTTGGATAAATACAGTATTGTCTTTTTTCTTACGTAGAGTGAAATTATACGCATTTGCTATCACCTACAGATGTCTATTCTTTCACACAAACCACTGCACGACTAACCTGACTTGGGCCAAAGAACATACTCAAAATCTGCATCCGCCCCGTAACTTGAAATTGGAGACCAACATTAAGAAAAACATTAACAAGTCTTCCCTTGAAATCTTCGTATCATGATGAATGTATGTCATTTCCCCGGTAAACTTCCCCAGTGTTTCAGCTGTATTCTTGAAAATGTTCATATTAATGGTTCAGCTTATATGCACTGGACCTCATTATGCCTTTTTCCACCCTCCGTTATGAATTTCTCATGTACGTAGGTATCTGGAGTGTTGGATCACTTCTTGTCGTGTTTCCTGGATGAGTAGAAGTAGCCAGACCTACTTCAGTCTAATTTAGACAGGCTTGTTCTCCAGACTTCCGGAGCCCCTTTTCTGAATCGTTTTTGATCTTTTGATATTCTTCTTTAAGCACAGAAAATAGGTGTATTATGCCAGAAAACTGCAATAATACCCCTGTTATCCTTAGGGGAAAGAAAACAAACAAAAAACCCAATAACCAAATCAAAAACCACATACCCCCACAAGAAAACCCAAACACCCCAAGCCCAAACAAAAACCCCTTAAAACCCTGTAATTTCATAATCCCAGCTGTCAGGTAAACAAACATACACCACCACAGAGAACATACATCAACAAAGCGCACCTAAACATATATGGACTCAGTCTTATTCAGTTATGGTTTGTATCTTTTCCCTTATTGTAAACCTTGTTGTTTAATAAAAAATCCCTTAAATTAAAAAAAAAAAATCCAGAGGAAACCAAACATTTTTTGTTTCATTTTTAATTTGGCTTCACGCTGAAAATTCAATTTACAAGCCATTCATAAGGAAAATGTCCAGTTGGGCAGAATGAGCCATGATTGTATACTGCACATCAACACTGTAGTGTATCATTTAGTTCCCTTTTAGTAAATCATCATACGACTTGCACAGCATAGTTTAAGTGTCCACATCATTTGGCTCAGTTCATCACACGCTATAGTCCATTTCAACCTATCAGACAACTAGCAAGAAAAGAATGCTCAAATTGAGGTATTTCCTTTTAAGAATTGACTGATCACTGGTATTCAGAGGTAATGTTAAATCATATATTTTTAAACATTGAAAAATGTACAAAAACAAGTTCATTTTTAAAAAATATTATCCTTAGTCTTCCATGCATGTTAATAAAAAATATAAAAATCAAATTTGTAGCACTGAAGCTATACTTTTCGTTCTGCAAAAGTACTTCCACAATCGGAACCACAAGCTACAGTCATCTTTAGTACGCTACCTGGTTTTGCTTTTCGGTTACGAAGTATAGTCAGTTCAGTGCAAAGGTCACCGTCTATGTACACATACCATAGGAGCCATAGGAGGGAAATTTACAGCAGAAGATAGGCATTCAGATTATTGTTATCCAGTAGCACTATATATTGTTAGATTTACACTGCATGTCCAAGGGCTATTATAATGAAAAGCTTGCAGCCAATACGCGTCTTTAAACACACCCGGTCTGCTTGAGCAGCCTTGAAGTCAACAGAAGCTGTACCACTGATGGAACAAGCACGTACTACCTTGCCAGCGAGTTCCTGCAAAACAGCTCGCTGCTCTGTCAGCACAGGTTTTCAACCAGAAGCATCCTCTTCATGGCAGTGCCTAACTTGGATTCAGTAGCGGTAAGAGAAAATTCCAAAATTTGATCATTTAAAAGGTTAACTTTTTTGGCTTTTGCATTTAAATTCTCAAGTGTGTTCAAAAACATAGCAATATTTTTTCCAAAATATATAAATGATATCCTCAATGCAAGTTTAACAATAATTCAAGAGATCAAACCCGTTTTTTTTCTGCGTTATTTCTCAGGTTGTTGATAACTCAATTTTATTCTTCCAAAAAGATGAACTAATACCTGCAATCGAATTAGAAACGTCTTGCACACCTGGAGGGATGCTGGGAATTACAAAAAGGTTTAGAAAGTGGTCCCATTGAACAGATGCCAAATACTTTCAGCACAATGCCGCAACATTGAGTTTGTATAGCACATAATACAAGGTTAGCAGATGCTTAGTCTTGGTCCTCCTCCAGGAAACAAAATCTACCACTTCTAAAGAAATTTACTTCTGACTTCTATTTCTAACATTAACACGGAGCTCTTAATACCCTTAGAGCAATTTGAGAAAGCAATATAAACAAATCACCAAACACAAACAACCATATAGACAAGCAGCTGCAATGGGTTCGCTTTTTGTCTAAGTATATACAGTTGCTAAGGAGAGATGTTTTAACTTAAGGAATTCTAATCCACATATTTAAAAATACAATTTCATTTTTAGATGTTTACTTAAAAACTGCTTTTGTAGTCTGGAAAGTACAGCACTGGCTAACCTAAACTTCCTTCTGAAAATATAAGAAATATTTTGCTTGAGCTTCATTATAAAAGAAAACATAGGACAAAAATATATACTTAGGGCATACAAGATCTTTACAAGTTTATTTCTTTAGCATTTAAAATACAAAATTGTCTTCATGCTGGATAGTGAATAAAAGACATGTATTTGGGTTTTCCCCATATACGTTCATAGACTTAGAAATTACCTATCGTAAGATGAATTTCATTTCCAGTACCATGGTAGGATGAAAAGTGTCTGAGCTTCAGCTTTCTCCAGTATCCACGAGGAGACTTTGTTTGCTATCACATGTATAGATGCTGCATTCGGAACTTGGAAGTAAACAGGCACACACTGAAAGTGACATAGGGAGTCAGAAGTCAATCCGATTTAAGGTTTCATTGTACTCTATTTCTAAATTTAATTTCTTATTGCTCATAGGAACAAGGAGAATCTCATAAGCTCTTTCAGACCTGCTGTCACCTCGACACACCTGCAACCGCTGAAGTGTGGGAAGAGAAAAAGCAATCCTTTACCTAACGGCAGGCACAAGCAGAAGCAGTACACGGGCCCTTAGTTTTGGGTGGCATTACCAGAACGTGACCTTAATTCACCTGCCGCTTAATGGCTCGGGGAGAAAAGTCCATGAATGTCACTTAAGAGGCAGCAAGGTCTCCCTCAGGCTGCAACACACCTACAACAAGCAGACAGCGCAAGCAAGAGCTAGGGATACAGAAAACTGAATTCACCCGCCCAAGAGGCAGAAAAGATCCTTCTTTACTGTGGGAAAAGGCCAGCTGCACATAGAAAGCTCTGCTGCCACGCCAGCCTTGATGGCCTTTTCTACTTGCTGGTGCAGCACCAGAAGTTCAGCCTGATTTTTCTCCAGCTGACACTCTGGCTCAGAACTGGCACTCTCAAATAACACCCCATTCACAGTATCTAAATAATATTTTGATATTAATACTAAAGTTACAAGTCAGTATGACTTTTCTCTCGCTTCTAACATTTTTTTGGTCAAAGTGAAAGAACTGAAGCTTAATGCTACATCCACAGATTATCGTACACCACCTTTTTCGGGATCCCCAAGCTAACCTCAAATAAGCTGGGATGTTTGTATGGCCCTGTGCAATTTAGCTCGGAATAAAGAAGCGTGACAACTATGTTGGTAAAAAAAAAAACCCAACAAGTAAGTTAATTAACAGGAATAACTTACTCAGGTGCAATCTGTACTAAGGTGATCTACTGTTTCCATTCCCAGAGGCTCATCATTTGAAAACTGCAAATACGTCTTTACTGGTTACGGATGGCCTCCTGAAGTTAGCCTGCACAGGAGGACTCTGCTCTGCCACTTCGCTAGAGGAAAATGGAACAAGCAGCCGCTGGCATCACACAACTAGTAAAATTATTTTGCCTAACAAGCTTGCAAGACAATCTAGGCAGAGCATCAACTGCTGCAAAAAAAGGCCTCAGCGTATTTCACAGAAACATAACCCCACCGTTTTATAAGCCTCTTAAACACTCTGCTCTCTTGGTATCACCCACTTGAGTTTAATCCCATTACACATGATAAAGCACATCATACCACCGGGGGAAAAAGAAGCCACTTTCTACAAACCAAATCATTCCTCCACTCATAAAAGACAAAATAAATAATACCTTG
>NW_008825409.1:166538-234209 GCF_000699105.1 Pygoscelis adeliae | reverse complement strand
GAAAGAAACCGTCTTAACGTGATCACTATGAGATGCAGGAAATATTCACAGATGCAAGTCCGGGCACATCTAATGGATGATCTCTTTGCTGCTGCATTCTCTCAGTAGTTTTACCTCAATATTATATAATTTATGCGCGTTTTGATCACAATGTGTTGGTGACTAAGGTGTATACCCAGTACACTGCCTTAGCTGTAGCACAGAATGAACATGTTTGTTCCTCTGAGGTGGTGCTGGAGGATTTTACCTGTAAGGAGGTCTTACAAGGTTCCTGTCACAGTTTGAATACTTTTTTCCAGTCTTCATAGGAAAAAGGCAGGGAGAGCAGATGAAACCTCACTGGCTGCACTGCCAGTGACCTAGACATTACCTGGATACACAATGCTGCAGTACCTTCAAGAAATCCTCCTCTGACTAAAGAACAGCTGGCTTAATTTCTACCTAGCTGGGACTGCAAAATTACCTGATTGACAACCTCAGTCTTCCTGCTCATTTGTGAAACAGATCTTGTGGTTTTGTTGGACTGATTAATTATTAATTTAATTATCAATAGCATTGATTACAAATTCTTACTTTCCATTTTGAACTGTTGGACCTACTCTTCCTCCTTTTTTTGTAAAGGATCTAGCCATATTAATGAGGTAATTGAAGTTTTCCAAATTAGCTGAAGTTCAGACACCTAAAAAGTAACAAACCATCTGAGGTACCTGGTTCACAGAGAACTTCTGTGCTTCAGTATGAGTTTAGGAGCCGAACTTAAATTTTGCTAATGAAAAACTCTTGGCCAACATATTTGTAATTTCTTAATGCTAGGACACTCATGAAAGTGCTGCTAGAAAAAAGCAGAGGCTTCACATTAAACAAAACACATTTCAGAAGGTCTTATAACCCATGCTCTGACCTAAAGGAAAATTGATCTGATTTGGTTAGAGTTTTTATCAGAATTTTTTTTTGCATTCTAGTTCAGTCCCATAATATAGGCAAAGCTGTGCTTATATAGTTTTTCTGAGATCATGGGATTTACAGCATGTGGTGCTCAAAGAATACAAGTTGCAGAACTTCTTTTTTTTTTTTTTAAACGAGAATACCATTTTTGAAGGAGCAGAGAGCAGAATGTGACTAAAACAGTTAACGTGAAAAGCTGTACTTACCGCTTGATAATATAACTTAACGGCAATATCAAAGGTGGCCTTGTAAGGGAACTCATAAATGAATAAACCTGCTTTAGAAAATTTATCAAGCTATGCAAATGTTGAAGTGCAACAATCCCTCTTCCAGACAAATGTTTACTACCTATTATGAATAAAAACATATTCCCACCAGCCCAATGCTTAAACTAGCTAACAAACCTATTCAGTTTGCATGAAAATATTAAAACAGCTACGTACAAGACTTGACCACTTACTTCTGGCAGCTTTGCCACTAAATAGGTTGCATCACTTCCTTACTGCACACGTGTCTCCTTTTCAACCTTTGTGACCTAAGGATTTGTACCTTCAGAGTGGGATTAGCAAACACACACAGAGGCCTGGCTGCTTTTTATCACAGTAAGATTATTCTAGCTACAATAAATGCATTGAAACATATAGTGTAGTTCATTGGGATAAACTTAAGTGTACAACCTGATTTCTCCGTAAGGCTTACAAATCGCCTGTAATGCCTTTTAAGTATGTCTGCTTACAGCAGCAGACTCCTATGAAATCTGTAATAGCACTTGTCTTACTGCGGTAGAGACAGTGGTTTAAACGTGCTTTGCACCTCCTAAACATTTGCTTGGTTTTAGTGAGGTTTTATCATGTTTGAAGAAATATAAATGAAGCAAAAAAAAAAAAGACACTTTATATATATCTTGGATTTCATGATTTTCTGTGTTAAATACATTCAAAATACAGAGTATACTTGTTCAACCGTATCAGAATAGCAAAGCTTTGGCTGGGCCTCTCATACAATACATAAAAATTCAGTCGGATGCAAGAGCTCTACTGGCAAGGGATGGCAGTATTACATAAAAGTAGTAAAATGCTCATCAGAAATGTCAAATGCCTTCCCACCCTTTCATTTTTTGTGTAAGGATCATCTATTAAGTTAAATTGTTGCAAAGAACTGAAGTCATTTCTTCATATGTCTCCCTATAAATTTAGGGGCTGTTGATATCACCAGTTAAAATAAAACAATGCGTTTGTAAAATCTGTAATATTTTAATTGAAAGCATTTACATGTCAGTGTTTGGTGAAGGGGAAAGGAAGCTTTCGCTTCTACCCTGACATTGCAGCAAGCCACTGAAACTTCACTGTCACAACCCAGCTCTTCCACAGCTGGCTGCCTTTTAAAAGGGCTACTTAAAGAACTACTAAAACATTTCAGCAGTCGGAGTTTGATAGATGAGTTGTAACAAACATTGCTGCAGTAATGCAATGTGCTACAGGTCTCAGCCCTCAAACTCCGGAGTTGTAGTGACAGCTTTTCTGTCACTACGAGGCAAGTCTAATATTATAGCCTTATATTCTACAGATGCTAAAATCACCTGAATTATATTCATTAATCTCTGCTTTTGTGACATTATGTGTGATCTAACAATGTTTCCATGCCGACTGATCAGGACTTTACCCTAGCATTCATCCTATTATGTCCCTACCTTGTTTAACAATCTCACAAAAGAGGGAGCATCGCAATTCTAAGTGTGGTTTGTGTTTGGGGTGGTTTTTTTTTTTTTTTGGTTGCTTCCACCAAGAGAACTTGCTCACCATGCAAACAATGTGCTAGTCACTGGCCTTCTTCAGCAGCAGCTCTGGACTGAACTCACTGATGCACACGACTTTCAGTGCCTCTTCACCACGCAATGTGGCATTTGTTTAAGGGCCTGTCTACTGTAGGCTGCATTTCCCCATACTCCTTCTATTAAATTCTATCAAATCTAGTTTTAAATTACTCTAACATGTGGAAGACTCAAATCTCTACAGCAGGTTTCCAGTCACAAACCCGTCATATTTTAGCGCAGCCCTACAAAATTAGTCACAGAAATGATTTGAAAGGGGCTTTTTTGTTTGTTTGGAAGTAGAGTTGCCATCAGAGTTGTTTTGTGACAGGGTCCTCCTTCCTACTCCTTGAGGCTTTTGTCACATTTCCTAATCAGTGAAGCTCTGTGGTTTTATAATAATTTAGATTTTTCTCTGAGACCTCCACTGGTAATTAAGGCATCTGGCTTTACAAAAGGAAAGATAAGAAACTTTACTAATACAAGTGTTTTAGGTGTTGTTGGGTTTTTTTTTTAACAGTTCTAAACTATTTTAAGCTTCATATACGTTATATGCAGTATATGTACTGTTGCTATAGAGATTTAACTAGCCTTTTTTCAGGATGTTCTGCAACTTGTTGCTGGCTTGGCCTCTGAAGTAACTGCAACCTTTTCAAACTTGTGCTGATACAACAAAGTTTTCATAGCGTGTTCCATGCTAAGTTATCTGTATATACAAGCTTGCTACAAAAGAAACCTGTGATTCCTGATAAATCTAGATCAAATACAATTGTGTAAATGTCTCCCATTTAAATGTTGGGTGGACATGATCTGAATTGATTATAAGAGAAAAGCACAAGCAGTTCTGTCACGTATTTGCAAACAGTATGTGGCATGTCAGTTTGGAAAAAATTCATGTTTAATTACATCTGGAAGATTACAGTAGAAACGTGTTGGGGTGAGGGATAAGGAGCCTTTCCTTTTCATTCTACCATGGAACAGACTGAAAGAGAAGCAATTTTGTCATTCAACAATAAAAATAAGAAGTAATCCTTAGCAAGTTTTTGCATTATTGTTTCCAAACTGTTCACTGAAACCAAAACAAAGGGCCAAAATGTGCTTGCCTTGCTCAAGAGAATAATCCCACTGAAATCAACAAGACTGACTATGCAAATATGGACAGCAAAGTTTGGCCCCAAATAAACATCCCCGTAACTAGGGAAAACACTAATCACCAAAGTGCACTTAACACCATAGTAGCTACAGTTTCTTTATACATGCACAGTTTGTGCGACACTTTGTACATGAAACTAGCCAATGGAATATAAATAAGTGTGCCGCTTCCTTTTAAATATGAACATTAATAATGAAGCACATTCACATTTTTGCCTTTCAAAGACCTTTTTGAAAAAAATAAAAACACCTTCCCCAAAGTAACCTCGAAGACGTTGTTAAATATAGCACATACGATTCAAAGAACGGTATTAAGGTAGAACTTTCACACACAAAACTGGTATTTGCTGTATAGTTGGAGTGACTTATGAAAATCCCAAGAAAAGACAATCCTCTCACCAGGAGAGGAAGGTAACAGTTGTAGTGTTAATTCAGTTTCTTCTGCAGGGGCTTGTTTTTGCCTTCAGCGTTTTCAGGGCTAAAGTCAGTACAGATACCATTAGGAGCAGAAAGAGATGAAGTCTCCAAGCCACTCTCAGCTCCCATCTGATCAGCATAGAGATAGTCTTCTGCAAAGTGTGGGTGCAATTCAGCAAATCTGTAGAAGTCATCTAAAAAAAATTGTTGTTACACAGAATCAGCTCTTTGAAACAGAAGGACGCTAAATTTGAATGCTTACACATATATAATCACATGATCACTTTGGAGAAAATTAGCAGCAGTTAACATAATGCTATCGCCATAGCTTGTTTTAGCTTTTCAGCAGAAGTTTACCACATCCCCAGAGCCGAGATACCACAAAGAGTTATCTAAGCCCTCTTAAAACACTTCAGATCAGAGCTTAGCTTGTATGGTGAAGGGGTAAACATGCTCAGATTTGCATTAAAATGCATGAGGAGCACCACACGCCCTGACATAGCATCCCACTGTTCACTGGGGGAAGGGCAGAAGCACTCCAGCTGAGGAACAAACAGCAAGAGTAGTCATTTCTTAAAATCTGGGAAGCCTTTTGCAAACATGCCCTTTAATGCTTTACACTCAATTCTCTTCAACCTAACAGCAGCTGCCATTGCTGCCTTCCGCTTTCAAGGTTTCAGCATTTCAAAACTCCTAATATTTTAGAGAATAATATTGTGAGAAGATAATTAATTTGTAACACATTATGAAAAAACCTGATTTTAATGTTAGCTACTAATAAGACAATAAAAAAAGCAAAATTAGCTCTTGGGGGAACAAGGCATCCTTAACGTCAAGAAGTTACATCTTGTGTTAAAAATCAGGCATTGAAGCCTTGTCACAATTTGCCCTTATGACTGTTTACTCAGACGTGATTTGAACGCAACATACTGTACAGGATCCAAGTCATAAGAAGCTATTCTTATAATGTAAACTGACACTGGAAGAAGCTGGATGCGAACATTATCACTAACTCAGTCACCTGCGGTGTATCACACACAGCCCACTCAAATTCACTCTGTTATCCCAGAATAGCTCACGATCAGACGATGCTGTGAGCTCCTGGGAGTGCAGCGCACATGACAGCTGAGGTAGCCTTTCAGAGGAGTGAAGCCCAGTTCCTCCTGGTACAACTGGGCTGGTGTGGAAGAAGGGAAATACCACAGCTTTCCCTCTCCACCACTCTTCTCTGTTTGAGACGGCATGTTTTTCTCAGCATTGCAAAGGTCAAGGGAATGTCATCTGGCTCACAGGGGCGCTTAAGTTGTAGGTCAACCCTGCCTCTGAACTGTTGCAAAGGGATAGGTGGAGAGAATGCAATAAACATAACTTCATCCTTCCACAAACAAAAAAGTGGGTAACCTTTATCCACAGTTTGTATGGATCTAAAGTATTTTGGACCCTGTAACTTCAACAAAAGCCGATGATATTCAGGCCATGAAAACCAACACTATCATTTATATTGAAAAACCCGTACGTGCAACAGGCTGGTTGATCATGTAAATGATAAAGTCTTCAGGGGAAAAAAAAAATCTTAAATGTTTGAAAATGCATACAGCAAAAATTTTTCTTTCGATAATATTTAATGCAAGTTCAACTGTTTTTTAAAATAATCTCATAGCAAAGAATGTGATGTATGGGTGGTTTTCCAACAAGGAAACGTAGAAACGTAGAACATTCTTTTACATTTAAAATATTTAACAATGGTAGTAGTTGCAATAATACATTAGAAACACTTGAGTGCAAACTGATTCATCAGAATCAACACAGTTAAGCACATTCAGTGAACACAACTGGGTACATTATTTTTCTGCAGCTAACAAGGAGAGAACAATCAGCTATCAGCCTTAACTGGGTCTGGCCTGCAGCAGGAACATGAAAGCGTTCCCTTTTTTCACATGGACGCTTTAAGCCCATCCCAAGTATCTATTCCTTTTTGTAACAACACATATGATGTGCACATAATATTAATGACCATGAAAAAATAGCATTTTTTTGCAGAAGGTCATTCTGATAGTTAGCCCAACTAAGGTAAGACAAATATAAAAATTTCAACCAACAGTACCAAAGATGCTCTTACAATCACATTAAGCATAATACTTTTTGCATGGGGAAGACTAGAAGATTGACTGTAGATGCCATTCTAAGTAATTCTTCAAAAAGCTACTGTATCTTTTCAGAAAATAAATTCAGAAAATCCCTTGAAGCAGTTGTTCACAGAAGTAGATAGTGTATATCCAGATCAGCATCCTGACAATGCTACCAGGATACATCCCTCAATGTTTTATCAGTACTGGATCCAAATGAAAAACCTGGGTAGATGAGGCGCTTAGGGACATGGTTTAGTGGGCATGGTGGTGTTGGGTTGATGGTTGGACTCGATGATCTTGGAGGTCTCTTCCAACCTTAATGATTCTATGATTCTATTCTAACACTACCTCAGATTCCAGGGAGGACTGAATTAAACAGGATAATGTTTCTGATAGATCTGAGTAAGTAGACATTTTGGGTCTTGCTGAAACAAGTCCTGAAGATATTAAGGAATATTTATCAAAGTTGTACACAGCAGAGCCCAAAGAAAAGTGCTTGAGATCCCATTTGTCTCATTCATCAGAAACATGAGACAAGGTGATGTAGGAAGAACGAGCTATTCCGGCATTGCTTCTAATCACAGGTCTCATCTTGGAGCTCAAGCTTAAAGCAACTGTGAAACATTAGACTGGAGGAAAAGAGATCACCTTAGTCATTTACTTGGGAAAAAAGTAATTTTGCTTCCTGCCCCTACTAAGAAGAAAGAGACAAAAAGAAGGAAAGAACCCAAAGTGGAGTTCTTTTAAGACTGGTGTCTATACTTTTGCATTAAGTATGCATATGTACTACAAGAACATCAAGAGGTTTTTCTCCTGCCCTTGCAATACCCTCCCACTACTTGATGCTCCTGATGGAAGCTGTATGTTCATGAACCTCCTCCCCATCAGCTACAAATTACTTTAGTGTACAGAACTTTATAGGATAGTCCTGTGGTTAATATAGGTAAGGATACTACATTTTAAAGACCAAATAATTCTTCCTTCTCTGAACATTCATCCATAAGGATATTCACAGTACTGCCAATCCCCCCTTTCTTCTTGTTACCAGCAAGCAAGGCAGAGTCTTCAGAACACTTTCACAGTCATCATTTGTCTATCAAGAGCAGGTGGACAGTTTCCTAGAATTTGCGATGCCCACCTACAGAACCTATTCAAATTCTCCAGAATCATGTCTTAAGATTGAGAAATCTTGCCTCTCTCTAGATTACAAGTGAAGGGATGAGCTTTAGAATCAAGGTGCATCTAAACAGTTAAGCCAACAGCACACTGCTTTAAGAGAACTGAAACAATACACAGGTCTTTGGCAACTGTGTATTTTCAAACATGCAACAAAAATCCAGACTTTTAACAATTCAGATCCAACATTATCAATGTAGTTATACAAATTTCGATTTTGCTACTGGTTATTCTGTTTACCTGCAACCTGAGGTTTTCCTTTGGGATGAAATCTCTGGCTGCAAGGACTCTGCTATATGTGCAGCAATTTAGCTTTGATACTTTGGATATTTTACTTTTTGTTCTTACAATTAAGACTGACGGCTTAATACTCCCGCTTCGCATTCTAACACCCTAGAAAAAAGGAGCTTGTGAGCAGACCCCTCTGCTGTGTGTATCCAAAGTAATGTCAGTACTTTTCCACCAGATACAAAGTTTTGATTTCTCAGAACTTGTCTGGACAATGCCTTCAGAAAAGGTGTAGTTTGCAATTTTTCCGCCTCGCCTTTCTCAGTATTTAAGTGCAACAAATTGAGTATGCGGAAAGTTGCACATTCTCAGGAAAGGCAAGAGACTGAATACTTACGGCAAGAACTTTCAAGATAGAAATGCAACACCAAAAGTTTATTTTCATCTTCTAATTCTCTACCACAATAAATTGGACATTTACTCTTACTATTAAGCTTTTGGATATGTTAAAATCTTGGTGCAATGTTTACATTGTAAAATGAGCACTTCTGTCAGAAGCAAAGTTTCAAAGTTTCAAAGAAGTGATGTAAACACCATCCTACTTCGTGTAGCCTCACAAAAGACTACTCTTAACTGCAGGAAATAAAACAGTGAAAATGAGAGCTAAGCACTTCAGTGGCCACTGCTGTGGGTCAGTGGTCCAGATTTTCTTGTGCTGGGAACATACCATGACCACTGAGGGGTAAAGTGCAGATTTAAATGCAGCTAAGTACTATTAGAGATGGATATTAAAATATGAGTTCTTTGGTAACTCACATGAACTGGTCTGAGTTCACTTGTACACTATTTGAAATATAGCTATTCTCAAACAATGAAGTGTGCCAAAATTAGAGGTCTGCTAGGACTACCAGCTTAGATTCTGTGCTGATATTTTTGAAGCTGGTGAGGGAGGTGGGGAGGAAGAAGAGTTGAGTCACTGCACAAATGAGTTGGGAGAACAACAAGGAGCAACAGAGATAGGCAGGAAAAAGGCAATAACGTAGGATGGACATGGAAATGCTGGGGACATGACAGATGAGAGGTACAGAAAGGAAAGGGGTAGTACTGCAGGAATCAAGGAGGCAAGACATAGCAGTCAGGAAAAAAGAGTAGGGCAGTGGCAATGATTCTCATACCAATAACTCTAAAACAGTTCTGTAGTTGAAGCTTTATATACATATTGCATGATTGAAACATAGGAATTACTGGTGTAGAAATTGTGATTTACTAACACTGATGTCTTAATTGGTAGGACTTTTACAAATTAAATACATACTGATTATCCTGAAGGAAAACCACTAAAACAGGGCATGCCATAAGCACTTTTACTAGAGATACGTGATATATTGGCTTATGTATGTATGTAAGATACATATTTATTTAAGTATGTATCATACTTAAATGATACAAATAAATTTAGAACCTTACTGCATAAAAGATGAAGAATCTGAAGTAACACACAAGTACTTTGATTCCCAGCATAATCTATTCACCCAGATCTCACAATTTTTCAAAGGCAACTTTCTCGCCTCCACATCACCTGCATTACAGACTACATATTGAGCAGCCCGGTTAATACCCCCTCATTTCCGCACGCCCCCCCCTGTGACTTATTTTCAAACAGGCTGAGAAATTATTATAGGAGTAGAAAGTCTTATATCCCCCTATATTCTGGGAAGGCAGAAATAGTGGGGAACAGATACAAGAGACAAAACAACAGGACAGAGCTAAGATAGCTTTCTTAAAAATACACATTCACATACATGGAAGTCACAGAACAGAATATGCTGAAAGAGCTAATCCAAGTATCGCCTGACTTACTGTGGAAGGGAAAGCCTCTGAAAACATGTAAACATGACATTTGATATTACAGGTGAAACTCAAATTTTTTTAACAATGTAAATTTACTTTGTCTGCAGTGCTTTTATCATTATTAAAGTCAACAAGTCAACTAAAAAAAGGTAAAGTTTAATAAAAATATAACTGGTTTATATATCAACATGATTTCAGACAACTTTGACATTTTGTGACAGTTCAGATCCACTTAAAATACTTACCGTATGTAATCTCCTTTTTTTCTTCTTCATCTACAGCTCTAAAAAGATGTGTAACATCAATCTGTGACACACCCATGGCAGTCTTCAGAACATGAGCTAAATCCTCTTCTGTTATAGTTCCATTTTCTGACTGGTACAGCTATGAATCAAGACAGCAAGATAAATCATTGCAAAGCTGAATGCTAACTCCTATAAACAGCACCACACTAAGAAGATATGCAGAATTAAAATTTGGTATTGGAAATTTTTGTCACTCTTAGATTGATGTGATCTCCTGAGGATTTCTGATTAGTCTGGGTAAAAGATAGCATTGATTATTAGTTCGCCTGTGTACACTGAGAAAGTAAAGCTTGCTATATTCTGAAAAAACTATGTTTACGTGCCTAACCACTGGAATTTCAGTGATATTCAGAGACAAGACTGTTTAACCCGGCAGGCAGCTAACCACCACACAGCCATTTGGTCACTGCCCCCCCCGCCCCGCCCCAGTGGGAGGGGAGAGAGAATCACGTAAAATTAGTAAGATTTGTAGGTTGAGATGAAGACAATTTAAATAGGACAGAAAAGGAAGGGAAAATAATAACAACAATAACAATAATGATAAAAGACTATACAAAGCACGTGATGCACAACGCAATTGCTCACCACCCGCCAACTGATGCCCAGCCAGTCCCTGAGCAGCGGTCCCCCCCGGCCAGCTTTCCCCCAGTTTATGTGCTGAGCATGACGTCACATGGTATGGAATGTCCCTTTGGCCAGTTTGGGTCAGCTGTCCTGGCTGTGCCCCCTCCCAGCTTCTTGTGCACCTCCAGCCTTCTCAGTCGGTAGAGCGTGGGGAGCTGAAAAGTCCTTGGCTAGTGTAAGCATTACCTAGCAGCAACTAAAACATCAGTGTGTTAACATTGTTCCCATCCTAAATCCAAAACACAGCACTGTACCAGCTACTAGGAAGAAAGTTAACTCTATCCCAGCTGAAACCAGGACAAACACTAACATGTTTTGCAGATATGTAACTGAGAATACTTTTTAGTCCATTGAGCTACGTGTTCAAACTCCAAGAGAGTCCGTGGAATCAGGAGATGTATTTAGGTCAGCCTAAAGCAGATACCGTTTCCACTTGGTCAGATGTAAAACTCAAGATTCCTTTGACCAAAATCCAACTGATTCGACAGCCAGTTTGCATAAAACACCTACATCTAAATGGTGTTGTATTAATCAGGAGAATCCTACCCCATACAGTGATGGGCCTATAATTTTCTACAAATATTTATTCTACAAAATAATAATTTGCATATTATTAAGTCCTGAAGAAAATAGTTTCCTCACAGAAAGAGTTAGCTTTACTACTGACTGGAGATTGAGAACTAAAAATAATTGTTCATAGTCTCATTCTATCTTTGTATATGTACAGTGTTTTCCACTGAAAAAAGGACCCGAGTATTTCAAAACATCTGTAACAAATACAGCTTCATTAAACTTTCTAAAATAACTCAATTTGCCTGTGCAATGGAAATTGAGACAGAAGAGTTTTTGAAACAACCTTGTCTCATTTTCAAGCACGACAACAGTGCAAATATTGAACCATGTAAAAAATGCTATGTTGGAAACTTCCTTTTAGTTTTTCTACATCATTGAGAGGGTGGGAACTAAGATTGAACAAAACAGGCATAAGGATATATTTTTCACACAAGCAGAAGTTGCTATCACGAGACAGCACACCTCAGTGGAATAAAAAAAGTCAGTGAAATAAAAAAAAAAAGAAGTTCCGTGGAAGACAACATTCATGCTCAAATTGGGAATCTTGCCTTTTCCTCCCTAGCACCCAACCTGCACACTGTTTCACAAGGAGTAGGGGCAAGGACAAGACACTTGTTTAATAAAACCTGCTATATTTTCACAGGTGGCGAAGGCTCACAAGCATCATATTGGCAAGATTTACAACACCCTTTAGTTTCCTTAGCAATTAGGAAGGAAGGATGCGCAGCACTTACACAGGAGCGCTGCTCTTCGACTTGATTGCCATAATCCCCCCTTCTCTTTTAATTGCCCGCTGCTTTAGAACTCTGGTGGCTCAGTAACTCCTATTTTTCAAGTTCTTCAGCCATATACTAAACACTTGCACTTTGAGAACTTGTTCAGCATCATGAGATGTTGCACTTCATCCCTGAAAACAAATGACAAAGTGCTTTGCAAAAAGCAGCACATGGCAGAGGACAGCACCTCTTCAAAGGCACGCATTCATGAACTGGCTAGATCCTTCAATGACTCCCAATAAGCTGTGTGAATATCTTACTGCACATGAACCCAGGACAGGGGGGAAGAAAGGATTAAAAAAAAGGTTCTCTCTCCCTTTTTTCTAGAATACTGTGTGCAAAATTTCCTCAGCTCAAGACTTTTTTTAACCCTTCCAATCATCACTAGCAGGATAAAATGAGCCATACTTGCTTCCCCTTGCTGAGTGCTTCCTCTTCTTAATACATTGTGCTGGTTTTGGCTGGGGTAGAGTTAATTTTCTTCATAGTAGCCAGTATGGGGCTGTGTTTTGGGTTTGTGCTGGAAACAGTCCTAGTAACACAGTGATGTTTTCGTTACTGCTGAGCAGTGCTTGCACAGAGTCAAGGCCTTTTCTGCTTCTCACCCCACCTCACCAGCGAGTAGGCTGGGGGGGCACAAGGAGTTGGGAGGGGACACAGCCAGGACAGCTGACCCCAACTGACCGAAGGGATATTCCACACCATGGGACATCATGCTCAGTATATAAAGCTGGGGGAAGAAGGAGGAAGGGGGGGACGTTTGGAGTGATGGCGTTTGTCTTCCCACGTAACCGTTATGCGTGATGGAGCCCTGCTTTCCTGGAGATGGCTGAACATCTGCCTGCCCATGGGAAGGAGTGAATGAATTCCTTGGTTTGCTTGCGTGCACGGCTTTTGCTTTACCTATTAAACTGTCTTTATCTCAACCTACGAGTTTTCTCACTTTTACTCTTCAGATTCTCTCCCCCATCCCACTGCGGGGGGAGTGAGTGAGCGGCTGTGTGGGGCTTAGTTGCCGGCTGGGGTTAAACCACAACATACATGCACAGAACTTCTTTGCAGTTCTACACTTAACTTTATATTTTGCAATTAATCAGGGAACTCAAATTATATATTATGAGTTGAAGAATAGAGCAGATAGTGAAGAACAGAATTTTTTAAGAAACAGTTCTATTAACTTAAATTTAGGTGCTTCTAAAAAGAAAATAACTGCCCAATCTGAGCTTTTCTTCCTCTAAAATAGTAAAACTATGTTGCACATTATGCATCATGACAGCTAAATTTCACTGAAATACTGCCCAAAAGCCACGTTCAGTTTTATTTTAAGCTTGTTCATTTCAGTATGAAGACACAGAGCTGACCAAACAGCACCAGACCATTTCTCTATGCCATTGTATAGATCAAATGGAGTAAGGAAGGGCAGAGACCGTTCTGATTTTCCCTCAGAAGTAGCAGTAACAGGAGGTATTAGAGGCAGATTTCCCCCAATATTTGTAGGAACTAAATACTTTTGTTCCTTCCTCCTTTGTCAAATTTGTTTGATACTGGCCAAAGGGTAAGAATGATAGATGTGAACACTAAACATTTACAGGAGCCTCATTTCTTTAGCAAAACATAGTTAAGAGAATAACACAGGTATGCTGAAGAACCTGAAAACAACTACTCAGAAAATAAGGCTGCCATGTAGTACCATGCAATTGAATGTTCTCAACTCCATGCATTCACTAGTGAAGACAGCATCAAGAGTTAGCACTCTTCAGTTTCAGTAACACTAAAGACCATGTGAGTTCAAGGCAAAGGGAAAAGATGATGCAAGATACAGCAGAGTTTGCGTGTTGAAATAGCAATATTAAAGAATTAAAAAGTAGTAACTCAAGGTGTCAGACAAACCCACCAGAACAGCAAACATTAAGTATTGCTGCTGTCACTTTCCCAAAAAGCCTGCATTAACCATCTATGCTGATGCTACAACAATCCACTGAGGCTAGAACAAGATCAGGAGCACTTCTGGGAAGCATAAACTCTGGGCAGAGATTGCAGGACCAACAGAGAAACATGGTAAGACTAAGAGGGAAAAAAAATCTTATCAAGAAGATAAAGGGGGTAAAGAAAATAATCTCTATTAACATGCAGGAAAAGTTTTAAAATATTTTATTAACTTTAAAAATAAGATTTGATTGAAACATTATAAAAGTAGTAAGCACAACTCATTAGCCTTTAGTTTAGAGGAATCAATACAAAGGACTTCAGGTTTGAGACTCAAGGTGCTGAAAACAATTCTACCAGAGTTCCACAAAGAACAATTTCAAATTGCAAACTTCCATAATTTTACACAACTTAAACTTGTAGTGCATTCCCTCTGAACATGACCTCTTAATCTAACTTTCCATTAATGTTATTTTAAAATGTAATTAAGTATTAAAAGGGCATGTGAAACAAGCTTCTGTTAAGCCTAATGGCAGTATTAATAATTTCTAAAAATAAGTAAACTACATAGAGGAAGAAAATGCTGCTTACCTGAAATGCCAACTTAATTGTTTCCAGAGTTTTGGATGGCTTACAGACAACTGACAGAGCAATGACAAATTCCCGAACGTCAATTATGCCATCTTCATTCTGTGAAGGAAAACCTCACCTTGTAATACTGCAATTTGGCTGAGAACTTTCATAAATAACTAACAGTTGCTAAAGATGCAGAATATTCAGAAAGATCATTACATATGCCACTGCAAAAAAAGTCTCACTGAAATGGAATTACGTCAGATCAAAGCTCCGCAGGCCCTTTTCAGAATCTCAGTCAGAAGTCATAATTCAAAGATTCTTGGAAGACAGTGCTGCTACTGTCACCCTTCACTTGCATATTTAAGATTTTTATGTTAAACCATCTGAATTACTACACTGAAATTAAAATTGGAAAACCAGAGGGCAAGATAGCCTAATTTAAGACCTGAATACATGACATCTGCTCTTTGGTCTAAGAGAGAACACTGTGGACATATCCAGCTCCTGGTCCAAACAGCACCACATCCAGACAAAGATAATAGTCATTTCCCCGTTCTGAATGATTGCCAGAGGAATGAAAAACTGGCTCATTTGCCAAGTTCCTAGGTCCTTCAGGTTTCAGGCATCCTAGGAGAACAAGTGATTTATTTACTAGTAAGCGAAATATCAGCTAACAGGCATTGCATTCAGTTGCAACAAGCAGCAGCAGAGGTTGAGCCTGAACCCTTCTTTCTTCCTCTTCATGTTTTGCATCTAGAAAGAAAATCGGTTTTGTCCAACTGATGTTCCTTTTAACTTCTACCTGAATGAATGCTTTATTTAGTTGATGATAGGTGCTCTTACCTTGCTGAAAGGGAAATGCAGTAGGCAAATACTGTAGTGAAGTGCTCAAAAGCACTTAGCACTGGCCCAAATCAAACCTCAGTGAATGCAACTGGAACAGAATTAGGCTAAAACAGAGTTTACCAAAAGTAGTACAATTTTCAAACATGATTTTGTTTCTTACCTCATCAAAAAGTGCAAACATACTTTCTAATGTGTGAGAAACTGGAAATTCCAAGTATGCTGAAAATTCTTTAAGATCAACCTTCTCATTTTTCATTTTCATGGCATTCGCAGCATATTTATCGAGATCATCTTCAAGTGTTTCTGGCTTCAGCCTAGAAAGCATATTATTTTTGCACATTTTAAAAATAAACCCAGTTTTAACAATACAAATTTCAATATACCAAATGAAGCAATGGATGATAATCGTCTAAAACATTACAAAATCTGGAATCAGAATTACTAAGCAACTTTATTATAAAATAATGTATTCCTGTAATTTTTAGGGTCCCATTAGTTCTTGAACTGTTTTAGAAATTACTGCAAGGGCTTAGGAACCCTGGTCATAAACTTGTGTCCTTTATTCTACCGTGATTATAAACCATATGGTAAGCAGTTCAACACGAATAAGAAACACGGTCTAGAACTAGCTAATAAATACCAGGCATAGAGAACTAGGTGGGATTTAGGTCACCTGAATATGGCTGTATTGTGGGACAGTAACATAAACCAATTACGTTTCCAAATTTACTAATGTCACTGAACAGGGAAGACGTGATGCATCTTGCCTAAAAGAAATCAGGGATTACATAATAGCGATTATACTGTTAATCCTGTTTGTCAGTCTTCATTTTTCACATTTAGTCTGGAGTTGGACACCGTTACGAGGTGACCCAAACGGAGTTATAGCAGTTAATACAGCTACAGAAATTCCCTCAGTCCTTCTGATTGCAAAACCAGATTTTGACTGATGAATGAACAGCCTTATATTTATGCAGATATGTACTGCATCGTTGTTGGTTTTTTTGTTGGTTTTGGTTTTTTTGCGCTAAGTCAAGCTTTCTGTTTTTGCTTCGTGAAAAAAAGTCTTGCTATAAATGTAATAAATGGTGCTGCAAGTATGGGAGGAAAAGCAAATTCCCTCCCTAATACAACATCAACCAAATCTTGATCAGCAGGTTTCCTCTGAACTGATTTAGGGTAATGTGGGTATCCCAACTTTCCAGTCTGAAGATAAAAGAAGTCAATAAAGTCTACTACAATATTCTTCTGCAGTTGTCTGTTTTGCTGTTTGCTGCTGCAGACAAGGAAAAGCAGTTATTTACAGAACTCACAAGCTCACACCAGAATTGTTCCCAGACTGCAGCTGGGACTCCTCAGCAGCTTCCGCTCAGTGACAAGAATGAATAAAATACTTAATACCAGCATTCTCAGAAGCTTCTGAAAAACGATAAGAGCATTTCTGATAGGAAGATTATCTGATATGTCAGCTCCAGACCTTGATCGCTTGCTGAAGTGACCCTTCCTAAAAATTACTGCTTTAAAGTAAAAACACAATTACTATGCTGTCTGCCATTACCTAGACTGACTTACCAAAAATGTACTAACTAAACAACACCAAGCCCTGTATTTCGGAATTGTAAGACCTGAACATGCAAGAATTCTTCCAGAGACCCATGGCCCCTACAGAACATTCATATGTTCTCCATCCTGACATTAAAGCACCTATCTTAAGTTTTGGTCCTAGACAGTATAAAGAGCAGCAAAACACTCCTCTGCAAACATTCATTTTCCATGATCAAGTAGAAAAGTAGCAGGAACAAAGGAATCCATGGAGGATTTGAGATGCACACAGAATTCGGCTTCTCACATGCAGGATTACATATAAGAAGTGTTCACAGATAATACATCCCCACTGTAGTAGCCGAAATGGATTTTAACTGTAGGATGAGGACAGCTGGCATCCGAATCCTCCCTTGAGATAAGCCACCACTGACACAGAATACGCAGTCTAACATCTGTCTCTAAATCAGAGAGATTTGATTTGCAATGAATTGACTCAAAATTCACCTTCTAGAGCTGAGGGAGTACTCGTTTGGTGAGTACTATTCGAGGCTTGTGAGATCTCCTCTTCACCAGTCAGTTAAGTCTGAAAAGCTAAAAAAGTTTGAAGGCAAAACCTTGTACAGAAAGTAGCACGACTTACGATGAATCTCACAGACATCTTGTGGTTTGGCTTTTGTAAATATAGAAAGGGATGTGAGCCAGTCTCAAAAAGAGTATGCGGATCAGTGAGGCAAACTTATTGCTTCAGCTTAAGTACAACTGTGTTGTACTTCTGGTAATCCAAGGTGGGCTCACTTCCCTCTAGCCCTTTCAGAATCAGAAAGTAATTGATGCATGGATGACCATGACCTACTATGCTGAAGTCTTTTGAAACCAAGTGTTCCAAATCCCATAATAGGTTCTGAACCAATATGAAATGGTTTGAAGTCTCAATTCCTTTAGAATTGTTACTTTTATCCCAAAGGAGGCTATAAAAGCTAGAAAGCCAACAGTGGATGTCTTTGCTCATGAAATCATGCTTGTTTGCCTAATGGCTTCCATACAGGATCTAGGCTTTACGATACATAACATTATTTGCTGTTGTTCAGCTTCGTTTTTTAGGCCAGTGTGCGCTAAAGAGAACAAAAAGTCATTCCTGAGTCCCTGAAGATGGAAAGGACATTTTTCAAGATTAACAGCTCTGAACATTAAATCCTTCACAGCAGACTTCACAAGGAAAACCAGATCCCTGAAGGTAGGATATTTTCAGAACAATTACCACTATTTTTAGCAAGTGAGATGTCTTACCTCCTTAAAGCTAGTTTTAGCTGCATTTGACTATTTGAAAACAAACTCCTTTCTTGCATGCTGGGAACCTGCCAAAAACCTTCTAGTGTCTCACAGAGCTGGAAGTTGCATAAGAACAGCTGGATCTTGTAGCTAGCTACTGTAAACTGCAAGCTCACAGAAACATGCCCTAAGCCAGAAAAGCACAATGCATTCAGTTTTATGTCTGCTGATGTACTTCCGTGCAACTTCTTGTCATAATGGAGAAAGGATACTGAACAGCTGCAAAACTGACCTTCCGAATACTTTGGCACACCCTGCCTTGATCCACAAGGCAGGGGCTATCACGGTTGGTATTTGCTATGTTAAGCCTGATCCATGATCACCTCCTGTAATGGACAGTATTGCTTTTATCATGAATGCAGATGGACAACATCCTCCAGAGGTTTTTTCTTGTTACGGATGATGTCTGAACACTCTGAAGTCACGGCACTGTTAGTTAGCTGTGAGGGGTTATTACTTTGGGGATGCAAAACTCTACCCACAGTCTGGACTACCATTTCAGGCACATGTGGACAGCAGAAGTTTGCACTGTAGTCTGGATGGTAAAGGCTGCTGAACAAGAATAGACGGGCACCAGGCCTTTGAGGTAATTGTCTCCTCCTTGCAGATCTTACGAGCCTATAGGGGCACCGCCTAGTAGGATCCTTGTGGCCAACTGGATGAGATAATACTGGAGAGTAGTGGTCAAAACGGAACTGCTGTTTAATTCAGGTCATTCTTACCAAAATACTGTGGCTTTTAAGAGGCAGCAGAATTGATTCAACACATGTAGGCTTACTAACATTGAGTTTCACCAGGGCCAGGGAGCGTGTAAGGAGGTAAACCCTGCA
This sequence comes from Pygoscelis adeliae, assembly GCF_000699105.1. Taxonomy (NCBI): domain Eukaryota; kingdom Metazoa; phylum Chordata; class Aves; order Sphenisciformes; family Spheniscidae; genus Pygoscelis; species Pygoscelis adeliae. The sequence goes on along the minus strand of NW_008825409.1, from coordinate 215,171 downwards.
GGCTTGCTAAGGTTGTAGAACAGTTTTCCAGGGCAGACATCACTAGTACCCATCACATGGGTATGTATGTTTCAGTGAAAAGTACAAAGAACCTCAGAGTCTAGGTACTAAATGCATACACCAGATCAAGAACCTGCCAAAACAAAGGGTCTTGTGCCACACATATACCAAGAATAAAATGCACATTTACCATGACACCATGTTATGTTCTTGCTGTACTTTCTATACTTATTACTTTCTGATGCACAAAGCGGAAGCCAACTACCATACTGGAAAAGAAGATGTGCCATCTTGTACAAGTATCAGTGCTACCTAGCCTTCAAAAAAAATTAGAAAAAATAGACGAAAATCTTAATTTTTAAAGAATATTTGCCAAAAAAACTTCAAATGAGTAAGTAAAATCAGGAAGTAGAAAACAGTCACTAAAACAGAAGGATGTGAGACACATCCACCCTTGCTAGATGTTCCAAATCATACCTGGGGTTTTGAAAGTGAAAGATTTGGGAAAAAACAACCAGGAAGCAATAAAGTAAATAATGCAATAGCAGAGTACTGAATGTTAAAAATTGAAAGGTAGGCAGAAAGCAAGAGAAAAAGAGATCAGTTAAAAAAAAAAAAAAATCAAGCACAGGATAAGCAAACAGATGATCCTTAATCTGGCTAGAAGTTTGATGAGGCTCCCCCCCCCACCCCCCCCCCCCCCCAAAAAAAAAAAAAAAAAGATGCAAAAGGCCTGGACAACTAGAATTACTTGAGCAAAATTTCAGGTTATGTCAAGACCTGACTTTATAAGACTGATCTAACAGCAAGCAGAGCACAGTCACTAAAAAATTTCAACTTTGGATTGCAATATGTGCTACATCTGGCTTTTTTTAAAGAGGAGAGATATCTCTAATTTTCAGAAAATAAAACAATTAAAACTGAGAATAATCACAACTAAAAAAAATTAGAAAATCATTTGACTGAAAACTGGGAATTCTCTAAGGAGCTACTGATGGCCTAAAAGCCACAGTTCCATAAGAAAGGGGAACAACAATTAAGGCTAGAAGGTCCTTCTAGTTCATGGACAAAGTGAATGCAGGAATTAGAATGAAGAGAAGTTTGAGACAATAGAAACAAATCAATTCAAATCAGAACTTAAGGATCTCTTTGCAGGCAACTACCCTAAAGCAGCTCATACAAAAGTATCTCAAAAAGATGGAGATAAGACTTAATTATACTTTATTAATACTTTCTGAAGGAGAATATATCTGGAAAGGTGTTTAATAAGGCACAAAATCCAAACAAGCTTCAGTGTCTAGAACATGGTAATAGATCCAGTCAAAGTACAGACAGAGAATCACTTTAAACAGTGGGGTAATTAATCGTGGAATAAATCATCAAACGAAGCAGAGGATTTACAATGTAGGAAACCTACAATAAAGAGTGCATATAGCTTAGTAATCAGCTCATTGGTCAGACATAGATTATCAGGCTCAACAGAAGCATAACTGCTTGAGGACTAACGAATGCAGAATTTGAGAAGATGGAACTATGATCAATTGATCTCATTGATACAGCAGTCATTTTACCACAGAGTTCAGTACGAGGCGGCTGAGTTTCAGCCAGCTGTGACCCGGCAGCTGTATAGCTGTGTTAACAAAGCCCAAGCTCTTCATTAGATGAAGCATAAGAACTCACTGCTGTGGCTGCATGGCTTCTGGATTGGATCTCATCCAGCTGAGCACAGACTAAGCAAATTTTACAGACAATGTTAATGAATCCTGTAGATACATAACGTGAACAGAAATAACTGTCCAGTGTAGCAAACTGAGGTATAACTTGATTTCAGAGAATCTAAACCAAAAACAAGTCTGGATTTGCCTTACTATAAAAATCTTGCATTTAAAACTGGATGCTACCTTGAAGGTATGTTATTGCTCAAAAACAAGTATTAAGACTGGATGCAAAATCCATTGGATAAAATTTACTGTTCCAGTTATTTAGGGATGTGACCGGATGATCTTAATGCCTCCCTGGCCTCAAAACCTTTGAATAAACAGCAAAATGACTGCATCACCATCAAACGTGCATTAGAGATGAAGTCATATTACAATCTTCATCCAATTGTGCCAGAAAAATACCATCGTAATAGTGTTCTTACTGGCACATATCCAAATCAAGACAGGATAATATTTCACCAATGTACAATTACTCAAACCAGACGGAGAACTTTTGGGTTGTGGGAAACCTCACTCACAAATGCATGTAATTGTTTCAGAGGCCAAAACAAAAACCCAGAAAAGCATAATTTGAAAGAACAGCTTTAAATTGAGCAGACAGAAGCCAGACAATTTAACAAGAGGATTAAACTGAATCCCGGGATTATCAACTGCATAATAACAGATATGAGTGGGTTTTTGGGGTTGGTTTTTTTTTTTTTTTTTCTTTTTTTTCTTAGTACTGTAAATGCAGAGCCTTTGGAACAAAGCAAGAATCTTTGTTTCCCCTTAGAAGTCTTTCCTATCCTACTGGAAGTCTTTTCAGGTGGAGGTCCTGACAATGAATTAATATATGCTTGTCATCTGAATGCATAATGTATGCTGTCCTACATTCCTTATTCTCCAATAGATCTTTCTCTTCTTTTTTTTCATTTATGTACACAAGCTGGAAGATGAAGGAAAAATTAATCAAAGGAAATAAAATACAGAATGGAAACAGGAAACTATGCTCTATACTTTCAGGTGAGGAGACAAAAAATGGAAAAGGGTGTTTGTATATTAAAGCAATTAATAGGATGAGGCTGTAAATTTAGTTTGTGGTTGTTCAATACGGTGAGAGGCGAAGCAGGAGAAAAATTGGAAAAGAGCAGCAACAAGCTCTACTATTTGGTTTATGTGAATTTTTTCCACTGTTTCCTTAAGCTTTTCTAAAAGGTAAAGCCAGAGGGAACTGAAGCTATTGGAAGAGAGAAGAGCCACACTGTATATACTAAGCTACAGTTTCATTAGAAAGTCCATCTAGCAGTAACCTACTCAAAAGATCAACCACTACTTTGTGCTTCTTGGGAAAGGGTGACCCCTCTGCCCTCACTATTATAACATTAATCCAGTCACAAGACTGCTATGGCAGCACTGTTCTCCCTTCATAGATGTCACAGGAAAGGGCAATTGACTCTTAACTGTATCAAATATTAGGAATCCGACAGTATTCCTGACCCTCTTCAGGAGGTGTCTTCTAGTTTTGTTCAGGAATGAACACTTCAGACACACTCTGCTCACTTGTCAGACTGAAAATATGAATTTTACAACCTACTCTACTCATTAGGGTCTAGGGGTGCTGCTTGCAAACGGAGAATTGGTATTAGTTTAATTTTATATTAGTGTTTCCCCGAATGTATTATGACAACATTACACACATTCATAAATGCAATATTGTTATATGAAGGTAGAAGTATATAAACATAGATATATAATGAAGATGCACCTTACATATAAATATTGTATATGCTCACCCAAGGCTTCTCACAAGCTTTGCAAATTCTAAAAGACACGTGTTTGAAGGCAGACGAAGTTGTCCTTCAGCCAAAGCCAGCTGACAGTCTTCAAATGTATAGTCTGTCACTGGAACTCCCAATGCCCTTGAATAAACCAAAGAAATACAGTAAGCAAGATAATCTAAGAAAACTGAGCAGAATCACTTTCTTTTATAGCAAGAAATCCTGTAACAATTATGCTCTCTATTCTGAAGAACTATAAAGAAGAGCCCATAAAAGAAAGTTCACATACAAAGAATGAAATATGGTACTCCACCCGTTGCAGAACATCTATTTTGACTTTACAAGTATATGAAAATATAAAGAACACAAGGGGAAAAAGTAGGCAGTGCATAGACTTTCAAATTCCTTAATATTTTCATAGAAGTGAATAACAAGGATTTCAAAATTATTAAACTAGAACAAAATTACCTATTTATTAATAATTATGTTAAATATTTATATTATTATTACACTAACATATTAATAAATCAATAATCACCTGAGCAGAACAACTATTACCTTCAGGTAATATTAAAGTTATACAACAGGCAATGTTTATAAAGAATGGCTAGAACATAAAGTATAAAAGCAAGTAGAGTTAAAACTCCAAGCAAACACAAGTTATTTTTAAGTGTATGACATAAGAAAGGTAGAAGAAAAAATACTCCCAAGTTTTTATATGCCAAACAATTAAGTACTCATTTTTGCTTTACTTCTAACTTGATGCGCTGTAGTAATAGCAGCACCAAAAGATAACTTCAAGGAAATCCCGATATTGTAGTTGCACTGCGTTGCTGTGCCAAAGTTGAGAGAAAGACACTTCGGTTTGGAAGAGGCCTTTAAGAATTCAGTGGACAAACATGAGACACAATTTAGAAAGCGAACACTGCTCCATATGAGTTACTCATCTGCCATGTTTTCCGTTATACTTGATTTTACTTATATTAGTACGGAACGTTATCTCCTTTGCGCAGCCTTTTCTAGTTTGATGAAATCTTCACAAAATTTTTTTCTTGACTTATCTTCATTCTTTTCATCTATAGGTTTTTCTACCTCACTATTAACCACCTTTTTCATCCGTGAAGTTAATACACAGTAACGGCAAGATTGATACAAAACCCCGAGGCATGCCACAGTCATTCAGTCTTTGATGAAAACTCTGCATTCCATTCTATGCTTTATTATAGACAGTTTGATCTGCAACGGCAATTACCTCTCATGCAATAACCACTTAATTTCTGTTAAGTAGCCTCTTCCCCAGAATCTCGTTACAAGGCCTTTGAATGCCAAGATAAGTAATAGAAGCCAGTTCTCTTTTACCTACCAATTAATTGTCAAACTTCAGGAATTCTAATACCTTAGTAAGACACGCACTTAACATTAAAGCTACTGATCAGGGTTTCTCTCTTCTCTCTAAGGCTGAGAAAGTCAAATATTCAGGAAGAATACCTCACTAATAGATATTTGAGCTCAAAAGTACCAAATATGTTAAAAAAATAGGTATTATTTATAAGCTACTTATGAATAAAACAAGGACATACAGGGTAGTGATTTTGGATGAACAGCCTCCCCCTTGCAAGAAGAAACCACAAACAGGAAGGAACAAAAGGAAAAAGCCAACGAAACAAAAAAAGATACGGGTACATAGAAAAGGCATCTTAAAATCCTGCAGACTGTTGAAGGCTAGATTGCCTCATATGGATGATCCCAAACAATTAAATTCCGTTCCTTCAAAATTTCACTTCTTGATCTGTTCCTGTTTCATCACTCTGCTCCTCCTGTGATGTGTGTCCTAGTAGTATTTGCAAATCAGTAAACCACCTTAACGGAATGGACAAGAGGTTTTGTGATACGATATTTCCTTCCATAGACTTATGGTTAACATAGTAATGAATGTTGTGTAAAATCCAGATGAAGAACTCCCCCATGCTGTGGGGATTTAAATCCATTTCCAAGTTCCACCTGACTTAGAGATCAGGTATTGCAGGTCTTGTCAATACTTATATGGTATTCAATATAGCGTTGTATTATACAACATGAAATCATTGGTTATTATACAACACAAAATCAATTTTCCTTGGAAGAAGAAAAAAGGAGTGGACGAAAGGACAGTCTATCCTATCCCCTTCTTTTGTACTGTGTGCACACTATATCATCCTTATAAACTTCCCTGTCAACTGTTAGGGAAACAGCTGAACTCCTAGGGCAGCAAGGACACAGTATAAGCAGTACTACCCAGAGTGGCTTACATAAAAGAATGTGGTAATAACTAAAGATCTTGTCCAGCCAGGCAAATCACACCGGATTTCATCAGCTCTTAAGGCAACAGTAGGTATAGCACACAACAGAAATACAGGAACTTACGAGTGATCAGCTGAAGCACAAGGCAGCTACACAGAAAAGGGGAAGCTGGTTAAAAATAAGTTAAAAGAAGAAACTGAAAGGCCGAAGTGTTCATTTGTCGTAAAAAATGACACACCATATTAGGGAATCAGAAGTGACAAGACACTTAAAGATTCTGAAAGGACAAAAACAAATCCAGTATGACTCAGCAACTGATTAACGGTGGCAATTAGAATGAAAATACTTTTTTAAAAAAAACAACCAAAACATGTTCTCTCAAGGAAAACAGAGAAGACAGACAAGTTAAAACATAACCATAAGGTGGCATGTCAAAGCAAGAAACAATAACTTGGTAAAACTAAAAGCTAGAAGCTTTTCAAACACATCAAAAGAAAGATGACTAAGAAAGATCAGGCCACTCAACCTGGGGGGAGGGTAGAAGCCTGACTGACTGCCATCCCAGAACCAATGCCACATTTAAAGAACTTCTCCTAAATAATGGTCTCCAAACATGTTGAAGGAGCCTAGCCAAAGAGGAATAATAATAATAATAATAAAAAAAACACCAAACAAAACCAACAACAAACAACCAACCAAAACCAAACTTATGATACAGAACAAATTCCAAATAAAAGCAGGGATCATCTCAGACTCAGCCAAACCATAAAGGGAAATTACAGCCTGCATCTTTTTATAGCTGTGTGCACCCCTTACAGAAGGAGCAGTATTTGGGCCAGACTTACAGTGCTATCAGTACAGGAGAATTCCCACTACAATTAATGCCTGCATGTATGCCCAGTGTCAACACATACACAAAACAGGATTGAGAAGGATAAAAGCATCTTCTCTTGCTCACCTGTTGGCAGTTCTCCAGCCTTTGGACTTCCAAAAAAAGCAAAAGGAACTGAAACAGTGTATTTATATATACATCCACACTTTCAGAATTACAAAGATCAGAAGTAAAGAAGGGGAAGAAACAACTTTTGCTCACAGTAAAGTTCAGTCATAAGATCAACCAAGGCCAGACAAATTGGAGTTCAAGCGGCTCTTGAGTTCAGAAGATAAGTTACAAGCTGTATAGGGCTAGCAGTTTAACACAAAAGGACCTTGATTTCAGCTCAGAATGTTGAAGAAACTGAAGCTAGGGAACATAAAGTTCATTATTTGTGCTAAGACTTGTGAATTTTTCAATTTCTTGGAATAAAGACTGGCATACTAGAGTTCACTGTAAAGCCTGGGTGCAACTGCAACTCACAGGATTTTCTGCAGAACCAGTTACCAAATTATTCCAGCTTATCTCCAGGGCAATCTTTCTCTACTTCAATTCAACTGCTAGGAAAAACAAAGATCATTTCAATTTGAGATGCAAATTACAAGTGCAACCCAATGTTTTTAATAAACTAGGAATATAACAGCTTTTCCCATATCTTAATTTGAAAGCATTTTTTTTTCTTCCTCTTTTCTTCATACTACCTCTGCTTTCACAGTCAGTTAACTGGAGCCTGGCCTTTTTAACGTTCAGCAATTTTATATGGCCAGACGTGCATGTCTGGATTGACATACCTTGAGACTTTTTCCCTCCCTACCTTCCCTGAAATGCTGGCTATTTACCTTTCATGATATCACTCTGCACGAAATACCAAAGTCAGTAAGTAACATCAAAAAAATAAAAACAAACCAAAACCAAACCAAAGCCCAAAAGTCTTCCTGCCAACCCAATCTGTTACACACAACAGTTGTACTTGTTACATCCTGACTTCTCGCACCAAACAGCTCCCTATGTCTAACACTTGTGCAGTCATAATATAAAAATAAATTATCAACTTTCTCATTTTCTGCATACCAATCCACTACGCATGCAGAATTCCGAACGTAAAACAGAATGTGACTGCTGTAATATTATGCAAAGTGACAGAAAATAGTACAGGCAATATTGTGACATTCTGAATCTACGCTTCAACAAAAACATTTTCAAAATGTTTTACATTGTTAATAAGCAGAACTGTGAACTAATCTAGAAAATATTCCACAGGCTGCTCAAAAAAACCCTTTAAATCAGCTATAATCTTTATAGGGTGCTGAAAACATTAAAAGGATATCAAATTTGGTATTTTACTTCACTATCAGATGTTTAGGAAAAAGACATACAAAACATGGTGGACAAATAACCCCAGCTTCTAGTAGTCATCTGTATAGGTACTTCCTGAACCAGAGACTATTTGTACCACTGTGTTTTAGAATCATTGATGGATCAAATTTTTTACAGTATATCTCAGCTCTGATGAATTAATTTTATGCATCTGGTAGTAAATGCCACAATTTTGTGCATGTTTTAAAGAGTATTTCCATTTACTTTCAGCTGATGTAATGTTGAGTGCTTTCCATTTCTTCTGCTATGAAAAGTAACAGACTTTCCTTACCATGCATTTCTAGAACACTCATGATTTTACTGACCTTCAAAGCAACCCTCCACTTTTTTTTTTTTCCTTCTTTTTTTCCTTTTTCTTTCTTTCTTTCCCAAGCTGAAGAGCTTTCACCTTTTTACTTTTGGAAGGCCGGGGTAGGTAGCATCTTTTTTCTCCCTGGACTACTCCTACTTTCTTGGACATTCTCCAAGTAAACAAAGGTCCAGTCATAACAATCTGGAGTTCACATCAAGAATATAATATCTCAAGATGGTTTAATTTTTAGACAGAAAAAGAAGCTGCTAACAGCTGCATTTATCCCTTGTATTAAGAAAATGGGTCCTGCAATTGTTGGTCTTGTAGGCCTGTACATCACCAATCTTCAAGGGGTGAAAAATGCGCTGTCAGCATTCAAAAATCTAGTTTAAACGAGATTGTTGCAAAATATTACTTAACTTTAAAAAAATGTGTTTCTTCCTTGAGAAAATAAACTTAGCAAGAAGCTGCATAGAGTTAACTCTGTTCAGTAACTACATTTGCCTAATTGCCACACTTACAGCAGGCCCAGAAATAAAGAGTGCACAATGTAGTTCTCATCTCCATTTTTCTATATGGCCTGAAACCTAAACAAATGGATGGTTGTTAATGCCAGCACTTCAGTAATTCCACTTACACTGATCCTCATGCCTTTGATGGTATAAAAATGACAAAAAGTCTTGAATTTCAAAGTTGAGTGCTGAGCATCCAACCAGTGCTTCTACAGAATCACATATAAAACTTCGGACAACATAGGCACAGAGCACAGTGGTTTTTCCAAAGTTAGATTTAATTGACCACTGAAATATAACAAATAGCCATGAGATAGACCAGTAAGCTACTGTAAACCCACATCCTCAAGGCTATTCTTCAGCAACTAGCATTACTGTATCATGTACAGTGGCAGAGATCACATTCTGATACTGTCAAAGCCTGCAAGAAAAAAAAAAAATCTGATTTTGACTATGCAGAAAATGACAAAGGGTGAAATGGACGCAGAAGACTATCTGTAATATCTTTTGCCTTCACCAGCATGCTGGAAAAAAGGATTCTTTCTCAAAAGTGTAATCCTCATATGTCAAGCTGATAAGAGTTACTGCTTTAACAGCATGACATGCTCCAACAAGAGGAAAGTGATCCCGGCAAGGACTTGACAGAGAAAACATGAGGAAGACAGATGTTTTCAAGTTCCATGTTTAACACTCTGCACTTTAATTGATTTGAGCATCTACTGTAAATATAAAAACGTGTCTTTAAATGTTTGTTTAAGTGGAGAAGAAAAACAAAGTTATCGGAAAAATGCAAACCAGACTATGACATTTTGGTATTTCTACAGGAAGTCTGCCCTTCTGGGCTCCCCACAAAAGAAACTTCAAAACTCCTGGCTAGCATCATGTATGTAGTTATAATGCTGAGTTCTAACACCAGAAAGATCAGAAAAATGAAATGCTCAAATCAGGAATGCTGACAGAACTTCAGTTCTGAAGTGCTTACAGTTTTGAAAAACAAAGGGGCAAAGGTGTCCAGTTTCCATCAGGTTTCAGCCTAAACATCTGTCATATGCATAAAAAAAAAATTAAGAAAGTTGCAGTATTTTAACTTGCATTTTTTTCCAAATTGTACCATTTAAACCATATCCTTCCCTATTTTAAAGTGCTAGGTACGTGCAACTAACTAGAAGGTGAGCTACTGACATACTCCTTTTAAATATATTTGAGCCCTAATTGCTAGTAAGGTAACAAACTAACAGATTTTGTTTTGCAAAGTGGGAGTGGAAGAGTTACCTACTTTTTCTTTAAAGCAGTATTTCTATACTCTAAACAGTACTTTGATTACTTTACAACTATCAGATGTCTTCCAGAATAAAAGTGCTAATGAAAATTCGGTGTTCAAGAATCTATTCAACAGGCAAAAGGCTACAATGCCACAATGAAAAGGGACAACTAGTAATTTTTTCAGAGAAAATAAATCCCAAACGAAAAAAAACCACACAAAACAAACAAACTTTAAATGGGTATCAGTAAATTAGAAACTACGATGCAGAAAAAAACAATATGGAAAGGTAAAAACAGAGGAAAACTTATTACCAGCTGAGGATAGTAAAATTGCCAAGAGGCAAAAACAGCTGTCATATCATAGATACTTTACATGAGGAAACAATTAAGATGACATATGAATAAAATGAAGTACTTTCCAATGCTTTAACAATGGTAGAGATGTTTCCTTTATCACTAAGAAATTTTTAGAAATAAATACTTGTGATGGCAAGGTCAGATGATTTGCTCCTAATAATTCTAGAAGAGCTGGGATTGAAGCCTCAAGTCTACGCACTGACTATTTGACAACGCTACTGTAGTTCCAGCAAATCATGAGTTAATACTTTGAAGATATAAAAAAGAATTTTAAAAATGTAACAACATAGGCCAGAAAGCTTGACACTCAACTAGAAAATATATAAAGAGTAAGTGCTGAAATTAATAAATTAACAGATCAAAATAATCCACGTTGACTACCATCAACGTAAGGTGATAACAGCTCACGCACATAAAGACCAAAATGACAATTTTGCAATTGTAAGTAATACTTACAAAAATGAGCTAATATAATATGTATCTACATGGCATGACTTACTAGCATGGCGGTATCAGAACTGTACTAGAGCATTAAGGAACACACAAAGTGAATTAAAACTCAAGATATCACCAAATCCTATTTATTTATTTTAAAGAGAGAACCTGCACAGACTGTTGCCGTATTTAAAAGCACTCAACATTTTCAGTGATTTGAAAGTGACTCTAAACACACTTCCTGACAGCATGTTGTGGATGAGATGGGTATTGACTAAACAGAGTAGCAGTCAGAACAAGGCCAGAAAGACCAAAGAAGACAGACTCACTCAAACAAAATAGGTTGTATGAGAAAATCAAATGCAAAGCATATTGATAGGGAATAAGTAGGGGTCCATGCTTTAGAACAGTAGATTAATCTAATCTGCATGTGCCTTTTGTGCAGAATAAGAAAATGATCCAAAGGAAGACAAGCATGAAGTCACTGTTCAGCAGCAGTGGCTATCCTGCCTGAGTAATTCCAGTTCTGATTACAGAGATAACCCCCAAAACAGAAGAAACGGTGAGCTGAGTGGCTGTAACAAGACTGCACATGATTCTAGTTTTTGGCCCAATGCTATTGAATAAATATCTGTCAATGAGAAAAAAAAGCTTGAAGATCACAGACATTAAAATACTGGTAATTGCATAGGTGAGATTAAGAATCCCTTTTAGAAAGAAACTCTGGATTTTTACAGATGCTGTAAAGCAATCAAGCGCTAAGGCTTGGATCTTGCTCATCCTCCTGATGAGGAGGACTGCAACGAAAAATATCACTACAAGTTAGCATTGCAGGAAGCAAATAGCCACAGGCTCAACTGAAAGGTCTGTAGAAGTTGTGAGCCTTATTCATTTTCTACCACGACAGAGTGTCCTTTAAAAAATGGAAATGTATCACCTGGATTCTCGTGGTATTTGGTGACAGATCAGTGCACAAATACTGAAACACCATCAATCAAGAAGAGATCAGCTCATATTACATTTGAATTAAGTAAAACATAAGCTAGGTTTAATTTAGAAGAAAAGTCTGTGAAATGAGGTTCTAAAAAGCAGCAGGAAGGGTGCTTGCAGAACAGTAATCCGGACTGAGTAACTTCTGGTCACAACGTTCACGTCAGTGAGATAATCATCCCCAATATGGTCCAGGAAAAGCAAACCAGTGTGTTCGTACTCAAATGGACGGTATATGGCAGCAGCAAAGATGAATGATGCAAGTGGTGGGTTAACACTTGAATACATCTTCAAAAGTATACAATACTTGTCATCTCAGATGAAAAGGAATACAATAAAGACACGTAGAGGACTACAGCAGTTAAAAAATGGCATTTCCTTTGTTATTGGTACGGCTGCCTGAGGGAACCTGAAGCACGGGAGAACAGTTATGCTTGAAGTCCCTGGCCTGAAACAGAGAGCCAAAAGGCCAGGCTCACTTTGGGTTTCACTATTTGGGCAAGTAAATTCATCTGTCTTGCAAGAAATTAATGTCCTAAGGAAGCAAACCTCTGAATGACAGCATCTCCTTTATCAAATATTCAATTTATATATAAGTGAACAGGAACTATCTAGAGACTCCCATCACTCGCATCTGTGGCTGCCCACAGAAAATCTAAACAAATAAGGCTAAACCAAAAATTCTTCATAGAGTCAACAAGTAGAAGCAGCATAAGAATCAGACATCCTGTCACGTGCTTTGTTCAACACTTAACAGAAGCTGTTCACAAGACAAGATTATGATGAAGGCAAACAGATTTCAGGAGTGGAAAGCGTATCTATTGTTGCACTCAGGAAGTTCTATCAATTCCCCTTGAAATTAGGGGCAAGACAAGGTTTTTTGCCGCAATACTGGTTCTAGACTCACAAATGCATTACTATCTGGGACTGCCACCTCTGCTGCTGCAAAATATCCAGTAGTATTAGACTCTTCTTCCAGAAAAATATGATGGGGAGGAAGGGGAAAGCAGACATCTAAACAGATCCTGACGTGACCTCTTGACATCAAAACAGTACACTGTCACTGATTCAATCTTCAAGAAAAGGAGACAAATCTAGTAATACTGTCCTTTATTCACCCATGCAGGGTACAATGCTAGCACCAAATAGCGTCTGAGGTGCTAGAGTTGCAACTGCTACAGCTCCAGAACAGACTGACTACATCTGAGCTGGTATCTCCTACACCAAAAGCCACATGAATGAACTGGGAGAGTCTGGAGAACTGCCACTAGAAGTAAGCATCTCAAAGTGGCCAGAAGTAAATAAATTTTGGTTATGTTGATGTTATTTTAACTGGTCTACAGTAATCCACAGTATCCAGGAGTCAGCATTCTTGTTTATTCCCATCTGCATTTTAACTTCAGAACTTTGATATCCACATTTATTTTCCTTTCACATCAACACAGCATCTGCAGCCCCTTCTCCATCTCAAAGCAAGCCATATTTGCTATCCCCCATTCTGACAGTCTTCCCTTTAGACCTGCATCCCACTTCTGCTACCCCAAATGCCTAATTCTTCAGAAGTGGGAGGGAGAAACAAAAGGAAAAGGAAAATCATCTCTCTCCTCCTACGCACACATAGAAGGGAAGGCTTTCAATATGCAGGTTGTTGTAAACCTGTGTAGACTTTCAAAATTTCCCCTTATACCACACAATCCTTGTCATCTGACAGAGTAGAGTTCAGAATGAAGGTTTCATAACACAGCCTTCTACCCAAAGTCTGAGGACAACACTTTCGTGTAGTGCCAGATGACTGTCTTAAATTAACTACAAAAGTCTTTGAGGCCACCACAACTCTGAGACAGGTTGATTCACACAGATCCTTTTGTTTTTTCTTTTGAGAACTGTCTTTTCATACAATGGATTGAGTATTGATCTATTGTTATATTATAGGCCCAACATCCTTAAGGAAACTCTCAGAGCTGGGTTCTGCTTATAAACCAGAGAAGGATTACCAGTTTCTGTCTACAAACTGGCCTTTGGTTGAAACTGATAACTTAGAAATGGAAGAGAAGTTACACAAAGGAAATTAAGATTTCACAGGTTCTTTCAAAATTCAGAGTAGAAAGATTCATAAATCCTTCAAGAGTTATTAATGACCATAGACCTGAGGGTTCTCTGTAAATACTGAAAAGAACATCTACTGACTAATGAAAGATTTACTGAAAGGACAAAAAAATGAATGAACAAGAGAGGTTAATTAAAAATACAACAAAAGAGAATGAAGGTCTGCGTATTTGATGTTAGCTTTATTACACACTATAGACAAGCATTGTTAAGTGTCCTCACATTAACATTCAACTTCAGTTAGTTCTTTGCATTGTATCAGTGCTCTATTTCCAACACAAACAGCTTTCCTGTGCTTTACTGTTTGAAATAACCACAGGCTAACAATGAACACATGAAACTATTATTAACCTCATTAAAAAAGTCATAGCTTAAAAATGCAACTTCAATAGCACAAAATTCAGTTACATTAACTTTCATACAGTTCAACTATACCTTTCTCCCCAGAGGACTAAATACCCACAGCAGCAAGCAGAACCGGCTTGTTACAAGAAGACATGTTAAAAAAGTAAGCAACTCCTACAGTTCCTGCTGTATTTGTGGCTCCCTGGCCTTCTCATAGAGGAAGGCAACTCCTATATAAAACGTTTTGTATACACTACTGCAGACTACAAGCTTCTTTGCAAGCAGGCAACTACACTGACTTGATTTCATGACATCTTCTTGATCCTAAAATTAAAACCACGTATCTATTTTTATTCCATATTACAACATACTTACTCTGCCATTACACGTCTGACGTTATTGGCATATAACACTGGATTTTTTCTTTCTTCTTCTGAAGGAATATACACGGGTAGAAACTGCATACAGAGAACTGAATTATACCAAGAATATTTAACATTTTAAACAACCTCTATTATAGCGCTATGGTGAAAGATGTATAAAGTTTGTTGCTACTTACAAAATTATATTAATAAAAGGACTACTAAAGAAGTAAAAACAGAACTCTTAAATGCTTAAGGATGCATCATACTTCTAGAAATTCATATAACAGTGACCCTGCTCATTTCTTACCTCATGGAGTAGAGTGTTTTATCTTCCTTTCATAAGTGGGACCAGGAATTTTTAAATCATTTAAAAGTATTAGCATTTCCTTGCAAACCCTTCTCTTACATCCTATATTGTTCAGCGCTTTGCAGATAACCAAGAAATGCACCTGCTACATCAACATGGTTCTATAGCTTAAATGTTAAGAATTCAACTTCTCAGGACATCAGGTATTTACACATTTTGAAATCATGTATGACTGCTTAATGTACACATCAGAAGTGTTTTTATCTTCTGTTGGAGGTTTTGAAAAAATTCTCCTTCAAATTGGACACTGGATATTAATACTCAATTGAAATAAAAATTCTAAATAAATGCAGATGGCCACAGAACCACAGAACAGTTGAGGCTGGAAGGGGAAAATTAAACCAGAACTGCTGGAGACCTGCAACAGAAGAGGCAGCTTTCAGAATGGGTTGGCCTATATTAAAAGGCCTTCCAGCTTTTGGCTATGTTTTTAAGTGTTCACTGAAATGTGATGTAAGCCCCAAGACCATGGCCAGACTCACCTATAAAAACCCTCAAAATATCCCATTTCTGTCAAATAACTAACTTCTCAGATAGAAGGAACAAGAAGGGATCACTCCGACTCCCACCCCTGCTCAATACCAGCCAGACAATTCCCTTAGTAGTGCAACACAATGACTCTGTGCACTAAGTGAACAAAATGTTTGTAATCCCGTGGAAAGCTTCTGAAGTAGAAGCCAAATTCGTAATAAGCTTAGTTATATTTCATATAGTTACCTATCAGTAATACAAAATTATGATCCAGAAATTTCACACTGGTCTTTAAAAAAGAAAATAAGAATTGGGAAATAAACATAAAGTTTATCATTTAAGCAAATACTTCTCAAAAACTATGAAGTTAGCTGTATTTTCAGAATTGTATAACGGTATGATCAGCAGTACCGAAAATGCTGCCATTAGATGTTTGTCTAACTGTTTCTCAGAAGTATTCAGTGATGGACAAATCTTTAATTTATTTTGGGTTTTGCTACAGTTTTCCCTATATGCACCACTGCAATTGAGGACATATGACTCCTGTCTTCTAGGTTTACAAACAGGTACACCAGCCTGATGTGATGTAATATACAAAACCACAAAAACTGTGAAGCTAACAGAGACGGAAAGACTGTTCCTTTGAGTTCCAAACCCAATTCTATTTCTTTTATTTTGAATGGCAAATTGCTTCAAGTCATTCATCCAAACACAGAACAAGTTTGAATATGAGGCAATTTCAGAGGTGTCCTACATGTCTGTGCCTAACTGGACAGAAATAGCACATTCATTTCAGCACCACTAACAAAACTAGGAGAAGAACTCTCAGCTGCTGCAGACTGTGATGGATGTACGAACACTGAAGCTGACAGGCCAGCAAAACAAACCTACATGAGCCAAAACAAACTACATGTGCAGGTGATCACATACCCTTTCTTCACACGATTGCTTGCATGCCAGTTCCAAGTACAGGATGGATGGATAGGCAGGCCGATATTTATAGTAACCTATTATAAAGTCTACATACATCCTTGCTTCTCAATATACATGGCTGGATGACATGTATGTCATGCCAGAACATACATTATATGCAGAGAAGTCCAGACTAACAAACTTTGGATCCTGATTGCTGGCTGTTAGACCTTACGAGCGATCATTTAATCAAAAACATACTAAAGTTGCGTTGTTTTGCTGTACACCTCCCTGAGTTATTGGATCTTCAGCAGTAATTCTGGTATCAAGGCTGGTTGGTATTTGCCAGTATCCCTGTGCTGATGGAACAAAGCAGGAATAAAAGCCAACAGACTTTGGAGACCAGGGAAAAAACATGACTTTGAACACAGAACAACTCATTTTCCCTCTACTTTCCTAAATCTGCAGCACTTCCTTACAAAAACAGATTCAACAAGTAGCTCTCAAGTACTCTGCCTCATACTTGTGAGCAGCCTTGCAAACAGCTCTGCTCCTCTACCCGCTGCCAGCTCCTGCTTTAGTATGGAGTATTTCAGAAAGTCACTAGCGCTTTTTGTTTTTTTTAAATAAAGATGACCAAAGATCATAACTTGTCCTTGTGCAAGTTCTCTATGTGCTACAGAAGCTCGGCATCCTGCCAATCAGCTGGTTTGTCTTATCCCTGTGTGAGGCAGTTGCTCCCTGGACCTTCTACCAAAAACAGGCCACTGTTTTGGAAATAAGATTTTTAATTTTTTTTTTTTTAAAGTATACTATTAATAGCTGAAAACATGCAACTAAAGCGATAACACAAACCTCAAATTTCTACAATACATACAACTGTTCACTGGCTGTTACTTTGTGCATTCATTATTTCTGAGAAGAATTTATAGCATAAATAAGTAAACAGAGAGCATAGCAATGATAAATACTGTGATTAGCATATGTTATATGTTACAATAGTAACATATGTGTATGTAAATATGAAATAGTTGTTCTTACTAATTTACCCTGCCATCAGTCAGAGATAAGTAGCTACTTCATTATTAAAAAAATGTAAGCAGAAGAACCGCAGAATATCTGTCAAATATCCTATATAACACCTTTAAAATACCACACTTCTCCACAAAAATGTAGTTACTCTCTGTAAAATGCATAAGGACAGCAGTTTAAAAGGAAAGGTTTTAATTGTTTTCACATTTTCACTACGATAGTCTTCAGCCTTAGGATCACATAGTGTTTTCCTCAAAACAAAGTTAAGAATATACATAAACTTAATTTTTCATTGTGTTTTCCAATTTCACATTCTGAACAGTGCAGCCTAATAAAAAGTTTAGCCAGACATATTAAATAACCTTTCTGGCCTATGAGAAACCACTCACAATTATTTTTCTCTAGAAGATTGTCCTTAGTTTGTACATCAGCATTCACACACTTGGATATCTAACACACAGTTGGTATACTAGCTGGAATAGCAATCAGGCAATTAAGAGACAAGAAATTTCACAAAAGACTCTAAACAGTAAACAGAGTCAGAAATCTATCTACTCAATTTAAATGAATAAGAAAGTAAAGTCTTAAGCCAAGTGGAAAACTGTATTTTGTTATTCCATTTTTAGGCTACATTTTCAGACATGAAAGCCATTTGTCTAAAACATAAGTGGTATTTTAACCTGTTTTTACAGGCTGTGTTAACATATGAAGTTTGAATACAAACTTTTACTGCAGAATTAAGTACAATATTATATATTCTGATATTGCTCAGAATACACTGGGGTTTTTTTACTGACCTCAATTTCCACAGAATTGTGAAACTGACACAAAGTAAGCCACAGAATTTCTAACCTAAAAGGGAAAAAAAAGGAAAAAAGGGTGGAGGAAAAAAATTTACATGTAGAGAAACAGTAGTACATTATGCTCCAAAGTCTTCAAGTAACATTCCTACTTGTAGGTATGATCATATTCAGATACCAAATTAACAGAAAAGGTCTTTGAGAGTACTTCTATACACTACATTCTGTAAGGTGGAACAAAAGCAAATTACACTGAAGTTGCATCTTAAAAGATACCCAAAAGCAGGAAGACAAGCAGTAATATGATATACAGGTACTAACAGATACAGTAAGATATGATGTACGCATAGTGTGTAAAGAAAGAGTAAGTCTGTTTCAGGAAAATGCTGTATTCAGCATAGAGTTGGCAAGATTAATTATAACCACTAAGATTTTATCATTACCTTGGTTTGGAATCAAAGTTCATTACACTTCAGAAGTCTGTTAATGAAATGCAGTACATGTGTTTTAGTAGCCTAAGACACAAGATACTGGAATAAACTTGACCTTAGAAAGCAGTAAGATTCAAATCCAGGAGAGGATTTAGTAAGCCTAAATTAGGGAGCAGCATCAGTAGCCACATTTTATACACTATCTAGGTAGTTACAGCAGTCAGTCACTGTGAGGGGAGGGCTGGTCAAAATCCTCTTAGATAGATAAAGTGCAGTTCCTAGAATCAACACCCTACTCATTTTGCTATACACTCATTCAGGGATGCAACACATTTTCTTTTTTCCCCTTCTTTCCTACCGAACTTCCAACACATTAAAGCAAAGAAAAGGAGCAAGAACAACAGTGGAATTTGTGATTTGAAGTTTACGCCACTGACAGGAAATGTGAAAGTCTGGTTTCTAGGTCCTTGACCAAGAGCGTTAAAAAAACCCAGAAAGTTACAAGTAAACTTTTCTCTCTGCCAACTCTCTGTAATCCTCAAAGATTAATCCTTCAATTATAAATATCAATTTAAAAAAACTGATAGAACCTGTAACTAACTCAAGTCCCATGTAGAGAAAATTTAAGTTGTATGCTATAGTCAATCTTTGTTTTCAAGGTAGAGTCAGTTCATCTGCTCTGAATACTGTCAAACTAGTAAAAACATTACTTTCCATAAGTGGAAGAAAGTGTATAGTTTCCATGTGATGAGTTTTCAATCCATTTTATAGGCTACATCAACTTTGAACAGAATACTCCTGGATACACCAACATTTCTAGACTAAGTTTTGGCTAACACTATGACAGCAGAAGAGAGACATTGGCTGAGAAAGTGAAAACTGTATCAGTCTTAACAGTATTTTCTGCTAAAACATCAGAAATACATTTTAGGTCACTCAGGAGAATTAATCCTAATTAAGTAAAGCTGTAATTTAAACTGACCCAGTGAATTTGCATAACATCACATGCTGCCTCAGATTCTGATTCAGCTTTAATTTAATTAAACTTTATTAGCAGAAGTCAGCACTTCCAAATAAGGGTTTTTGTACACATTGAAGTGATCTGAGGCAACACATCTACAAGTTCCTTTCCTCTTCTTCTTCCTCCTTCTATGTGTTCTTGACTCCTCAGGTAGGACACTAAGCCAGAAGTAAGCTACTCACCTTTCTCCCCTCTGGCTGAGTTAATTTGCTAGATGAACTGCAGTGCAAATGCAAGGGAAGAGGTAGGAACTCACAAGGAGAGAACAGAAATCCTTCCACGCAGTAAATGCTGCAGTACCTACTTACTTTAGACACTATCATGGATTCATCTACTTCCAACGTGATGATTTAACTGAGAGCTGAACCTTTAAAAGTGATCAATGATTTCCTCAAGTCTCCAAATCTAGATGCATCCTTAATTAGGCCTGGTTCCTAGTCCATTTGAAGGTGCAAAATTAATTTAGAATTTTGGCTAATCCCAATGGTTTCCTCGTTACTACTGAAATATAGGATCTCAGGTGGGACATTCAAAATAATAGTTCCCAAGGAGGAGGCTAATGGCAAGCCATTTACCATAGAAACCAACTCCCCTTTACTTAGGGTTCAAAATTTCTTGTTTTGATCTTCATCTAAACATTTCAGAACTTCTACTCCAACCCCAACATGAAAATAATACTAAAAAAAATTTTTTTTTAAACAAGCAAGAACTGCTTCATTTAGTATTTTACATTACATGAATTTGCTAAGAAACCTCTAGAATAACATTTTGTTTAAAAAAAATAAAAAAGCGAAGTTACATTCAGGCAAGATAATGGAAACAGTATCTCCAAATTCCCTGTGTGGGTTGACTGTTTCTGTGGGACTAGACTGATTTCAAAAAAATAGCCATACAGATTTTATACAGAAGCACACCAAAGTGATTTGCAGGCAATAAAATCCATAGAGCAGAAGCAAGTTGTTTTACTTCAGGTACCTGGCTAAAAAAAAAAAAAAATTTTTTTTGAAATAAAAACCTAAAATCCATTCTGCAAACCACCAGAATCATAGCAGCAGAATTACACTGTTCATACCTGGATTCCTCTAACTAAATATTATCATAATTGGGGAACAATAGATAAAAGACACAAATTAATCCCAAAGAATAATCCAATAACCAGCAATTACTACTTGCCTGTATATGCCTATAAGACATGTAAATAAAAACTAATGAAGGAAAGCAATCATGATATAAGCAATAAAGCATAAACCACTTACGCTCCTGGCCCTTGCCATGTCCAAGTGATTGTATCCTAAGAAAAGAAGCATGACAGTTGCAATTAATTATTGTACTTCAAACTTTTCTTACATTATAGATAGTATAACTGATGACATACGACTAAAAGGTTTTCATGGAAACTTCAGTACCCTCTTTGCAAAAGTTCTTAGCCCCAACAGGAATCAGCCTACCTTTTATGTAGCTAGGAAATACCCAGTAACCAGCTCTTAAACACAGAGTATCTATATTCATAAAACATTTAAAGATCCAGGGATTCTTCAAATGCTGTTAGCCTTGGAAAAGAAAGTTATTTACTGTAAGCTGATGTTCCTTGGCATGCATAGTCCATGTGTATTTTCCTAACCCATCCTGCTCAACAGGGTGTCCCTCAAGTGTCCCTACACTTTACCTGGACCTCCCAGCAATAGATATGAACACTCTGTAACACTTCTGCAGTGTTTGGAACCTGTGGAGATGGCTGAAAGGGAGTCTGCTCAACTGACGTAAAGCAGTAGGACAAGTAAGACCTTACGTCTTACCTCAAAACAGTATTTTTCCAGTTGCCTTTAGTCACAGACAGCATACATCCACCTACCTGATCCAAGAATCAAAAGGTACATTATAAGACATCTAAACCCACCAATTTACTCTGGGGCAAGACCAGCAGCACTGTTAGATGGCCCAGATGAACAGTGTGTAAAACACTAAGAGAGGACAAATAGCAAAAGAAGTGAACAAGATGCAAACAGCAAAAAGGGAACCGAGACCTGGAAACAAGTATGTAACAGGTGATAAGAAGGAATATGACAGTAAAGGTCATCACATTTTTAACTGGAAGACTAAGAAAACAGCAGAGGAAAAAACTGCGATACTTGGAGACTAGATTTAAGTGTAGAAGTAAGAATCCAAAAAACCTGAAAATTAGTTCCAAGCTATTGTTCTGACCAACTGGGAAAAAAAAATGGACAAGTCATTAACGGAAAGACAAGAGGACTCTCTAAATTCAGGTTTCTAGAAGATGAGATCAGAAAGATATTTCTATCAACCTACTGAAAGTGCTCCAGTTCAGTTCTTTGTTACCATCCAAAACCATTTTAGAGAGTTTAGGGGCTCACATGTGCCATGATATTGAAAAATCAAGTCAAACTCCTGTTTTAATTACCATTTAGAGCAAAAGACTGTCACAAGTAAAAATGAAAGCAAGCAACACATCCATAAAAGGTGAAAAATGTGATTAGTGTGATTGATCAACAGCTTGGAATAAGGACAATATATCAACGAAGGACAACTAAAAATTTAAATATTGACTTTCAACAATTACTTTAAATCAAACAAAATATGATAAAGAACGATTTCATCCCTAGGAATCAACATACATGCATGAAAACATACTTCTCCATGTAATGATCTTGTAGAACTTTAATGTCTATAGTTTTACTGTTAAACTGTTTCAGGCAGTTTTGATGTGTGTCTGAGAATACTGCAAGTCAGTCCTGTAAGAAATGCCCAATGTGAATGTCTCAGCAGACGTGCATGCTTTTTCTCATCGAGAACATGAAGGTGCAGCAGGGATGACTACTATAAATGCTACATAGTGGAAGACAGGATTCTGTTCTGCAAGAGGCAGACCTATTTTGTAGGAGACTCCTGCTAGCCTATCCAATATTTTCATGATAAAAACAGCAAGCAAAAGACGTGAAGTGGTATTTTCTGTACCTAGTTTAGATACCTTTTACATTTAAACACAGCTACCAGGCTGTGGCTTATGGACAGCATTCACTTTGATAGCATTCTGAGTACACTTAGAAACTTTTCCATCTAGATAATGAATCCTTTGAATTGTGTAGAAGTACATCTTCCATATAATTTGTAGTTGACACAAGAAGATACTGAGAATCATGCCAAGCTTCAAACAGCAGATTGGCTGTGTTTTGACATGCTCAATCAACCCTGATACACCAAAGCTGCACAAGAGATGCTGCCAAACCTCTTATCAAATAGCAGTTACCTGTGGAAGACACTTGGACATAAAAATACATTTTAAATGGCTCTGTGATATTTAAACAGGTATATAGCCTTTCATAATCATCAGCACTCTGACAGAAAATTCAAATGAAGGAAAAGGTGTATACACGAAGAAAATGAGTGTAAAAATGAGTTGCAAAAAGGATTGCTGTAGAACCTATGGATGGAGACATTAGAGCATTTCTTTTAACTAGAATATACGTAATAGCTGTCTAGCATCCAATAGGCAAAATGGTACAAAACTAGACAAACAGGAGCAAATTTTGAATTTCATGTCTAAACAACATTAAGCCTTACAATTTCTTTCTGTTCATGCATCAAGAAGAGCAAACTAACATACTACTCCTAAAGAAATATCGACATAGGACCAGAGGCATCACCTACTGCAAACAATCACAAGCCCAAAGAAGAAAGGTATTCAGGTGGCAAACCTGACTAGAAACAGAGTTCTTCATGGCAACCAGAACTAGATTTATTTGCTAGAAGAGAACTGAATTTACATCATCATTTTTTGCCACGTTTCAGTCCACTGCAGAACAGCAGTATTTTACCTAGTTCTTGAATAGAGTACAAGGAAATAAACATGTAAGAGTGCATACACCTACTACATTCACACCAGGCTCTGATCTCCAAAAGCCTCCCAAAACAGTCAGCTGCACTCAAGTCCAAGACTGTTCCCATCTGTACTGTGGAACTCAGAGCTCTGAAGGTAGAACAAAGAAGGCAGTTCAAGCTAAAAGCAGTGGGGTGACTGCACACAACGCATAACTGGAATTCACTGGCTAAGCAAAGATCTTAAGAAATTCCTTTCTAAACCTAAAATTATAATATGTAGCAGTCAAACAAGGCAACAAACGGGAAGCCAGAGACAATTAAAGTTAGCTAGAAATGCTTAGTTTATGAAAAACAATGTTGTTATCTCCCTACTCTGCTGCTCTTACTTGCTACCTAACTCTTAACTGCATCCTAACCAAAATAAATCTCACCTTCACATATCACATCATACTCCTCCTTCTTCTCCTAATTCTAACTTTGCTGCAACTCATCTGCAGCCCCCAAGCTAATGTAAAAATTAAATAGTAATAGCAATTATTCTCCCCCCCATTAACACTTAGTGGAAGTAGACCGTAGGAGGTTAAATGACTCAGTATGGCACTGAAAACCTAAGTGTTTTACTTTTTCCTAATACTTTTAATTGCCGTAAAGTTCCATACACAGATTCAGGCCAACTCCAATGGGTATCTATATAAATATTTACAGGATTTTTTATGACATTTTGCAATAATATAAAAATGCATGAACATTTTCATTAAAATTTACATTGATTTACCTCAATGTAAAAAGCTCATTATTTCTGTTAATAGAGTATTAGGAATTGTTAATATTAGTTTACAAACATTGCATATTATGTACTACAGGCAATAAGGACATTTCAGTATGAGAATGAATTTTTGAAGGTACTTGCAAATTAATGTTTGATAGCTTTACATTGTTTGATATTGTTATAAATACGTTTACGATTAACCAAAAGTAGCAAGGTATATTAAGTATGACATAAGGCACATGCATATTTGCAATTTAAACTGGCAGTGCAATAAAGGTTTAAAAATATTTTTAGAAAAGAATCTTTCTTCTTGAAAATAAAACAATTATGTAATAAAAAGTCCCAGGCAACCTACTACAATGCAATTAATACTATGCGAGCGTAACAGGCTGCTATACTTGTCACAGCATCTGCAAAGATCATTTTGGGGTTTGTTACTGCAAACTAGTTGACTGCCATCACACTGTGTCTCAGTCAAGAGCAAGTGATGGTCTATGTATATTAACCTTGCTTAGGTTCTTTTATTTTTAGATCAAGCATATGTTTTCTATCAATCCATAAACTGACAGAAAGAACAATGGATGGAAACACTTTAAAACATAAGCACTCAGGTACCAAGAGGAAACAAAATCCTTCCTTAGATCGAGGGGTTGTTAATGGGCTAGTCAAAGAGAGGTGACATGAGATCTTCTGATGTGACATGCATCAGCAAAGAGGCAAGGTAGTCCTTATTTTACTTCTGACACTCCTCCCATCCTCCCCTAAATAACTTCTATTTTTGAAGGGGACAGACTGGACCTGAAAACAGCCCCAAAGGGCTCAAAAAGAAACTTTAAGTAAAAAAGCTAGCAAAGTTCACTAGGAAGCATCTTCTAATTAATCAAGGAATGTAGACAGACAAGTTTCTGGCTGCAGCAGGAGAGGAAAGTAATCTGCATCAGGCAAACTGAATAATAATATTAAAAAAAAAATCCCTCTTCTGTGCTTTCTTGTAGGCTTGATCTTGAAGTAGATCAAGTGAGCTTTGTCTTCATTCATTTGCCTATATCTTTACAAGCATTTGTAACAATTGTTTAATTTAGATATTGTAAATAAACACTAGAATTTGCATGTATAATTTACGTGAATCTCGTTTATATTGAAGGACTACTCCAAATTAGCTAGTGTCTAGCGTTCCTTAGCCAAGTGCACAGTGAATGTGGAACATGGACAATGAGACATCTTACAAAGGTGCCGAGGTCCCCAACACATTATTCTATTATCATTTAGCTAGTTGCGTTAATTTGTGACTAATACCCCCACAGGCAGGAGGTGCAGAAGCATCTTCCAGCAATAAATGATATTAAGAAAACTCTCCAGCACACACTGCAGTAACAGGGAGCACATGGGAACACAGATCCTAGGCAGAAATAGACATTTGTCTTGTCATTTGTACAGTACTTCTTGTAACAACCTGAACAACTTTCAGAGCATTGTTTTAAAGGAGTAACTTAATAAAAGCAGAAACATTTAAACTGTCTCAGTTAAGACTATTTATATTGCTAGAGGCTTAAGGAATGCATACTTAGCATTTACTAATGCTTTCCAAATTTATTAATCTAATTATCTAACCTAAAAGATTACAGAAGTGCCAAAGTATTTAGAGGAAAATGCCCCATATTTACTGCAAGCTGAACTTACCAGTTTGTTTGGATAACGTAAAACCACTGGCTGTACAGGAACTCCAGGAATAAACGCTCCTAGAAGGCACATATGACACATCATTACTTTATAGTGCACTTTGGTACAGAAGAAATCTATTGCAGTAAAGAAAAAATTATACAATTACTGGGCTGATATGCATAGGAATTAGTTGATAGTGAAAAAATACGATCCAAAAGTAGCCTCAAAAGTAATCTAAAAAGCAAGCACTGAAGAATGACAATGTATACCCATCTTTTCAGAAGATAAATTAAGAATGTTTGATTGCATTCTCTAAATTATCCTCTACCGCTTACATAAGTTGTCATATACGCAAGTCAAAGACCAGTACCAAATTCAGCTTGATAAATAATTAAAAAAATAGGAGTAATGTGCAAGACAGTTAAGTCAATATATTCCCTGTGGTCAACAGTATTTTTTGGTGAAGAACCTAAGCTTTCTTATGCAAGAGCAGCTTTCTATTTTTAACTACGTACCATCGATTTATAGGAAATCTATCATCTCTGAAGTAACAGAATTAATTTAACTTCTTTTCTCCCACCTTAATTCCCTTCAGAAGGGCTTATTTGTTTATTCTGTAGCTATGGAAAATCTAATAGTTAGAAAGTATTGAACTAGAGCTACTGTACAGAAGTATTGCTTCATTTCATATGAAAATTATAGTTCTGATAAATAAATAGCACAAGATCTGATAAATGTCATTTGCTAATCATTTTCTTGGTTTCTAGCACAAAGATTGGCTAAGCATGATAACTATCTTGCTCAAGATTTCTCTAAACATCCTTATCTCACGAAAACAACTATTAAAGACAGTCTTTACTATGTTTTTTATAGCAATTTACCAAGTTCTGCCTAATATTTCGATTAAAATTAAGAACTGAATGATGGAAGAATACTGTATTCTTAGCACTACATTTGCTTTACAGAATAATTGCATAGATGTAAAAGATGTAATTGTTAATGGAGTATAAACATCTTCAAATGAAAGTTGTCCGAATGGGATCCTGCAGAGATTTGGTTCTTGGCCCAGTGGTACTTCCTAGTCAGTCTCCAAAAACAACAGCCCAGGCAACTTTTGAAAGAATCCAGAGACGACAAAATCTGAGTGGTAGATGACAAAACCACCACTTAAACAGAACTAGACTAGCTTGCCTGTATGACTAGCTTGCACGAACACAAAACCAAAAAACGGCGTAGCAAGAGCAAGGAGTGAAGGCCATATGAGTAGAATGGGGAAAGGCATCCTGAAAGCAGTTACTTGAATAGACACCTAACATAATTTGATGTAAGTGAGGAATTTTGAGGCAAAGGATTTCTGGTAGGCTGGATGGATACAGAAGCAGGTTCCAGTAGGAAAAGTGAGACAGTCAAGAGGCAGACAGCAGCACGTACTAGACCAGAGGAGAGGAAGATAGAGTGGGGATTTGAGGCAGAAGGTATATGGTGCCTGGAATGTCTATGGCACAGAGGGAGGGGAGGAAATCAGAGGTTTAATGAAGGACTCTTCAAAGCATAGCCAGGATTCAGGGAGAGGGAGAGGGAGAGTAAAGAGCGAAGGAAGTGGATGTTCTCCTAACCACCACTCATTCATGTAAAAAGGCAAGAGCTGAGAGGGGAGGAAGAAAAGCTTTTTGAATGTTTGTTCAGGAGACGATACTGAGATTCCTTTAGCGAAATGAACCAGTGCAAGGAATCACAATGCTGACTCGCTGCATGATATTCTAATAGTGATATGTAAGTTGTAAGCAACACAAAATATAAGACACACAGTAAGACCAGAACACAATGAGCTAGGCAGAAACCTACGAAGAGTCAAAAAAACACATTCACAACTGCATTGCTCACTGCAGTCTCCTCATTCCCCATCTCCCTACCTACATCCTAAAGGCAGGTTTACCTTAAACACTGGTGGTTCACTATTGCAGTAAAGAAAAAACTGTTCACTGCAGTGTTGGCATTTCTCCCTGTTGTAACTGCAGTTTACAGCTGCAACAACGTTCAGTGTTATACTCTCTACTAATTTGATAAGCTAAAAGGGTGATACTAACTGAAAAGAGCTTAGAACGTGGGTGCTAAATAAAAAAGAGATTGTAAAAAATGACAGCCTCTGTTAACATTGCTATACTGGCAAGATTCTTGTGCCATCTTCACCAGAACGCAACTCAACAGAAGAGTTCGAGAGGAATCAACCACATACAACACAGCAACAAATGCTGCAGCAGCCCGAAATAGATACACGCTGATACCTTAAGCTTTTATAGTGTATCTAAATGCTGCATGACAGACCCAAAATAGGAAATGGAGGGGGGAGGGGGGAAAAAAAAAAAAGGAAAAAGCAACAACGACAAACAAAAACCCAGTAAGAAACATCAGTCCTCCAGCTCATATGCATCTCAGAAGCCAAGAAAAAATACGAATTATCTAAAACATTTTTGCTCAACAGTGGAACTACAATCCTTTTGTAGCATCAGAAAATTTCTATTCAATTCCACCCTACTGCAAGATTTTTAACTCAACTTCTGCAACAGCAAGCAAATTACAATGCAAGTGGTATTTCAGAAAATGAAGGTACAAGAACATTCTGTAGGGAACAAAGAAATGAGCATCATACCTACCAGGCTTGAATGTAATTAGACAGGATCGGTTTGTGCAAGTGCCCTCTGGGAATATCATTATCTTGAAGTAAAAAAAAAGTTGACTTTTAAGAAATATTTCAACGTGGATTTATTTATAAACACATCTTTTCAAAGCTAACGTTAACTGATTACAGTAAAAAAAGTTTTCAGGGAAAAACAGTTCAGTTAGAGTAAAAAAACCAATACTGCTCAATAAAGAAGTCAAAGTTCTGTCTTAATAGTCAAATTATTTTTCTCTATCTGTGAATTTGCCTCTTTCTTGACCTCCAATAATAATTCTATGCAATTGGAACACTGACAGTGACCAGAAACACTTGTGAGTACAAGAGAATTTTCACAAAAGGTTTTGGTGCTGGTAAAAATACCATATTCTGTTTTGCACCAAAACAAAATTCCTGGTCCCAAGCTACCTGCTTACAGGCTAAGAAAAGGAAGACTTATTTTCTTCTTGCATTTATTACTTGGCATGTGCACAGATGTCAGAATGATAGAGACTGAAAAATATCTAAACAGAATTCTAACAAGGCAAAAAATGCTCAAGTTGAACCGAATTCAGAGGAAGAGGTTAGATTGTTAAAAAAAAAGTTTCTGACAGCAAAAAGCCAAGAACTGCTGGAATTTTGTTGAGTTACAGAACAAGACAGTTAAGGGAAATAAATACATTTCATAAGGGGACAAATCAATGGACTAGAATTAACATTACTAGTTTTATTGCCCACTCTGGTACTAGCTTGCTAGATATTCTGGAAGTCACTTCAGCTCTGCAACTCAGTTTCTTCATCTGTAAGTAAGAATACTTACTTTTTAAAGTGCTTTCAAATCTATTGATGAAAGTCATGATGTGAAAGCTATATATCACCTTTCCACCACGTTGTTTACAACTGTTTATAATGTTTCTGTAGTCTAGTATGCAGATGTAACCACTGTAGTAGTAACAATGCCATGAAAGACGTACTGTATCTTAATCTCAAAAATTCACAAGAAGAATGCTTCAAGTTTTCAAAATAATCACATGCTTCTAGAAAACTGAGACCTTAGCTAGTCATCCCTTCCTTCCCATTACTCTCTTCCAAGGCACATTATAAAGAGTCATATTTCAGGTGCAGAAAAAACCCTGAGCCACTTATTTTAGCAATGTTTTCATCATGTGGTCCAATAGAGGTGTACTTTGGCTATTGGGACACCTGAACTGCTTGGGCTGTCTTGGCCAGTATCACATCTCCAACAATGACAGTATGCCAAAATCCTGAGAAGGGCAAGAGCACACAATACTCCCCCCAGGTATTCTACTGCGCACCTGATTATTTTCTTCTTAGAGGACTTTCTAAACCTGCTATGATCTGTCCATTTAGTATCACTTAATAGTGCTATATTCCCATGTACTTACCCAGTCTCCCCTCAAAACACGCTGCAATGAAAAGCTAGTGTTTTGTACAGATAAAAATCTTACACCTTCTAGAAAGAGGGGGGGAAATCCCACCCCCACAAGCCATCTAAAGCATCCCACAAGGAAAAAAGTAAACTGCAGATCCAAAGTCTGGAAATGCCAAATACCATCTGTCACACAGTAGTAGTATACAGTACCTGTGGCCATTTACCATCAGACTGAGCACGTTTCTTTATCTCTTCAACAGTTTTCCTGCGAGAATCCTGGTCTGACCGAGATACAAATACTGGTCGGATGTATTTGATTAGAGCTGAAGAGGAAGGAAAACAAAAACAAGCAAAACAGCTTTTATTTCCCCTTTGTTTGAAAAAGATTCCCCCCCAGTAGTCCTCTGGACAAAAATTTTGGTACAAGTACATAACTATTTTACTATATTACACTGCAAACTTAAATATCCAGCTGAATTATTGCAGTTTTATTGAAATATTTTCATGAACTCCTGTGAGGAAAACCATTTACACAATTTTGGCACTTTGTACTTGTTCAATTTTTAATAGACCAATACACACACTTCACATAATTTAAAACATGTTTGTATATATTATGCATAGTTTTCTGCAACAATGCAGCTGTGGCTGGCTATAGGCCATTTTCTCCTACCACAAAAATCACAAAATCTATAGCCACCCCCAACCGAGCAAAGTAGCAGGAACCTTCCAAGTGCTTCCAAAAAACATCCTGCAGGTCAGACTACCACTGTCTTTAGAGCTTTTGTCTCCTATGACACCTCAGCTTCACTGAAGGTACACCATCAAAAATATTACATACACCGATTATGTTATATTATGTTATCATTCTAAAGAATCAGCATGATCAAAAGAAAAAGCATGCTTATTTTCTGAGCTGTCACCTGTTTGTCTGTTCCTCATACTAGATGCATCAGATCTCAGGCACCCTCTTCCTGGCTCAGTGGGAAACCTCTTAAACATAGCCAGACACAAAATGAGTGTGACCAAGAATCAGATATCAACCCACAATATCCTCTCCATGCATGTCTGTCACAAGGACACCGAGGCCCACTTACAAAATAAGTAGCATAGCATATACAACTTCTGCAGTGTCAGAAAAGCACTACAAGAGAAGCATCTTCAAATATACTACTTCATGCTTTTATTTAAGCAGGTTGTCTTCAAGTATCTTTTTATCATTTTTGTATCTTGCAATCTTATTCGAAGGTTCAAAAGTCACTAAATCATTAGCTATTCTATTTGCCTAAAATACAAATATAAAATAGAGTTTTCATATTTCCAACTACCGTGAGATGAGTACGCTGACACTAGCTGTATAATCTTCTTTTGTCAAGGACTGACTTGCTGCATTAATGGATCAGCCAGTGCTTAAAGTGTGAAGTAAAAAACAGCATAAGGAATTACAGTCCTGTACTCAGCAAAAGCTGCTGATTCTGGTGTTACCCCACGGCCAGCTTAGTCAGCTCTCACCAAAATCCTTCTATGGTTCTGTGAACTAATCCATCACACCTTACAGCAAGTTCCCAAACATTCAGCCAGCCTCTGAAATACTGCTTTTATCCTACAAGTTACCAAAGCTTAGGAGACAGTATATCAGAGAAAAGTTACCATACTCCTGCACTTTTTTCCTACATGCCTGCTCTTAGACAATATCCACAGAACAACGCTTGCTAGAGGAGCAAAGATCATGGGCCAGCTGGGGTTACTGCTGTGGGAAGGCAAAAAACCCCCCAACTAAACAAAACAAAAAAACCCAAATCACAGAACAACCACACACAAAAACCAGAAAGAAAAAACAGAACAAGGAATAAAAGATGCAAAGGAAACTATACTTGGTTTCATAACTCTGCTCATTTTGTTTCTTAGTGATGCTAGTCCTGAGTTTCTCCTACTGCTGCAAATTACTATTCTGTAGCAAAAACATTATCAAGAAAGAAAGCAAAAAAGACTCAAACGTCCTCAGCCTTCACCCTACAGTTTCTTTTACATTAGGCTCAAATGATGGAATTCAGGTTACTTCAGGCCAAGGAATGAACAAGGTAAGAGCCTCGGAGCTCTGAAATTATGTGAGCCGTCACTATTTCAACCCATCACACCAAATCTTAGCCTAATGAAGAGACAGGGTGATCATATTAAGTCTTACTTCCTTAGGGATCAGATTAAAAAGCTGAGAGAATTCTTGTTTTAATGTTAAACAGCAACTTAAGATCCTGTAAGACACCAACTACCAGGCCCTTAGTGGTTAAGTTCAACAATTTAAGTGAAATTGAAACTCTCAGTCATCAGTAAGAAGCTGAAAATACATACCAAGGGAAGACTAGCTCTGTACTTGCCTTTCCTTATATACTATTTTCATAACCACTTTTGAAAACAGAGCACAAGGCTACACAGACCTTTATTCTCACCACATATTTTCATGTTCAGTAAATAGACAGAAATCTGAAAATTCAAAGGCTGTACCAAGTCGATCTGTGCAAGAAATAGTCAGGAGCAGGGCCAAAGGTCTGTAAAGAGAAGCTGAGAAACACACCAAATAGATGGACAAGATGAGACTGCAGTCAGAAGTCAAGTTGAAACATAGGGAAGCCTGGAGGCAGTACTGTAAGGTAGTATATATGAGGCAGGGAATAGGCAGGACTAGAACAATAGGCAGGACTAGAACAAAATCAGGGCAGGAGCAAAAAGTAGCATGCATGAAAATGCTTCAGACAGCTGGCATACTGAGCAACTAAAGGAAACAAGCAGAACTGTGCAATATGCTTAATAAACAGAACATAATCTTAACCTTCTCTCCTTATCAGTTCAACTGTCCAACACCGATTGTAACCAGGTAGTGAAAACCACAGCTCAAGTATTCAAGAGATGATGAAAGAGGTGCTTCCCCATCTCCTCTCACTCCATTAAAACCACCTTTAAATTCTAAATTCTAGTGGGCGATGGTAGACAATCCTTCAATTCACAAAATTGACCTTGCCAGTGTCATTATTCCAGCTTTTTCTCTAGCAGTGTCAGTCCTACTTGATGTAGTCACTCTCATCCCCAATTTCAGCTCACAAGTGGCCCTGAAGACAGGTGACACATGCTGTACTCCACCTTCTTAGGCAGGTGCCTGCAGTTTAAACAGTACTGCCAGTAATTCATCAAAACCTCTGCCTTGCAGGGCAGCCAGAATGCCACAGATACACTACCAATGGAAAGTTGCTCTAGCATGAAACAGCCTTTTTTAAGAGACCCTGCAAAAATTCAGTATTGCCTTAACTGCAGGGTGGCAGCTCCAACCGATTTCAGAACCGTAACTCCCATGCAATCATTTCAATCACCAGCTGTTGCGTAAGCAAAAAAAAAGTTTCTCTCTGATGAGCTGAACGCATAGAATTGGTGTCAATGAGCTTCTCAGGATAACAGGAAAAAAATAAGGTATTTCATCTCTATTTCCAGGCAAATGTGGGTGAGGAAACCTTGTTTCAAATCATAGCATTTCATGTCTTTTAACAAAGAATAGAAAAAAGAATTGTAACAAACCATTTAAATTATGCTTGACTGCTACAACCATATAGTAGATAAAGTTATACTGGCAGCATCACCAATGGTCTACAAGGCATCAGAGAACACAAAAAGCAACGGAATGGCACTGTGGCACTAAATGCTGTTCTTCTAAAATGTATGCATACACACATTTTTAAGTAGGCAGTCACATTTTCACCACTGTAGAAACAGCATCAAACAGAGCGACAGATCTGCTGCAAGAGCAGAGAATGCTGAACCTGAGGCTTTCACTTGGCCTCTCCCCCAAACAACGCAAAATCCCATCACATGCATTCCTCTGATACACTGAGATAGCAGCCTACAGAGCCAGTACAAAATGGCTTGGTTTGCATTTAACATGGAGGTAGGCTGTGTAATACAGGTAGACTTGCACTGGGATATCCATTTACAGTATTTACTCCTTGATTTTTCCTACTATGGGAAAAAATACAGACACTTTTTCTAATAGCAGTTGCACTCTTGTGCATTCTGTATTTACAGGTTACAAAAACATGAAGGTTAAAGGTTGAAAAGCGCTATCTTGGGCTTAGTTTTTAAGAGTTGCCTTACTCAAATGAACACGCTCGCAAAGTTCTGAACTCACACTTTTTCTAATGAAGTAATATCTAATATGAAAACTGCTCTTTTCTGGAGAGAAAAGAAGAAAAGAAATCTGCAAGGGACTCAAAAGTCTTCTGAAGGTTATGAGGGGAAAAAAACCACTAAGGTTCCAGAATAAAATGGCTTCCTGTGTATATGGACTCAGAGACCTTAAAATGGGGGAGGGGGGGTAGGGTGGAATCAAACCCCCACACAACAAATACACAAAGTTATATTAAAGCACAAAACTGAAGTCAACCAAAATTAGGACCTTTTCAACTTGGAGTTTATATTGTTCTTACGGAGATAGTGTTATTGTAGTCATGGTACTCTACATGAGATTTGTAAAGTTAGTTATAGCAACAATCATACACAGAAATACATACTTTATTGACCCAAGCCTGAACCAATCACTAAAGCTAAATACATGTCAAGAACAACTTCTCTGAGTTTGACTAAATGCTTAGCAGATGGATCACCTGACAGAAGAGATACCAAGTATTCCTGGCATAGAGGCAGTGTTAATGGGAAAGTTCTCCCTATTTCCAAAGGGAAAGGCAGGAAACATGCAGTTTGTAGGACAAGGAGAGGTCAGTAGTGGGAGGTAAATAATCAGTGTTCTCTTTAGCTTTAACAGACATAAATTTTATGGTATTTGGGTTGGTCTTTCAAAGTGTGATCTATTTCCTTTAAGGACTTCTTGAGGGACAAAGACCCTTTTCATATCGCAAAGATTGCTGTTTGCTCTCACACCTGCAGCACCTGTATGAGGGCACGGCTGTATGTTTTAGCTTCCTGCTGTCAGTCTAAGAAGTATTTTATGAAGGCAGTTGTGTTTGTTTGCAGGTTTCCTATATACTGTAGTTTGTAACTTCCATAAATGATATGAACTATGATGCTTAAAAAAAGTGATGGTGGTTTAGGCATTCCAGCAGCAGTTTAAATGAGAATTGTTACTGAATTTATAGTGAGAAAGAAAAAATCCAACAAGTCCAGGATTCCAACTCAAAAAATAAAGGCATACCTATAATACACAGGTGACAGTGCAACTATTTTAAGTCTCTCCAAGAGAGCTCCTGTGAGGACTGAAATATTGCAGGACCATCTGGGTGCCCACAGCCTGAAGGAAACACTGAATTTTGAAACAGAAGTTTTTAAAGCACAGGATGAAATGGAGAATGGAACCTTCACCTTACAGCAGGTTTTTCCAAAAGGGGTTTAAGGGCTGTTTTGATGAATCTCAGAAGTATTTAAATGCGAGATTCTCACTGAAGAACTATGGGTCTACAACAGTTCTCTTCCTTATGTGCTTTGGCGGGGGTGGTGGGGAGAGAAGGAATTGGGGTGGAAGACTGGAGGATTAGGTTGCATAACTTTTCACAGAGCTGATGAGTAAGTAATTTGGCATCTTTTAAGTTCTGAGATGAAAACATACCCAGCTACCACAGCATAAATATTTCCCACTGAATCACTTATTTCTTGTCTTTCAGTCATTATGCTCAAGAAAGGCCTATAAAGCACTTTCAAAAGATGAGCTTGAACAAAAACTCATGGTTTTGTTTACTAGATGTGGAAAAAATCCCCACAATAGAATTGATAGCTTTTACAGCACAGTATGATTCTCCCTTCCTCTATAGCCTTTCCGTATTCTGCCAAGTACAAACAACCTCCTTCCCCTTTATAAGCTTAAGCTAACATATCCCCCCATTCATTTCAGAGGTACCAACCTCTCTTTTTCAGAGGATGAGGTTACAGATGTTGAGAAGTTGCTTAAAGTTTAAACTAGCTTATAAGCTTAAATTTAGTTTTTAAAAGTTCAGACCACAGAAGATTTTTTAATCACAAAAGTTGTCCAACAAAATCCCCACCAAATCGTATTTACTGACAAATCCCTTTTCCTTCTTATTGAAGTATTTCTGCAATAGCACTGACCAATTCAGCAATGAAAAATAACTTTTATCCAGGTTGCTTTACCAGCCAAAAATAAAGCAGTGAAGTGTAACTACCCAGAATTTATGCAAAGAGCTTGTCCTGACTTGAAGTGGGGTCCAGTAGACAAAACAGGAAAGTTTAAGTATCCGTGCTGATGAATTAATTGATCTAACTTCTTCAGCCAACGTAAGGTGCAACAGATTCGTAGATGTCATCTTCCCTGGGCTGCAAACTTTACTGTAAAGTGGTCCAGCGAACTTCACATCTCCAACCTACCAAAACTCTGGAAAGCCATTCTGCAGAAAGACACGTCCTTCTTCAGCATTGTGGTGATGCGCTCCGTCTGTTCTGGCATTCTCTACTTACCAGATACTGATTTTTTTTTTTTTTTAATGATCATTGAGATCTCATTTATATTTGGGCAAGCAGTTCCTCCCCAGAGTTTGTTAACCTAGTGTGCGTGCCAAGTGGGTAATTTTCTTCACTACTGACCACTAACTAAAGAGGTCATCACTCTTCTGTCAGAGCAAAAGAGCATTTTTTAACTTGGTGTTTCTTTTGTTTTCCTAAAAAGAAGGAAGTTGTCTGAAGGAGTCACAAGACTTAAGTCTGCTTCCGAAATTGGACTTGGTGGTCCAGGAGACCTGCCTTCAATTAAAAAGCAATAAAACACTCATACACAAATACACACTTGTGGAATACTTCCAATCCCATAAAGAACAGGCTTTTAATCATCTGGACTTAAAAGTGGATCAAAAGCTTAATATTCCATGACTGGCAAACTAAGGGTACAATAATATAGGCAGCTGCTCCAGAAACCTATTAAAATACTTTCAGAACCAATCTTGGTAACCAGTTAGCAATCAGATCTTTTTGCGCCTGCTAAAGCACCTGATCCCTCTGGTACACAACGTACAACGTCCTGCTAAACACTGTCATTACATAAAAAAGCCAACTTATTTATATCATATTTGGATATTCTTGGATATAGTTTGGGTTGGAAGGGACCTTTAAAGGTCATCTAGTCCAACCCCCACGAAGCTGAAGCAGATGAAGATCTACTCTTCATCCAAAGTCCTCATCCTTGAAAATTATCTTCAAATTTCCTCTGCTGCTTCATTTTTTACATGCTAAAAAGTCTGCTCACAGAGTTAAATGAATGTGCTTTATTCAAAACTTCCCAGAATATTCTGAATGACCATTAACAAGACTCAATTAAGAAATAGCAAGGTTAGGATTATCAATGGCTGGCTCCAGAACTTCACTGAAGACAGTACAACAAATCTGCAAGACTTACAAAACCGAAGAACATAAAAAGCAATTCTAACCTCTCTGGGATAAATTCTAGATGAATGTCTAGAGTGTTGACAATTCAGCACACAATCCAAGAAAAACTTGACCACCTTTTCACAGATAGCATAAGAGAAGTACCAGTTGTCCAGTAACATGAAATACATTTTTGTGTGTGTGTATGCAGAGAAGTGTAAATAACATTGGAATTAAAATACTAGATCAAAGGAGGCAAGGATAGTCAGTAGCATCTGCTTCACAGAAAAGCTCTTTCAAGCAGTAAAATAAAAAAATAAAAAAAAAAATCACAACTTCTCTCCACTGGAAAGTTTTCACTAAATTTTAAGCCAAACTAATCATTACAGTGATTACTTACCTCTCTGCTAAGGTCCATTTACTTTAATAACACAAACTGCTGTAATTAATGTTGCTCATATAAAAGTATTCCTCAAAGAAAAAAAAGGGTTTTTGAGCTCTGAATCCCAGTTATGACCTTTGCCATGCCTCATTTCTGTGGCATTTTTCTGAACGCTTCATAATGGACTACATAATTTTTGTGGCTGCATGACATAAAGCAAATGCAGCTATACAGGACAAAACACTCATTTACTTGACTGCACTGCACATTCCAGTAATATTCCATTAAATCACTATACGTAGTTTTCTGGGTTTTCTGTAACTGGTTTTGCTCACACATGAACAAAATCAAGTAAATCATTTTTAAAATTTGTTACAGTAAGTCTAGACTTTCAACCGAATCTTTTAAAAGTTACCTTAAAACTAAATTAGATATATAGAAAATAGTTTTTACTACTCAATATGCATTATTTGTGCTACATTCAGTGTAACTACAACCTCTACATCCCTACAGATTCTCCTCAGGCTTTCCCACTAGTCCCCACTGAATCTATTACGTGGAATAGTTAAGCAGCTATTATAGCATTCTGTCAAATGCCATTCTGCCTTTTCATCACATTTCAGTAACACAACATTGCCTGGAATTACCTCATCTAGTTTGGGTCCTCCAAACAGTCCAGCTGCAAGTAAAGGAGAGCTCCACATGGACTACTTTTTTTTGCTGAGCTAGCAATTATTAAACAGTCAATTGAGTCAGCTGAGAAAGAAGAAAAATCTGCCCCTGCTTCTATGGCTGGACTGATCCTAAAGCCCAAGATGGCCTGGATACACCTATACTGTACAGGAGTGTCAACATACCATCTCACAACTATATCTTCTTTCAGTATTGGACAAGAGAGTTCAATTTCTTTTTGTTCTCACACTATGCTCAGTTTTTAAAAACACATGCCTACACCCTTTTTGTTCAAAGCATCTATTCATTTTTACAGGTTTTTCACTGCCACAAACTTTTACTAAACTCTATTAGCCAGATATTCAATGAAATTGAGATACAACTACAGTTCTGGTCTGAGCTTCACCTGATACAGAGAGACCTTTATACCAAGAGACTCCCTACATGAAGCTTCCAGATGTAACCACTCACCATTTGTGGCCATGTCTCTGCTTCTGGTTTTGAACACGTCCTTAAAATTACATTGTCTCATGAAATTTTAGGAGGATGTCAACACCAACAGCCTGACTCCACTTAGTTGTGAAGGAACTCAAAGCTTTTGTTTAGACTTTTTAATTGGAGAGTCCCTGACCATGGTGAAAGTAAAATCTTTTGTCCTTTTTATACTACCCTTAAAGTCTACACAATGAGACACAGGAAGATTCTTTGAACGTTGCTGGTCCCTAGCCACAACATGGTGGGTTTCTCCAAAATGCTTTCACACAGACTTTGGTTAGAAGTCTGCAAGCCTAAAAGCTTACACATTTTTTTGGCACAACTGCACCAGAAAATCACAGGTCTCTCTCAAGCCTTTGTGAGAATCTACATTGATAATTGTAGAATCTACATTGAGAATCTACATTGATAATTCCAAAGACAGTATTCAAACACTACTGACTTGGGCATCTGCATTTCTTATGACTAAATCTGACTGCCCAACAATCTGCTCTTGCTCATCTCTCACACCCTGCCTGAAACAAACTTACTGATGGCATGAAGGATTAGCAGCACTCTCTCAAGGCAGGGTACCATTCAGAGCAGACAACATTCTTAAAACACATCTCTGGGATGGCACCCTAATTCACACCAAGAAAGAAGTTTTGGTGGACTTCCTCTATAGCCCCATCCTAATACAATGATTCAACTGTGGAGAAAGGGGGGTGGGGAGCGGGAAGACCAACACATCCCCCCAGTTTTTTCTGTTGACATTCAAAGCAGACCAGTAAAAAAAATAATCTCAGCATATATTATAGCAAAATTTTCTTTTGTGTTTCAGGGCTTCTCATACACAACCAGTGAACTTCTTAAGTAATCATTTTTAATTGTTCTTGAAAAATTGGTATCTACCAACTTACTTCCCCAAACAGGAATATCTTTGCTTTCTGCTTTCATCACAATGGAGGCGAAGGTCATAGTTACTGGAATGGCATCAAAGTAGGAAGAATGGGGAGCCACAGTTAATATTGCTGCTTCCGCCGGCAATGCCCGTCTGCCTTTTACATTTATCCAGTGGAATCCACCAGCAAGCCACATCATTCTCATGATTGCTTTCAGCAAAATATCCACTATCCTGTAAAGAGTTGAGAAAACAGTTATGCTGCCACAGGAATACCTTAAAATAATGAAAAGAAAAAGCATTACATAAAAACTTTATAAGCATGACAAAAGCACAGATAGGACATCCTGCTTAAACAGAGCAGGAACAGTGCATAGACCTTTTGTTTTCTCTTTCTCAGCAGATTTAAGACCACTTTTAAGGTAAGATGTCATTCAATTCCATTTCATGCCTGAAAATTAATGCTTTTTAATCACAATAAAATTGGCATTTATTTTATCACTAAATTAATTTTGATTCAGACTATGACTGTTGAGTTTCTTCTATACAATGTCTAATAACACTTTCTAGTAACGCCAAAAAAGCTCTAGTAAACTGAGTCCTGAAAAATGCTATTAGGATATTGCTAGAATGCAACAACCCTGATTCTTGTGTTCAAGTTTACCCACGCAAAATAGTAAAGAAGCGTAAGGCAGAGATTCTCAAACACGGGGATGCCTATAGAACACATCAGGGAGCTTTGGAAA
This sequence comes from Pygoscelis adeliae, assembly GCF_000699105.1. Classification (NCBI taxonomy): domain Eukaryota; kingdom Metazoa; phylum Chordata; class Aves; order Sphenisciformes; family Spheniscidae; genus Pygoscelis; species Pygoscelis adeliae. Next base: position 174,606 of record NW_008825409.1, on the reverse strand, counting down.
CATTTTACTTTCTTTCCTTTTCCTCATCTCCTCCTAAAGTGTTTCGGTTGGGGTTTTTTGTGGGGTTTTGTTTGCTTGTTTTTTAAACTATCTTGACAGTCATGAAAGAAGGAACATTTACTTGGAATCAACGGAGTGCAAAAACCAAACACCACAAATTGTTACACTCACAGGGATTGGAGGCTGGAGAGCAGGGTGACACTGATAAATGGATGAAATGGGGGAGGGACAATCTAAAAAGATTCAAAATAATTGTATGCAAGGTTGAAGGCAGTCCATTATTCCTTTCGTCATTATACTGGTATCATTCCAAATGAAATGTAAAGTGATGTGCCTCTGTGGTTCTCAACCTCCTTCCCTCCTGTGATGCAAAATACAATCAGTTTCCCTCATGCTAGTGCCAGCTCCTAATTTTGAAGTTCTCCACAGAAGAGGTGATACACTCCTCCTTCCTTGCTCCTCAAACAGCAGTTTTCATGGATGGGTGAACACTATCTCACATTCTACCTTAACTAGCATTCCAATATCAAAGCAAGCACAGACTTATTAATAAGCACCAAAGCATGGGGCAAGCTCTCAGAGAATCAACACAAATTTTGTCAATTCATCACAGGGTAGCAAACAATGGAGTGAAGCAGGTTAAAACAACAATTTAGAATATGAAATCTGGGCACATTCCATAGTGTCAATCTTCATAACAAGAAGTTGACATTATGGCAATAATTGAAATTGAAGGAGGTCACAATGAAGCTTCACACTACATCCTCAATAAAGATAAGAGGCCAGAGATGATCAGATTTTTCCCCTGTAGTTCTTGGGTCACCTGGTAAATCAAACAGTTGAGGTATTTTTAGTTTCCCACCTGAGGAAAGTGTTTAAATAATATTTTTTATATTTTTCTTTTGAAGAGAAAAGCAGGTCTATGGGACATATCAGGTATTTCCAATCTTCTCTATTTTCAAACTGCTGAACTAACGACGATTCCCTGAGTATTTCACCACAACAGTGACTCACTTTCGCCACCAGGAGAGCGGCTTTTCAAGCTCTTGCTCGTCAGATCCCATTGAAGCAATGAATGCAAAAGGCCAGGCCAGCAACATCATAAAAGCAGCAAAAAAGAGTCGGATAGGAAACAGAGTCAAGGTCATGAAGGCAATCTGCAAAATCCAAAACAAATGCATTATTCTAACACAATCTTGGACTGAAAAAGTCAGCGATTCCTAGAAACTGATCCGAAGTCTTAACTTAAAAATATCTAATGTTAAAGACAGCAGAATATGCTTCAACTTCAAACAAATAATTGTGGTGTAAGCTGTTGTGGTCAAGCCCAGCCAGCAACTAAGCCCCACACAGCCACTCGCTCACTGCCCCCTGGTGGGATGGGGGAGAGAATCGGAAGGGTAAGAGTGAGAAAACTCACGGGTGGAGATAAAGACAGGTTAATAGGTAAAGCGGAAGCTGCGCACGCAAGCAAAGCAAACCAAGGAATTCATTCACTCCTTCCCATGGGCAGGCAGGTGTTCAGCCATCTCCAGGAAAGCAGGGCTCCATCACACGTAACGGTTACTTGGGAAGACAAACGCCATCACTCCAAACGTCCCCCCCTTCCTCCTTCTTCCCTCAGCTTTATATGCTGAGCATGACGTCATATGGTGTGGAATATCCCTTTGGTCAGTTGGGGTCAGCTGTCCTGGCTGTGTCCCCTCCCAACTTCTTGTGCCCCCCCAGCCTGCTCGCTGGTGGGGTGGGGTGAGAAGCAGAAAACGCCTTGACTCTGTGCAAGCACTGCTCAGCACTAACGAAAACATCCCTGTGTTATCAACACTGTTTCCAACACAAACCCAAAACACAGCCCCATACTGGCTACTATGAAGAAAATTAACTCTACCCCAGCCAAAACCAGCACATATGTATAACAATTTTGTATTCACCAATCTTAATTATAGCTGAAACACAGCACACTCCTTAAAGCTAATGCAGTCTTAGCTTTCCACACTTCTTCAAACCCTATGTTTGTCAGTGAATACATCCACATACTCTTTTCCCTTTCTGCAGCCTCACATTAAGTAAATATTTAGCATGGGTGTGTTGTAAATCTTACTGCACTACACAGAAGTCAGTTCGTCACAGCAGCTCCCAGCCAGTGATGTGCACTTCTTCAGCAGGGTGCATTCACATCGCAATACAGGGCCCAACCTGGAAAGCTCTTCCAGGATTGGGCAGGCACCAGTTCCTCTGTTGTATATTCTTGGAACCACAAGCTGTGGGGAATCACAGCAGGGAACACAGTGCAGAGACACTTCTGGACAAACATCCAGACACGCATACGAGTTTATGTTCCAGGCCTGTGCACAGGCACAGCCCCCTGGAACGCAGAGGTTTTCAAGAAGTTATCCTCCCCTGGGAAGCCACAGTGAACCTAGTTGCTTCTGCATCTCCTCCCAGCACTCTAGTTCTCGGAGAGCTCATTCCCAGCCAGTCAGCCCTCTGCCTTCAACTTTGGTGAAAAACATGTCATGTTGGAACTTCTCCCACAGCCTTTTGAAGAATTCTCCCAAAAGTAGGGCCTTTCCTGAGCTGTTTGGAGTTGTTCCCAAACTGTCCTCCAGAAAACACAACTTAGCAACTATCTGTGCAATGATCCACTTGCTCCAGGAAACTGTTCCAGGAGCCAAGAGTCCCATCTTCCTCAGTCAAAGGACAGGAAGAAAGAAAAAAAAGCTTTTAAAGTGGAGGAGGGTGCAGCTTCAGATGACTGGCTAACAGAGAGAGAGGGAACTAAAAACTGTTTGAAGCTGACTGGGGTAGCACCAATGCTCCTCAAGCTGTATACAGTGGAGGCTAGCAGAAGATGAAGACAATACTAAGAAATACAAGGACCATGTAAGGAAAGAGAATTCAAAAGGAAATATGCCACATATTCACAGGTGCACCAGATGAGGTAGAAAAGTACTTTTCAGCATCACAATGGCTGGGCAAGGATGAGTAATGAGGCATAAGGTGCTGTCTCATATTGTGCTTAACCTGATGCATCTCCAGGCTGCTGTGGAAAGCATTATTCACATTCTTCTTCTCTTCCCTGATGCAGATCTAGTCATCATGCAGCTCAGTTTTCCATTGATCAGTTCCAGCTTCCTCTCTCTTCCCAAAACAGCTCAATAATCAACTCACCCTGTAGCTGCACAAATCTGTAGACTTAGGGTAGAGGCAAGGGAACACACAGCAGGAGAAAAGTCTAGGCTACCAGTTTCAAACCCCGAGCTACCAGCCCATTCCAATGCCAGATTTTATAGTGATGGTTCAGACTGGCACTATGATCTCGTAACAACCATGGTCTCACTCCCGAAAACAGGATTCCAGTCCCTGGGTGGACTGCTTCAGTTTGCAGAATCGGAAGAAAAAGGGTTTTCTTTTTTTCTTAGATAGGCTAGTTTCCCAGATGAACCAGTTCAACTTCCTAAACTGGCAATGGTCAGATGAGCACTGAAGTCATACCAACTCATGCAACTCTGCATCCATAGACAAGACCACCACATCTGGCAGAAAATAGGGGAGCATTCATCTGCAAACTGGAGAAGAGAGAGCAGCTGCCTTCTAGGCTCATAAGATGAGAAGGACCAGCTGTTCAAGAAAAAAAGGGAAACAAAATGCAGGTGAGGACACAGTCCTCTGGGATTCACACCTTCTCCCTCCCACTCCTTAAAGTCTCCTCCTGTACCAGGGCAAAGCTGACTGGTAGGTGACTGATGGTGAGCTATTCAGTCCTTTGCACCTCTGTAGCAATCCTTTGTATCAAGATGACTTTAGAGCCACATCATAGAACCGAAGCAGTAGTTGCATCCATAAGATTGTGAAAGATGGCGTAAGTGTGTAGAAAAGGCCTCTTGGTCTTCTGTGTCCAGAGACAGCAGTGGTGGAAATGGCCAACAAAAAGCAGTTCCACGTACACAGGTGTACAGGGTCCGGCTGTGACACCAGCCTCTTTTTTAGCAGGTGGTAGAATCATAGAATAGTTTGGGTTGGAAGGGACCTCTAAAGGTCATCTAGTCCAAGCCCCCTGCCATGGGCAGGGACATCTTCGACTAGATCAGGTTGCTCAGAGCCCCGTCCAACCTGACCTTGAATGTTTCCAGGGATGGGGCAATGGTAGCGCAGTACCTGTCCACACAAGAAATTTGGTAGGAGAGCGAAGAAGTATGTTCGGCCCCTGAAGGTTAGAGACAAAAGACACTAACACTTGAAAAGTGCTTCAGTCTACATCTACATTCAGACACCTTCCTGGGTAAGGAAGCTCCTCAGTAGTAGTGACAGTGTCAGACAGAAAAAGGGAAAAGATCCTGTCCTCACTGGCCACTGTCAGAGATCAGAATGCAGGAGACCTACACTCCTGGTCTGACCTTGTACAGACATCTTATTTCACTGATCATATTTCTACATATTTAGGACATTCACCCAGACATGTTTTCTATTAAAATTACAAATTCTATCTGGTAATAAGTCCTATGTAAACACCTGCATTTTGAGATACATTCAAAAAAACCCTAGAGGTCCATCTGGAGCTGTATCTTGGGAGGTTCAGGTCATGACCGATTTTCTCGAGAGGGGTTTGACTACAGCTCATTTAACATTTGCTGGTCTACAGGATCCTACTTAGTTTTTCAGAAGTTGAAGCATATGCTGTGAAAGACCCACGGACAGCAGGCAGGGAGAGGTTGGTCTTACAGCTTGTAACAGAAGGCTGCCCTGAGAAACTGTACTCTACTCTGCCATCAGAAGAGCTTCAGTCTGATGAAAGGCAAGTCACTTAAACTAAATAGGTATCTTACGTTCTCCTTGTTTAGAGACTCTGCATTCAGATTTGAGTATGAACTTACAATGAAGGTATAAAATATGTACTTAAGTCCTTTTTAAGTTCTCCAAAACATCAGGTCCTACGTATCTAAGCACTGAGCAAGAGAATCACAGAGTACCCTTGTTTCTCCTTCTGTGTGTCTCTATTTCCCGTCTTTAAAGTCAGCATCATACCTCTCATGCACAGAGAAGCTGAAAAAATGCATCTTTGAAATCAGCGATACAGTAAGAATCATAATTAAAAACCTGTTTATTCACAACAAAATTTCCATGACTTATTACAAAGTAATAGTCACATACTGAACAAAGAGAATAATGAACTGCACATTTAACATGGTAGAGGTTTTGATTTTTCTTCTAAACATACCAGATAGAGACTACATCTTGTCCCACACTTTCACTTCCTCACTATTATCATCCCTATAGCCTCAATTCACGAAAGATGGCACTGAAAGAGCTAGGAATTCATCCCTCAGCAATTCTCTTACTACCCGCTTTCCCACTCCGCAAGTTCCCTGATTGACACAATCATGGAGATAAATACAGGAGTAGAAATTTTCATGTGCAACTAAACCAATCTAACAGATCATTGCTGCAGAAGAGGGTGGTCCTGTTCACTCTCCCCTCAATCCTCCCCTTGAGTCAGCTCTAGCACTTATCTGAGCTTGCAATGAGCCAATACAGCTCATAAGAGTGAAGAAAAGCAATCCCAGCGAAAGAGAACAATCAGAATACAGTAAAACACAATAATCTGCTGGTGTAATGAGCCAAATCAGCTCACCAAGGCACCAAAGGAACACCAGCATTGGTGCAATAACAGGGCCAGAAACACTGGAAGCAAGGAGAATGGCATTGTATTGTGTTTTTAAGTGGCAAGGAAACAAAGCTATGAACATTTTGTGACAGCTCCAGTAATGCTTCTGCCTGTTCTGCAGAGGTAACTAGAATCAAGAGCTTTGACTTATGTGATAGGTGCCCCAAGGATGCTAGGATGAACGAAACTCATGGTTAATGAAATCATGTCAATCTTTCTTCCAGAAAGGATCTTTTTATTATAGTACTGAAATAAAACAGGTAGCTTCAGGAATGACCCCCACTGTCACCCTCAGATCAGAGTGAAATAACCATCATTTCAACAGGAAACATGAGACTCAGTTCTCAAATAGCCCTACTGCTTTTACCTTCCTGTTATCTCCCAGTTTTTATAAAGCCAATAAAAGATGACGTGAACAATTCCCTGGCACTCAAATGGATTTCTTTTTGCTGTTGCTATTCCTCTGCAGTTATTTTGTCCTCTTACTTTCTACTTTTTTTCACTCCCACAGTCTCGGGCTGAAATGTTCTAAAATGCATTCACTTTGAGTTGTATTAATGAGGAAAAAAGCTAATCTAACCTCTTGCAGAGTGCAGGATGAGGGAGGGATGGGGGGATAGTGAACATAATGGAGCTATCTGACAGACCATCAGCAACAGACAACAGACCGTCAGACAAAGCAGTATTGTCTCCCAGTCCCCTCTGCTCACCAACTTCTTCACGTACCTCCAGTCCTCACATGTTCCTAACCTTCCTCGATAGGCTTTGCAATCCCAGAACTCACCCCTGTTAGATTCACAGGGCAGACAGAAAAACCTGTGACACAATACGCGCCTACAGCTGAACAGGAAGTGAGTTCAGCTGTAATACTTCATACCGAACCCTCAGTAACAGGCCAGGACTGTATGGAAGAGAACGCGCGCTGCTGTAATTGACTGTAAAGCAGCCTCCCCATTCAAGAGGTCTCCCTTTCTCAGGGAGCAGCACTTCTCATAAGTGGAACAGTTCCACAGCCTTTCTTTAACAGCCTCTATCTCAAGCACAACTTTTCTTTTAATCAGCAAAGAGGTTAGGAGAGCGTGATTAAGGCGAAGAAGAAAATCTATTACAGTTGTCCGTGCTAGCTTGTGTGCTTTTTCCTCACATAAAACTGCAGAAATAAGACAGCGAGAAAGGCTGGGTTAAAGAACTCTGTACTGCTGTACGTCAATAAAAGACTTCTCACTTAAAAAGCAAGACCGAGCCGCACTTTTTGGTGAGGCTCTTCCTTTGGTCTGTACACTGTAAAAACCTACAGAGCTTTAAATGCATCTTGCAGTTTTCATTGAAAATAACAAATCCTTGAAATCCAATGGCAAAGCTCACGTCTCATACACATGTACAGGGCAGCCCACACAGAAGGCAGGTCTGTTCTACGACCAGTCACTTCGCTGGTGAAGTGGCTAAAGGTCTGTTCGGACTAACAACAGATCAGCAGTGCCAGTAGCTCATATGAGACTCAATACTGCAAAAACTGTGAAACTGGCACTCTGCCCTCCCAACAGTATTTTTAAAATTCCTTATAAATCACCAAGTAGAAAGCCACGTTAAAAAGATACATTAACACTGCAAAAATAAAACATTGTTAGTTTTTTAATCAGATACAATCTTAGTCCATATGAACACATGCTATCTTTGCTTCTCTCTGCTCCCCAAAAGACTTCTACCTCATTAATTACTTAGAAAACATGACATAAGGAACCAAGTAGGGTTACATGGAAAAGAAATCATCACCACTATGCGATTTATTGAGGAAGCTCTGGGTACAAACTGAATGAGGCAAATAACACAAACCTTTTCTCCCATTCAAACAACAATTTATCAGTAACCACTGAATTCAGCGTTTAACTATATCACTCTGGGAAACTTGATTAAAAAGAAGTAAAAACCTTTCCCGCTACAGCCTACTATGAATTCCTTGCCTGCCAGATACTTAACATGACGCACATTCCGATGTTTTGTAAATCAGGCCGTACATGTCTTGTGTTAAGTATCTGGACAGCAACAGGGCAACATAACAATGAACTTCGCTCAGAATGTAAATTAAATTAAAGTTGGACCTAAAGCACCTCGATCCGGGAGGTTCAATATTGGTGGATCTTAATTTCCACGTTGATACGTACTGTAGGCTGTTAGGCCCCCAAAACAACAGCTTTAAGGAAGTGAAGTATTACTGCGATGAAAGTATCAGAAATGGCCAACCCCTTATTAGGTGAGCCTTTGACGGTATTTTTTCATCCAGCAAGTGACCCAGATCTTACCGAAAGCCTAAGACAAGGGCCATGCACTCTGAATATCCAACCACCTACTGCTCACCGCCTGAGGTCAGTGAGGCAGTGGCACGGAAGGCCGGGGGGGGTGGGG